>NC_139929.1:21250581-21540581 GCF_963514095.1 Eutrigla gurnardus | reverse complement strand
CTCCACTGCTCTTTTCAGCAGCCTGCAGTCCAGCCAAACTTCCACGGCGTTTTGGACATGTGACTGTTAGTCCCGGCCGAATTATTCATGGCTTCCCAGTTGCATTGAGAAGCACAGAATTTCATGTTTTTTACGGGATCTGGTTGGTTTTACAAGAGACATTTAAAGTGATTTTGATGAAATATGACAATTTTACGCTTTGATTTGCTTTTGTCCTGATGGAAGCGTTCTATGATAAATTGTTGTTTTTTAGGATTTTTTCAAGAAAACATGTTTTACAAACCCGCCGGCTGGTTATACTCCTCTCTGTGTCACTGATTGCAGTTGAGACTTCTGCAAATATCTAAACAAACACAGAAAAAAAGAGCTCACAAGGGGCTTTTAACCTCTAATCTGTTTCTTGTCCACATATATTATGCACATATGCATCAAGAAGACAAAGCAAACAGGATTTAGGGAGAATATTTGCAGTTTGAGTCTGCAGCCACACTTCATAGCTCAGGGAGCCATCTTCCTGTTTGCGAGGCATCTCAAACATTGTTTTGCATTCTCATTGCTCCATCCTCTGCTCTTTTCTGGGATTTTCTCATCGGGCCGCAGTTTTCATAACCTGTGACGATATGGTAATATTTGGGTGAGAAATGCACCAGTGCTGCAGTGTGCTTGGCTCTGTCAGGTAAATTGACTGGAATAGATTCTGCGAGCATGCGACGCACTCAACCTGTAGGACTGTAATTTAGCTGCACGCTCACAGCTCCGCCTCAATACCTCAAAGTGATCGAGTGCTTCCTCCACGTGAGTGCAATGACCCACAAAGATGGGAAGCATGTTGCCAGTGTTGTTAAGCAACATGTAGCTACCAAACGACTGTCTTGGTTCGTGGAGGTAATTGTCTAGATCACAAAAGCATTTAGTGAGAGTAATCCTATCTAGATCAGCCTGCTTTTGTGTTTCTGTCACAACCTCGGTGAAAAAGAAAACTCTTCATGGCATCCAAGGCAGGTTTTCACCATCATCGTCATCATCATCATCATCATCATCATCATCATCATCATCATCATCATCACCTGCAGTCCCATCTACTGCCAGAGAGGCCGCTAGAAGCAAGGCATCGCAAATCTTATAGACTCCTACTTTAAACTGTAAAAAGATCCTCCATGCTGCTGTATGGAGGTCCTTGATGCAGGGCCGGCTCTTGGCATAGGCGATATAGGCGGTCGCCTAGAGCGCCATCTGCTGGAAAAAAAAAAAAAAAAAAAAATTTAAAACAATGAAAATAAAAATGATTTTCTATTCCCAGTCGCCCTCATTTTTTGCTGTTTGCTGTAGTTCAAATTAAACATGTGTGATTGTTCATTTGGCTGGTGTAATTCGTGTGTGTGTGTGTGTGTGTGTGTGTGTGTGTGGGGGGGGGGGGGGGGGGGGGGGGGGGGCACCGGAGAGCAATCTCGCCTAGGGCACAAAATTAGGTATAGCCGGCCCTGCCTTGATGCTTCCATTGACTTTGACTAAAAGGAATGAATGTTATGTATTTATTTTCATTTCTCACTCTGAATTATGTAAGAGAAACAACAAGGATGTTGATGTAATGAAAGACATCCTCTGTTGGTCAGATGTTTGGGAGACTATTCCCAGAGTAGGATTTTTATCAGGTTTAAAAAACAACTTTGTGGAAGCATTGAAATTAATCTTTGTGTTGACGTTTCAAATGTGACTTTGAAATTGTCGCCCTCATTGAACAAATGTGCTCATTCTCAAGCAGCAAATCCATATCAGACTAATCTATTCTTTCCTTCCTGCTGCTGAGAGCCAGCCCGTTCAAACTACATTAGAGACATTGATTTGGCCGTTTGTAACGCTCTATATCACACTAGTTGGTTGTAAGGACATTTTGCTGTGTCTTTGATATGACATTATGAAACTGCTTATGGTTCCAGGATACAGTCACGACTACTAACACAGGAGCAACGCAATGCACTGCTGTGGAGGGGGGCAAAATAGAGTTTGATTAAACTGATATCATTTTTTAAAGCTGTCTAAAATGCTGCTTTTCCCCTGTGCTGGTACCCCGTCTGTCTCTGGATGACTACCGCTTTATTACTGCAATGAATGGATAAAAAGGATGCTGAAATATCGATTTGTAAAAAGGCTGAAGTCATGGTTTGTCTTGAACAATAACTTTTAAAATGCTTGTTTTATTTAATGGAGTCTGAGATCGGCTATGCTAACACTGTAACTGCTCCATCAACATGTTTAAATAACAGTAATAATCAGACAGTCTCTGGTTTTTTACACAAAGGGCCCTAGTTTCGTGGCGCAGCGCAGGGCGGCGCAGGGTGGCGGAGCCGGCGCAATGCAAGTTTCGACCCGCGCAGCCTTGCGCACCGTCAATTTGGCAGTTTGGTGGATCGCCTGCGCCAAGATGGGTGTGGCGGCACAGCAGGGGGAGGCGTCACAGATTCAGCTTGGCGTAGCGGAAGTTTCGTGGCAAAAAGCCTCGCCGAGACTGCGCTGAAAGCTCGCCAACTCCAACCTGGTCTACTTTCGGCGCAAGGCGTAAATAAAGTCCATTCATTCAATGCGAATCACAGCTGGCGGAGTGGAAGTTTGGCTGACGGCGCGCAGTGCGCACACGTCACCGAGACCTCACAGGCAGGTTTCCACAGTTCCAGGCACATTTAAATGCAATACATAATCACAACAAACACTATTTAATGCAACTAATTGAATCAACACGTGAATTTATATCTATATAAATTGTCCCGTCACATCTGACGTCAGATCAAAGGCGGATGGCACGCGTAACGGAAACTCAGCCTCTCGGACCGAAACATCTCCCTCTCTCTCTCCTGTTTTTTATAATATTGGCATTGTTATTATTATGATACGCACACACAGCGCGTGATGCGCGTGGTGGGAGCGGCGGCGCTGCTTCTGTCATCGGGTTGTCAAGTGACGGAACTTGCACTGAACCTCCCCTAACGCATTAAAGGAGAGGAGAGGAGCTCATTTGATTGGTGAAGATCTGAATCGGCTGTATTAATCCCAGTCCACGCCTCGTCTCCTCCTCGTCTCCCACTCAAGGTACGTGTCCACAGGGGCGATTTTAAACGCGTGTGGACGCGCCGCTTCCCAGGATTGCACGCTTGGTGGGCTGCCACTAGAGGATGATTGACAGGCGCTCTCCTTTAAACAACACATTTTTGCGAGCGTTCCCGAGGCGGCGAGTCGAGCCCGGCGCCTCTGATTAGCATAAAGTAGATTCGACTTCAACTTTAGGCAAATGAGGAGCGGCCAACTCGCGCGCCGTCTCTCGACATTCGCCGCGACGCTACCAGAATGCATTGCACAGCTTTTCACATAGACAATGAATGGGACGCGGGGAAACACCGCTGCCTGTGGACACGCACCTTCACGCGTTCTTCTCCTCCCTCTTATCCACTTGCGCGGGTGGGCGAGACGGGAGGTGTGCATGCACGAGCCTGCGCGGTGCACGAAACTTGCAAAGTCCAGGCGGACACACCCCGTCGGCGCGGCGCAGGTGCGCTGAAAGCTGACTGCGCCTGGTCTACGAAACTAGGGCCCATAGTCTGGTCTCTGGACTAATGCACGGTTCTATCATAGAGATCTGGGGGACGTTACCATATGTTTCATCTCCATTTCTGGTTCAGTGACGACAGGAGGAGAATGTCAACGCTGATCGCTGTCAGAGTGTCACGCAAAGTATTCGCTCAAGTTGAAAGATTTAAACTTGTGCTTATAAAAAAATTATCTATATACTGTATGTATGTGTGTATATATATGGGCTGCACAGTTATGTAGTGGGTAGCACTGTTGCCTCACAGCGAGAGGGTCCTGGGTTCGATTCTTGGATCGGGTTCGGGTTCCTTCTGTGTGGAGTTTGCATGTTCTCCCTGTGTAAGCGTGGCTTCCTCCCACAGTCCAAAGACATGCAGGATGGTTACCTGTCTGTCTCTACATGTCTCCCTGTGATAGACTGGTTACCTGTCTGTCTCTACATGTCTCCCTGTGATAGACTGGTTACATGTCTGTCTCTACATATCAGCCCTGTGATAGACTGGTTACCTGTCTGTCTCTACATGTCTCCCTGTGATAGACTGGTTACCTGTCTGTCTCTACATGTCTCCCTGTGATAGACTGGTTACATGTCTGTCTCTACATGTCAGCCCTGTGATAGACTGGTTACCTGTCTGTCTCTACATATCTCCCTGTGATAGACTGGTTACCTGTCTGTCTCTACATGTCTCCCTGTGATAGACTGGTTACCTGTCTGTCTCTACATGTCTCCCTGTGATAGACTGGTTACATGTCTGTCTCTACATATCAGCCCTGTGATAGACTGGTTTCCTGTCTGTCTCTACATGTCTCCCTGTGATAGACTGGTTACCTGTCTGTCTCTACATGTCTCCCTGTGATAGACTGGTTACCTGTCTGTCTCTACATGTCTCCCTGTGATAGACTGGTTACATGTCTGTCTCTACATGTCAGCCCTGTGATAGACTGGTTACCTGTCTGTCTCTACATATCTCCCTGTGATAGACTGGTTACCTGTCTGTCTCTACATGTCTCCCTGTGATAGACTGGTTACCTGTCTGTCTCTACATGTCTCCCTGTGATAGACTGGTTACATGTCTGTCTCTACATATCAGCCCTGTGATAGACTGGTTTCCTGTCTGTCTCTACATGTCTCCCTGTGATAGACTGGTTACATGTCTGTCTCTACATATCAGCCCTGTGATAGACTGGTTACCTGTCTGTCTCTACATGTCTCCCTGTGGTAGACTGGTTACCTGTCTGTCTCTACATATCAGCCCTGTGATAGACTGGTTACCTGTCTGTCTCTACATGTCAGCCCTATGATAGACTGGTTACCTGTCTGTCTCTACATGTCAGCCCTATGATAGACTGGTTACCTGTCTGTCTCTACATGTCTCCCTGTGATAGACTGGTTACCTGTCCAGGGTGTACCCTGCCTTCGCCCAATGACAGCTGGGATCGGCTCCAGCCCCCCCGTGACCCTGAATACAGGATAAGCGGTAGACGATGGATGGATGGATGGATATATATAATGTGATCCCATCCCTTGTACTGGTCTGGTTCTTTTAGTGATTAAGTGAAGTGAAGCGTTGAATGAAAAACAACTTTGGGCTTTGTGAATGCATAGTAAAGGAACCAATAAAATGGCATCTAAAAAAAGAACAGCCCATAACAAAATATAAAATCCAATATGTCTCTCTGTGAACGTCATCCTACAGCTGTTCATTATCAAGCAGGTCCTGTGGTGTTGGTGCGCTTGTCTTCTCGGCGGGGACCGGCTAACTGAATCTGTCCGGCTGTAATTCACACCCGGGCAGCAAGGCTCCTCAATCCTGTCTCCTGATCGAACACCTTGTCCTGCTGCTGGCAGGCTTCCTCTCCGTCTTCATCCCTCACACATGAAGAATCATAGAGAAGCAGGGCGGCAACGAATGAAGGAAAGGAGGAGCAAAACGCTGACAGGAGAAGGGAAGACAGGGAGGGAAGAAAGAAATGTTACTTGATGGAGGACCACAGAAATAAAAGTTTAAAGATCAACAGATGAAGAATGAGAGGTGTGTTCAAGACCACACGGTCCACTCCCACACCTTTACCCACTCCATATCCCTCCCTTCATCTCCTTGCTTCTCCACCGATATCCTTATCTGTCACGTCTATCTACCTTTTTTCTTCCCTCTGTCATCCCGTTTCCTCCTCTTTTCTTTCTTCTCTCTTTCTCTCCTTTTATCCCCCAGCATATCATTTCTCTTTTCCTCCCCTCTTTTCCCTCCTCCTCTGCTCTCTGTCTTCATGACCCATTTCCTTGGCCCTGGCCCCATTAATCACAGTGTTGAGGGCTTGGCCTGCCTGCCTTCCTGCCTGGCTGCCCTTCCTCATCATAGCAGGTAATTGAATCAGAGAGGGCTCAAGGTCCCACCAATAACCAACCATTGATTGGGCTTTAATTTACCCTGCTTACGTATGACCTGGTTGCTGTTTAGACTCTACATACTGGAGATGTATCTATATTTACAAGAGCAAATATCTGCCTGACAAGGAAAGGTGCTCTACAGTTTAGTTTGACACTAAATGGGAGAGCGTGTTATGAAAGAGGGTGGACCTCTTGTACCTTCATTAAAGTATAGTACTTAATTTACACCTGCATTGAAACACAAGAGTGTCCCAAGTGACTAAAATGTCCCTTTGTGTTACCTTAAGTGCCTTCTAAGAGCAAGGTTACTCCGAAACAACGACGGAGGCATTGTTGCAGTCCCAAAATAAATCGTTTGGAGCGACCAGAGGTAGGAACTAGCTGTATCAATAAGGCTGGTATGGCTGCAACAAGGTACGGGGGGTCCCTTACCATGGATCACAGACTGGAGAACAGCATACAGATTACACAGTGTGCAGATTTTAATGCGATTCCAAACTTCATAATGTGTCAAACATGCTAACTCGTATTTTAATGGAAAAAACCCACAAATGGAAGTTTATGAGAAGAGAAAGAGAGCGAAAATGGTCCTACTTCTCTCTTGATGTATTATCTCAGTAAACATTGTAAACATGAGTTTATGGTCTCAATCTCTAATTTCAAGTCTTCTTCAATCCAGCATGATGTTCATTTACTACATTATGGTCCATTTAGAGTCCACCAGACCAGAAAGCAGGGTGAGCTTTGACAGGTCGCTACCATGGCGTTACTCCCATCAATAACACGCTACCTAACGCTATGCAGTTAGCTACTAAGATACTTTAACATTTAGCTGTAAAAGTTGACCTTGAATTATGAAGCTAACTTTGTTAACAGCCTCACACCAGAAACCAGATGGATCCAGATCCAATAAGGTCGCTGCTTGGGGTGCCGCTCTGGGTTCATCAGATCCACCCGTCGCTCCTCCACAGTCCAAATATGATCACTTCCTTCACTGGTTGCAAAAAAATTCAAGATGGTTACGGTCAAAATCTAAGATGGCGACGACCAAAATGTCAAACTTGAGGCTTCAAAACCAAAGTCCACAAACCAATGGGTGACGTCATGATGACTTTCTCCACTTCTTATGTAAGGTCTATGGATGGTATACATTTATATGTTTATAGGAACATTTTGTTGAATTAACCTTTAGATGAGTTGATGCATACAATTCCACATTTGCATGTTAAACTGTAACAACATTGTATTAGGTCGGGTTGACATAGAGCATTTTTGTAAACAAATATCTTTGAGTCTCAAACGTAGCTGCTTCAGATGCACCTCATCTTATGTCTGACACAATGGATTTTGCTTGTTACCCCACATGGGAGATGGTTGCATCCAGATGTGGTTAACAGGCGTGCAGGGGTAGGGGCGGAGCGATGGAATGGGCTCATCTCAGGAGGCAGTGGAGTGAACCAGGGAAGGCACCGAGGTGCTCCGTCACTGACACACACATGCAGCTTCTGTTATTCTTCCCCACGGAGCAGCCGGAAGCTCGCTTCCATTATTTTGTAACAATGTATTCTCACTGAGTGTCTACTCTTGAAGCACTTGTACTATATTGAAGCAGTTTGGGTGTGTGCTGTTGGCTGCACCACTCAGAATGAAACACTAGTTTTGATTATATTTTATTACCTGCTGTCATTTCAATGCACATGTTTTCACATAATATCTATATACTTAGCAATAAGGGTTCCAAACAGATTCTTCCTGAAGGATTTTTTCCTGAACCCTGCCCCCCCTCCGAATACAATTTCAAGGGTTCCCTTAAAAACCCTTTTCAATCCTGTTTTGAAAGAAAGAGATTGTGTCCGAAATCAGCTACTCATTCACTCCTCCCCACTTACTATCTTACTTACTATCCCTCTTTGGCAAAAACCCTTTTGGACACTACTCTTGTCATTTTCTCTGCTCTGTTTATTACATCCCTGCTGTTGCATAATTCAAACATGCCAGATCAACAGCGGCTGGTAATGTGAGTTCCCCTGGGAAGCAGTGATACTGCGTATATGTCTAGGGGCCGTTGTGATGCGCTTCTCTATTCACATCATATATATTTATAAGATATATTACTTTCACACAATGCATGATGGTGTATAGTGCTCGGTTACATGGTATATAGGGCTGGGTTAGATTATATTGTGGACTACGTAGTTAGTAGTGAGGGACTTCGGACACAGCCAAGTTCTTCAAGGAGTGTAGAAAGCAAGGATGGTACAAGGGAAAACTCCCAAAACTGAGTGTGAACCAAAATGTGTGTGGATTACACTTCACCACACCAGTCCAGGACCTTTAGGGTTCTAACCGAAACTTGATGATAAAAGGGTCCTGGGTAGTACCAACTGGTTCTAGCAGTCCATAGCAGTAGTTATCATTAGAACTCCTGGGTGGGTTCTTGTCAGCACCCTTAGAAGGTGGAACGGTTGTGGAAAGAACCACGAGAAGGTCCTGGATGGAACTATGATACCATAGAAGGATTGTCTGTGGAACATTCGAGGTATAACCCTTTATTTTTGGCTCAAGGTAGAACTCTCTTAAAGGGTCTACAAGGACGTATGGCATCTTTATTTCTAAGAGTATATATACTATAGACAGACAGACAGACAGACAGACAGACAGACAGACAGACAGACAGACAGACAGACAGACAGATAGATAGATAGACACACACACATGAACTTTCTAAATCACTTAAAAGGTCAACACTAACACTGACTAGGAAATCAATATCTGACACACTGTCACATCTCTCTCTGTCACACACACACACACACACACACACACACACACACACACACGCACCAATGTGATTACCTGCAGCAGTACAGCAGGTCCTCCTGAGACTACAGAGCCTCTCCAGAGATTAGCTAGGTGTCGGCTCCTCGGCGGCTGCCAGGGAATGAAATCGGGGCTGCCATTTACACCCAGTCATTATCCATGACCCTGGGTCAGACCTTGAGCCCTGCAGACATATGGTAAATACCAGCACTGCCACAACACAGCACCCACTGTACAAACAGTCACTGTCACGGATGCACACCGAGCCAGCGGAGCTTCCCTTCAGTCTGCACTAAATGTTCAATATTGAGTAACATAGATTTATACAGTAAGTGTGTAAATCAGAACCAACACCTTCTGTTGAGGTGCCTTTTAGCAAGATGCCCAGTCTCTGAGCAGCTCAGCGGCCAACAGGATTTCAGGCTTGTGGTGAAGAATTATTATGAGAAGTATAAATATATTTTGATGGCTTTACATGGGGCTGCACGGTGGTGTAGTGGGTAGCACTCTCGCCTCACAGCAAGAGGGTCCCAGGTTGGCCCAGGCTCCTTCTGTGTGGAGTTTGCATGTTCTCCCCATCTAAGCGTGGGTTCTCTCCGGGTTCTCCGGCTTCCTCCCACAGTCCAAAGACATGCAGGATGGGGATAGGTTCATTGATGACTCTAAATTGCCCGTAGGTGTGAATGTGAGTGTGAATGGTTGTTTGTCTCTACATGTTGGCCCTGTGATAGACTGGCGACCTGTCCAGGGTGTACCCTGCCTTCGCCCAATGACAGCTGGGATCGGCTCCAGCCCCCCACCACCCTGAATACAGGATAAGCGGTAGACAATGGATGGATGGATGGATGGATGGATGGGCTTTACATGAAGAAAATACTAAATTTTGTACTTTTCAGACAATATGTGTGTGTGTGTACGTGTGTGTGTGTGTGCGTTTCCCTCATGTCTGTCTATTGGCTTGCGAGTCGACCATCTGCATGTGCATCTTGCTCTCTGGGTTTCTGGTTCATTTGTGTAGCAGTCTTCCTGTGCGCGCACACACACACACACACACACACAGAGAGAGAGAGAGAGAGAGAGAGAGAGAGAGAGAGAGAGAGAGAGAGAGAGAGAGAGGGAAAGCCTTCCCCAGTATTTTATGGGACTTTGAGAAATGACCCCCTATTGTATCTTATTCAGGTTAGCTTATTTCCTGTGCAGAAAAATGCTTAGCACACAGCTTCCCTAACTGGGAATCAGACCAATCCATGCAGGAATATCGGCAGGGTGGGTCGTCTCATCTCAGGTGTGTGCGTGTGTTTGTGTGTGTGCGTGTGTGTGTGTGTGTGTGTGTGTGTGTAGGATGGTAGCCACCTGGCCACTTCAGAGAGAGCAGATCTGTGTGAGGTTGTTCAGCACCTTAATGTGACGTGTCAGCGCCGTAGCAGCGTCTCATGTCATGTCTGTCCTGTCATGAGCTGCAGCAGAGCATCATGGGAGCTGGGAATCTGTCCAGAGCTTGGCGTCGACCCACCTGCAGAGACTGACTCATTTCCCAAAGTTAAACTCCACAGGAGGCTCCCCTCTGTTCCCTGCGCTCTCATTTACAGCCTTTCTCTCTGCCTCGATCTCACTGGAGCCGTCTCCCTCGTTTCTCTCTCAATTGATCTCTTTCTCTATTTCTTTATTGCTCTCTGTCTTTCTCTTTGTCTCTTTATCTCTTGTGTTGTCTTCATTACTTTCGGTTTTCCATATCTTTTTAGGGCTGTTGTCCTCCACAGGAACAGGTTTATTGCCAAGTACATTTTCATATGCAAGGAATTGCTGTGGTTTGTGGTGCAGAATAATAAGCAGAACATAAACAATCAAAGCAAGGACTGCAAATACTAAAACAATCTGTATATGTTTTGAAATGAAGGAGCTGGAGAGTTGTGTGCAACATATTGTCCAGTATAACGTGATATAAGTCAGAAGGGTGTTTAATGGAGAGTGTAGGAGAGAGAAAACAATGGAGGCCAAGAAGACAAGAGGGCAGGGTGGAGGTCTGGAATGAAACAAAGCCATTCAAGGCTACGGTTCAGCTCGAGGACATGTCTCCCGGGTAATCTCAGGACATTGGCATTGTAGCTCAACGCTGTCTACCAATAGGATTTTGTGATTACTACGGCAGCTCAGTCACCTCCGCTTTAAAAAGTGTGGTGCTTAAGCCACGATAGCAAAACTCCAGGATTTCATTCAGCAGTGTGCACTACCTTATATTTTTGGGTCACATGCACATTACACCACATTGGGTTCATTTAAAAAAAAAAAACTGCATCAAACAGTGCTATTTTTTACAGTGTCCATTTTTCTTCTATTGATTCAATCATAGGGAACATGTGGGATGAAAGGGGAAAGATAACTCCTGCATTTTTTTTAACATTATGAGCTGTGCCAAGAGGCAAATCTGGACTACAAATAGATGTATTTGGATTCCTCGAAAAGAATAATCATTATTTTTGTGCTTTCTTATCAAGCAGCAACAGCCCAAAACCGAGTAGAGTTTTGTGTTTCCTCCTGCAGCTCGTTGAGAAGGGAAGGGGAGATCTGGGACATTTTGCCCACAGCTAACGCTTCCAATATGTTAACAGTGTGTACCCGTGTATCTGCACATCCGTCTGTAATCTGTGTCACATTTACAAAGCACATGCACAAAGACACAGTGACAGCCAGGCAAGAAAGAGAGTGCAAACAAATTGCAGCTGAAGTGTGTGTGGTTGTGTGTTTAACCTGGAGGTGATGTGTCCTCTGTCATGTCTAATGGCCGTCCGTTGCTTCCATCAGCCCTCGGGACGCTCATTAGCTCCGTCAACACCTCAGACGTCCTGCCGCGTTCATTAACCGCTTCTCAGCTTGTCATATGTTGCACACAGTGAAAGAACACGCATGTGTGTTGTAGGACTGTATCTGCAGTGTGTGTGTGTGTGTGTGTGTGTGTGTGTGTGTGTGTGTGTGTGTGTAAACCATAGGGAGCTCCTGTCACAGCTGTCCCATCGCAGGCTTATTGGAGCTGTCAGCCACTTCCTGGTGTCTTTGTCTACCTCCTGGCACTCCCCCATGTACTGGGAATATCTGAGCTAATGTGGATTGGAATCAATGGGATAAGTTTGATGTCACCTCATATTTTCAGTTACGTGTGCTGAATATTTACTATGATAAAACACAGTCCTCTGTTGAGTTAAATATTAACTGCATTGTGGGAACTTCTTCTTCATTTTCTTTCCTCGAAATATGAACTTATGAAATGAGACCGGAGGGAAAGTACTCGTGGATTCAGCTCCACTTTACAGTCAAAGTCACTTCATAATGACAGCACAAAGCCAGAGCAGAAATCGCTGAGCAAATACTTTTGCAGCGTTGTCTGCTAGTTTCCACAGTATTAATTACAAACAGGGACCGTTTGAAGAAGATTTGGTTTAATCCTCAGTAGTTTCAGCTGTGAGGACTCACACTGTAGTGCTTACTCGGCTGTGAGGACATGGAGGCTTGCAACAGTGAAGCAGTTTGGATACTCCACTTGTATTAGCATCTTAATTTAGTCATAGAATATTTTTAGTTTTAGCATATATTTTTTTATAGATTTTTATAATTACATTTTTTTTTACTTGCAAAAATGCCCAATTTATCTGGCATTTGTATATTTTACAACCAAAAAGACATCTTTGACTGACTCATCACATGGTGACATTGTTGCTCTTAAACACCTGAAAGCCTCCCTTCCGCAGGTCTCCATGTTGACTGTGTTATTCTGCACTGAAGTAAAACCTTGGGGTTGTGCACTGTGCAGCTGATTCTCCAAGGAGAATTACAGTATCAATGAATCTTCCTGCTATATCTCTATCACGACGCTACTTAGCATGCATAGCCTCTGCTCTGTATCCCCACTTTATCAGCTTAGTCAGCGCTAGAATGAACCCCTGATTTATTTAGCTATCCCTGCCATCACACTGTACACATAGGAGAGAGGATCTTATTGTTGACAACACGCTGGAGAAATAATAATTGCCATCATCCTTGCGTGTTTATCAGCATACTGTAATGGTGCCCCTCCTGCCTGCGTACAGATGCCTTGTTGTGTTGGTGGAGGGCCGTCCAGGCGAAGGACAAACAACGTGATGAGCAATGTCACAATCATCAGCACTGTTTGCTCGGCTTTGAAATGCTTTAACATCGCTCCAAAAAACGTCAAATGTGACTCCACAGAAGTTGACTGTGTGGGATTTGGCACGAGTTAGCACTTTTTCAGTCTCCCATCATCACTTTGTGTTGGGGAAATGTCTGAACATGACAGTAAGGACTCACAAGTTGTACACAAGGCACAGTCGCCTCCAATCCAGTGTTTTAAACGCAGCTATTGCTGGAGAGGTTTTTATTCACAACCACTACCCTGACCCCTGGAAGTGACATCTACTGTAGACATGCTTGTCATTTGTAGCAATTTCATTTTGAAAGAAGTGGGATGCAGCCAGATTCACCAATGTACCTGCAAATCACCATGCATGCCGAACATTCACTGCCAATGTGTACCGTTCCCCGACAGCATCCAACTAAAGCAAGCGTGGTGTTTTCTTTGCATTTGGTTAAGAAACTATTAACAATTAAACAAAATGTATCTTTTTTCCGAACCTCAACGGGCCAGTGTGTAGGATGTGGCAGCATCTAGTGGTGAGGTTGTAGATCGCAACCATCTGAAACGTCCCGCGTGTGGCGAGCGTGTAGGAGAACACCATGGCCTATCTACAGCTAGTGTTTGGTTTGTCTGTTCAGGACTACATCAGAAACATGGCAGCATGGCAGTGAGTTACTATGGTTACACAATCTGAGCTGAGCCGACATGTGGGTGATGGCGGGGTTCACCTGGACAGGTCACACAAGTCACGCTTGCATTCACATAGGAGGACACAGTAGGAGGACACAGGCTGTTCCTAGTTATTCAGTTATTTCTACACAGGTTTGCAGGATACTTAAACACACACACACACACACACACACACACACACACCAGGGTCCCAGCATCCAGTGTGGGCACTCTCCTCCTCCTCCTCTGGTTGCGACTGTGGAGCATCTATCACCTTGTTAGCCACTCACCCAGATCACCTGCAGCTGGGTTAATCAGCTGACGCCATGTGGAATTAATGTGGAATTAAAATAATAAAGGTAAACAAAGAGGACGCCACATGTGTGGAATATTATATTTACACATAAACCTTAACATTAAAGATTTAATATGGAACATAAAACACTTGAAATTATTGGTATTCATAGACCACACACCTGAGGGGTATTCCACCAAACTCGCTAATTAAAGCGGCGCTTACCTGGTTAAGCCTGGTTAGAACTAACGCCAACTTCCACTTGCGGCTAAACCCGTTCCATTAACGCATTTCAGCCGCGCCTTGTTGAGGCTAATTCAAGCCAGGTTAACGTTGTCGTGTGTTACGTGCGTTCACGGGATATGAAGCCAGACCAGAACCGTGAATGTCGAATCATCGAGAAAATGGCAGAAAAGACCAGAGCAAAAATTATTGATGGAACTGTATGAGGAGTACAAACCCATCATAACCAATAAAGGGAATACTGTAGTGATAAATAAAAATCACGAGGCTGCTTGGGCAAGAATTACCGAGCGATTAAATACGGAAGTACCGTTAAGAGTAACATGTTCTAATATAACACTGACTATGTTTTCTCTAATGTGAGGATAGTGTAGAGGTAACGCGCCGGCTGTACATGCGGCCGCCCACGGTTCAATTCCCGTCCATAGTCGTTTCTTTTTCTTTCTTTGGCCGGAACTCTCTCTCTCTCTCTCTCTCTCTCTCTTTCTCTCTTTTTTTTTAGATAGGCCTAGTAAATGCATCTACATTGACCAACTCATTTATCGCAACAATTTAATGAATACATTCAACAATTTAATGAATACATTCAATGAACCTATTAATGAACTCACCTGAAAGGAATTTATGTGGCTGAAAATTGCATGCAGCAATGCCTTTGTCATTGGGATCTAGAACATGCTATTATATCTATCATGTCTTTGCAAGTTATATTTGGGTTCTGGGGAAATTGTATGACATATTTATCATAGTTGAAGTAAAATGTTGGTCTAATTCTCTGATCTACAGAGAATTATGCAATCAAAAAAAAATTATTTGTAAGACGTCCTGGCCGGGATGTGAGCATGGACTGCCTGCACCTGGGGGCAGGTGCATCACCACTCACCCAACTGGGAGACTAGCAACACAAGAAATAGATATGTATTTAGATAGTCGGTGTTCAGGAAATAAACGATTTATTCATATTTTTTAATTGCAAGCATTTATTCTTAGACACTTGATATGTATATGTAATTTTTGGTCTTTCACGTGATGAAATCACGAGGACTAGGCTTGTCGGAACCTTCTGCTGGTACAGTTGTTTCCGACAGACAGACTTCTCTGAAACCCCCGCTAAAGTAAGCCTGATGTTTAGCCTGCCCCGGAGCAGGCTAGTTTGGTCGGATAAATTCCCATGGTTACTTAGCGGAGAGTCCCTCAAGTCACGTTGATGGAACGCAACTCTCGCTAAAGGTAGCGAGGATTATCGGAATTAGACCGGCTTTGCGCTTAGCGAGTTTGATGGAATACCCCTCTGGTTTATCCATCCATCCATCCATTGTCCATCATTATTATTATTATTATTATTATTATTATTATTATTATTATTATTATTATATTACCTGAGGGGTATTCCACCAAACTCGCTAATTAACGCCTGGTTCACACCGGACACGGAAGCGCCGCGAATAGACGCGTAGCGGAGCCCGCTTCCATTCGGCGCCCGCTTCCATTCGGCGCCCCTGTTAACGCCTGGTTCACACTGGACGCGGAAGCGCCGCGACGCGGAAGCGAAGCGCCGCAGCGCGGCGCACCGCCGAAAATCGCGAGCGATCCACGCACCCCCCGTTCAGACCAGACGCGTATTTCTCCGCGGCGGTCGACAAGCGCTTCTGCTCAGCTGTTGTTCATTCAGAGCTATTTCTTTCCGTTATGAAGTAAGTAACCCCATAAAATTAATACATCATGTTTCTGTAACCAAGAAGTTTGTACACTTCTTGTATTTATCCGTTCTCTCTCTCTCTCTGAGAGAGAGAAAGAGAGCGAGAGAGAGAGAGAGAGAGAGGGACACACACACACAGAGAGAGAGTGTACGGTAGTAGACAGTAGTAGTGCAGATATACCGTTGAAATACACATATTTTTTTATCTACTCTTCACATTTATTAAATGTATTTTCTCTTCCTGTTTCCCAGTGCGAGTTGAGATACACAAATATGATCGCAGTTGTCCATCGCGGTATTTTATTTTGAAAATTGACCGGATTGTCTCGTGTTTCTCTGTGTGATTTCCTGCCAGAATTGACGCGTTCACTCGCGCACGCGCAAAAAATAGAGCAGACGCCGAAACGGCGCGGGACGGCCGCGCCTATTCGCGGCGCTCCGCGTCCAGTGTGAAGGTGCGTGTCCACAGGGGCGATTTTAAACGCGTGTGGACGCGCCGCTTCCCAGTATTGCACGCTTGGTGGGCTGCCACTAGAGGATGATTGACAGGCGCTCTCCTTTAAACAACAAATTTTTGCGAGCGTTCGCGAGCGTTCCCGAGGCGGCGAGTCGAGCCCGGCGCCTCTGATTAGCATAAAGTAGATTCGACTTCAACTTTAGGCAAATGAGGAGCGGCCAACTCGCGCGCCGTCTCTCGACATTCGCCGCGACGCTACCAGAATGCATTGCACAGCTTTTCACATAGACAATGAATGGGACGCGGGGAAACACCGCTGCCTGTGGACACGCACCTTGAACGACACCATAGCTTAAAGGTACAGACACACCAACTCCGGCAGCAGACGTCAAGTCAACGGATCCCATTCATTGTCTATGTAGAGCAGGAGCTCCGCATGATGGGTACGGCACGTCGAATTGACTGCCCTGTCGCCGTATGTGAATTTGCATAAAGTTCGATAGATTGAACTTTATGCAAATGACGTCCGTCCAACGCAATGCCGCCGGCTCCAGAAACTTCGTTCAAACTATCAAACTAGGCAGTGTTGATCAAATATGAATCCAGATTCTGTTACTGCACTACACATTTCCTGCCTCAAATGTTTTCAGAAACATGCTTTAGCGTGTAGTTTAACTGTAAAATGAGATCGTTTGTGGCCCGGCCGCCATGTTGGAAACGGCAGAGCGAAACTCAAAGTCCCGCCCACTTCGCAGGACGTCTATCCAATTGATCCAACTTGAACACAGAACCGCCCACTCGCCGGTGCGTTCGACCGTCCGTTCCGTCCGTATCCGTCGCTGCCGGAGTTGGTGTGTCTGTACCATCAGCCCATGGACGGTGTGAGGCCGGTGCGGTATGTCTTTCACGTAACGAAATCACGAGGACAAGGCTTGGCGGAACCTTCTGCTGGTACAGTTGTTTCCGACAGACGGACTTCTCTGAAACCCCTGCTAAAGTAAGCCTGATGGTTAGCCATGCCCCGGGGCAGGCTAGTTTGGTCGGATAAATTCCCATGGTTACTTAGCGGAGAGTGCCTTAAGTCACGTTGATGGAACGCAACTCTCGCTAAAGGTAGCGAGGCTTATCGAAATTAGCCCGGCTTTGCGCTTAGCGAGTTTGATGGAATACCCCTCAGGTTTACTCATCAACCAGTTATTTTAATTTAGCTTATTGAAGCCGTTTTAACTAAAACAAGTAAATACATTACATGACAGGTCCGTCTGCTCTGGGATGATATGTTCAGGTCAGGCTGTGTTCCAGCCCCAGTGCTGTGGGTGTGTTTTGTGCTGTGTCTTTGTCTCATTCAGGTGATACTCTCATCCTCCCCCTCCTCCTCGTCAGTGTGTGGAGCTTTTAGATAACATGTTTCGTGTCATCAAAGTAAAGTGACATGCTGAGTGCTGTCCCATTTGTGTTTCTACCATTTCAAGCCCACACAGCCTCTCACACTCGACCATCTACCAGGTGACGTCAGTTAAGTCCCTGAGGGTTCAGGGTTTAGACCTTAGGGGGGCATTGAGATTTGGCCAAACACTCGTCTCCAGTAAACTCCACCATACACTCCCACCACCTCCCTACCACTTCTATCCAGTCCAAATAGAATACAATAGAATTACTTTATTAATCCCTGACTGGGAAATTATACATTTTAGCTTTTACTTTATCAGCAATGATATGTTGTGGTTTCTTTCTTTTGACAAATGTACTTATTGTAAGTCACTTTGGACCAAAGCGTCTGCTAAATGCCCTAAATGTAAATGTAAATTATTTTGAGTGGCAAAAAACACTCTGTACAATCGTAACATAAATATAAAAACAAGATATATACAGTGTATACAAACAGTGCAAACTATACAATAAGCAATAATAAACTATACATTGTCTTCAGTAATTACACTACTACTTCTACTGAACATGATCCACATTCCCTTAACTTAGAGTGGCCTTATGAAAGGGGTTTAAATCTCAATGTGACGTCCTCGCTAAATAAGGGTTATTATTTCCATACATATGCTATTCTGTGTCAAATTGTGTGTTTAGCACATTTCCAAAAAGCCTTTTGCTTTGACTTATATTGACAGAGAGTTTGAACTCCAGATAAGATGTTCTGTGTCACTTAATTTATTTTGGACATAAACTATCAATCAGATGTCTTTTGAAATCCCACGACGTTAAACGATTGATGCGGTCTCTGTGGAGATGACGACTAATGGTTTACTGATGGGGACTTTGAGGACTTGTTGTAGGGCATTTCTAATTGCATTGGAAGTCCTGCGATGAGAATCAAAGTACTTTGTTCCACTAGATTGGCTGCGAAGAGCAACACCTCCTGTGGTATTTCTAAAAGACCACCGATTCACAGTTTAAAGAGCAAATCCCTCGCAGTCTCTGCAGGAGTCTCTCTCTCTCTGTTATTTCTCTCTCTTCCCTCTTTCTTCCTCCCATCCTCCTGCTCGCTCCCTCTGTTCGCCAGTCGTCTTAAAAGGTCATCCCCACCTGGCGTGGCACGCAAAGTGAACCGTCAAATCCCATTTGTCATTGTGTTTAGAGGGTGTGTGTGTGCGTGTATAGCAGACGTTTTTGTAAAAGATGGTAAACAGATGAATAAAATATATCCAGCTAGTAAATCCAGTTAGTATGTTGGATCTACCAATGCACCAAGGTTTACTTGATATTCATATAAATTAGAATTGAATTTTCTGAGAAATCAGAATAAAAAGCAATGATACTGTAACAATCTCCACATTAGTGTGACTTTTTGTAATTTCCCTGGTGAAATGATCTAAAATAGTTTGTAATATCACTTCCAATGTATCCCTTCTTTTATTGGAGCACGCTCTATGATAGGACTCATGGCGTGGCGAGTGCTGTTTGTTACTGGATGCTCCTAAATGTTGAAAGTTGTTATAGGCAGAGATGTCTGAAATTGCACTCATGTAGTCATGCTGTCACCCGACGGTAAGAGGGTTCTGGGTTTGAATCCAGGTTCCTTCTGTGTGGCAGTTGCATGTTCTCCATGTGTTAGCGTGGGTTCTCTCCAGGTTCTCCGTATAAGCCGTGATCCATAATGGAAATCCGACTGTTCAACTCTTGGCTCTGAGTGTAGTTCTTGCTCTTTTAAGCATTTTAAGCTATATGATGGCTAACTGTACCCTTTGACTTGATGGCATTGTCTCATCAAAATCAATGCTGCAGCGTTATTAAAGGAACAGTGTGTAGGATTTAGTGGCATCTAGTGGTGTGGTTGCAGATTGTATCAAACTGAATACCCCTCTGCTCACCCCTCCCTCTCCAAGCGTGCAGGAGAAGTATAGTGGCCTTCAGAACAAACACTAGCTCTCGGTAGACATGTTCTTCACACGCTAACTAAAAAATGTATATTTATTGCTGCAACAATTATAAAGGTGAAACGCCTCCTGTGGTATTTCTAAAAGACCACCGATTCACAGTTTAAAGAGCAAATATAATGATTATAAAGGTGAAATAAATAAAGAGGCAATGAAAGACATTCACCATTGGCAGTATCATGTGGCTCCCCCTCCTTACAAAACCCAATTGAACCATTGGACATGAGCACATGAGGAAGTAAAGGCGGTAAAATCAATGAGATCAGATCAATAGGAATAAAAACACCCTGATTGTTAAATTGATGTATTTTACTAAGTGGGAAATCATTTTCACGTTAATCAACTTCCCAGCACAAACACTTGAATTCCTTCAATTTAAATAACCAGAACGTTTTAAAAGTCACTTGGAATGTGATACTCGGACATCTTTTTCTGGCTTCATGAGCAACTTGCATAGAAATGAATGTGGCTCCAACACTGTACCAGTCCCCGTTCTACCTCCGTGGTACCTGGCAACATGTGTTGTGACTCAACATTGGCTATCTCCTGGATAGTCATTAGTTTGATTTGAATAAATCTGGTAGAGAAACAAGTTGTGCTGCCTTGATGAACAGAGACGTGAGCGTTAACAAGGATGTATGCATGTAGTCCTATGTAGTGTGTGTGTGTGTGTGTGTGTGTGTGTGTGTGTGTGTGTGTGTGTGTGTGCGTGTATGTGTGTGTGTGATTAATCCTCATGGCCCTGGAGCCAGCTTTCCTGCATACATGCACATATGTCCACCTTCCACACAGACTCATTGTACTAATGAGCAGCTTGAGTCATGGTGTTGTCACCGCCGCAGTAATGAAACATGGAGTCAGGTGACGTAAGCAACTGCTGGTGAAGTAGCCAGTCTCAATGATTTCTGGAGGTTGACGGTAAAATAATGAGGTGGAGTTAAAGTTATGCTGTTGGACTGCATTATTGAAATTATAATACATTTTATTTATAGAGCACTTATTAAAACTAAAGTGCTTCACAGAGAGAAATATTTATTCAAATAGCCAAATCAATGATCAAATACACAAAGGGCAATATTAAAAATGTTAAATAAGCAAATAAACCAACCAAATAAACAGGGAAGAAATTAAAAGAAGACACTGACCCTGAGCCAGTATCAGAGAATATCTGGATCTCATCGTCAGTGGCATTTATTAGGAAGGGTCATGTTGTGTTTGGCCTCTAACACACAATCAGCCCTGATCTTTAAATACGGGGCAACAGATGCATATCCCACAGTCCATTTTGTCCTTCGACACAACTTCAAAGGTCTGGAAATCTTTTTTTACATTTAAAGGAAAACACCACCGCATTTCCATACTGAACTATGTTCTGCTCTGATGTTAGACGAGGTGATACATACCTCCCTCTCCTCTGTGCGTGCACTCAATGGCTCTTGCGCGCACTCCGCGCAGCGCTAATTTGCTAGCATGTAGCTTGTCCTTAGGATCCAAAGGGGGGTGAAGTTAGAAGCGACCAAGCACTTCCACGTTGTCCCTATTTAAATACGGTTACGTGAGTAGTTACACGACCCAAGTTTGGTTACACAAAATGAAACCTGCCAATTTTTCTAAGCGGATAACAAGGATAACTATATAGTATGGCGGAATAACAACTGGAAGCACTTCGACGTCGGCGCAGTAATATCATCACTCCGCTCCCCCTCTTACTTCCGTCAATAGAACCTACGTGACCTGCACGCCGCCGCCTGCACTACCTGTAGTAGTTTGTGCACAGTTGAGGAAGCATCAGGTTGTAGTAAGATAGTTTGTGAACAATCAAACATTGTGGTTATAACGTGCATCGTACAGGGTTGTGAAAACAAGCAGAAGGTATATAGTCCCGTCATGTTTTGAGTGATGATATTACTGCGCCGACGTCGAAGTGCTTCCAGTTGTTATTCCGCCATACTATATAGTTATCCTTGTTATCCGCTTAGAAAAATTGGCATGTTTCATTTTGTGTAACCAAACTTGGGTCGTGTAACTACTCACGTAACCGTATTTAAATAGGGACAACGTGGAAGTGCTTGGTCGCTTCTAACTTCACCCCCCTTTGGATCCTAAGGAATATACTGGGACAAGCTACATGCTAGCAAATTAGCGCTGCGCGGAGTGCGCGAAGAGCCATTGAGTGCACGCACAGAGGAGAGGGAGGTATGTATCACCTCGTCTAAGATCAGAGCAGAACATAGTTCAGTATGGAAATGCGGTGGTGTTTTCCTTTAAGGCCATGAATTGTCTTCGTGTCTTATTCTTGATTGTGAAAGGTGTGGTGGAAATCAGTTTATGATCACCTGATGAGAAATAAGAATACAACTCCTAACAGAGCTGTTAGTAATTTATTCTATAAAGAGTCCAAAACAGGCTAGCAGTCGCTACAGACAGACTGTAAACAGACAAAGTCTAATAAGTCAAAGCCCTCGCAAACAGGGTGTCCAAGCGGACCGCATCACTGACATACAGCTTCAGAGCAAACTATCTGGCCAGATAGGGGCAGACTCCTTAAGAGTCTGACCAATTCTTCAGTCTTAAAAGGGGCTTTTTATACAGTTGTTTGTAATGTGTCATCAGAAAGCATTGTTCCGTTGTTTGTGTAGACGGAGAACTTTGTCCAGAATGTGGTGTTTGAACCACTCATCAGCGTCCATAGATCCATATTGACTTGCCAGCTGTGCTGGTGTCACAAGATGCATTTCACAACTCATGTAACACATGACATGATATAAGTGCAGAATACAGGTTACCTCATGACACTTGGAATAGTACGAGTTAAAACTACTCAAACTACTAATTATACTATAATGAACTACTAAATGAAAAATTCCCATCACAAAAGGTGTTTTTAGATGCTTCCTCGACTATCATGTCATGCTGATGATCTTGTAAACATCTTTAATTCCAAAATTCTGAATGTCATAGATGTCATTGCACCTGCTACGGTTAAAACAATTTCTGGTAAGCAAAAGGCACCCTGGAGAAAAGCTGCTGTTGTGACAGCCCAGAGAAGAGAGTGCAGGAAGGCTGAACGAATCTGGCGGAGTACTAAACTTCATATTCACCATGACATCTATAAAGAGAGCCTCCGGGCCTACAATTTAGTCTTAAAAAGTGTGAGAGAAACATACTTCTCCAATATCATAAACAACAACACTAATAAGGCGAAAACCCTATTTGCAACTGTTGACAGACTGACCAACCCCCCAACACAAATACCAGCTCAACTCCACTCCACGCAGAAATGCAATGAGTTTGCATTCTTTTATACTAATAAAATTGAAGGCATCAGACGCGCCATCAATATCTCAAACAAAAAAGTTGGATCACCACCCTGTTCAGGCAAAAGTAACACAGCAATGATGGCAAGCTTTAATGCCATAGACTCTAAAACTCTAGTGGAAACGGTGACAAATCTAAAATCATCCACCTGCTGCCTTGATGCTTTACCTACCAACTTTTTTAAGAATGTTTTTGACTGCCTATCAATAGACGTATTGCAAATAGTTAATAACTCCATTCAATCAGGCAATTTCCCAAAGGCCTTTTAAAACTGCAGTCATTAAACCTCTTCTAAAAAAGCGGAGCCTAGATGCCTCTATTATCAACAACTACAGACCAATTTCAAATCTACCCTTCATAAGTAAAATAATTGAGAAAGTTGTCCTCCAACAACTAAATCACTTCCTGCCTTCAACTGGCTGCCACAACAACTTCCAGTCAGGATTTCGACCTTTTCATAGCACCGAGACGGCCCTTATTAAAGTTGTAAATGACATCCGTCTTAACACAGACTCTGGCAAAACTTCAATATTAATGCTATTAGACCTCAGTGCTGCATTTGACACTGTCGACCACTCAATACTCTTGGACAGGTTGGAAAACTGGGTGGGGCTCTCAGGCACAGTCTTAAACTGGTTCAAGTCATATCTACAAGATAGGAACTATTTTGTTTCCATTGGCGACTTTGTATCAGAACCTACCAATGTAACGTGTGGAGTCCCCCAAGGTTCAATCTTGGGGCCAACTTTATTCAACATCTACACGCTCCCACTGGGACAAATCATGCAAAATAATAACATTGACCATCATTGCTATGCCGATGACACCCAAATCTATGTAGCACTATCACCAAACGACTATCGCCCCATAGATCTTCTGTGCCAGTGCATTGAGCAAGTCAAAGACTGGATGTGCCAAAACTTCCTACAACTAAATGAGGACAAAACTGAGATAATTGTTTTTGGTGCTAAAAAAGAAAGGTTTAAAGTAATTCAACACCTTCACTCTCTGTCCCTGAAAACCTCAAACAAAGCCAGAAATCTTGGGGTTATTATGGATTCTGATTTACATTTCGACAGTCACGTTAAATCAGTAACAAAATCAGCCTACTATCACCTAAAAAATGTAGCAAGACTTAGAGGGCTCATGTCAGCTCAAGACTTAGAAAAACTTGTACATGCCTTTATTACTAGTAGGCTAGACTACTGTAATGGTCTCCTTGCAGGTCTTCCGAAAAAAACTGTCAGGCAGCTACAGCTTGTTCAGAACGCTGCTGCTAGAGTTCTTACAAAGACCAAAAAATGTGAGCACATTACACCAATTCTTAAATCCTTACATTGGCTCCCTGTATGTCAGAGGATTGATTTCAAAATCCTCCTGCTCACATATAAATCACTACATGGTCTAGGCCCGAAGTATATCACTGATATGCTCCCACTACTTAAGCCTTCTAGACCACTAAGATCTTCTGAGACCAATCTGTTAGTGATTCCCAGAGTAAACAACAATCACGGGAGAGCATCATTTAGTCACTATGCAACAAATGGCTGGAATAAACTTCCTGAAGATGTAAGACTTGCCCCAACTCTGACCACTTTTAAAACTAGACTGAAAACTGTTATGTTCACCATAGCTTTCTGCTAAATCTTTTAATGTCTGCACTGTTTTTAATTATTGCAAATATGTTTTTATTCTCTTTTCTTTCTGTAATGCATTTTTAAATTTTTATTCTTTTCTTTTAATTCTTCTATTTTTTTTCTTCTCACTTTGTTTTATGATGTGAAGCACTTTGAGTCTGCCTTGTGTATGAAATGTGCTATACAAATAAAGTTGCCTTGCCTTGCCTTGCCTTTGGGTGGCTCACTCGAGGAAAGGTGACTGGCATTTATTTTAATAATGTTTTTAAATGAGCCCAGGAGCCTGACTTCTGCTCATTTTCAAGCAATAAATGTACACTTTCTTTCTTTAAGAAACATCGTTTCCACAGTATTTATCCTCCGTATGGGGACGTTAATGTTGATTGATTGATGGATGGATGTCATGATATTATTGATTGAGCCCATCATTGTGGATTCACCTGTCCTAAGCCAAGCTGATTCCCATGAATGTACTTACTTAGATCCCCTCTTGAACAGCTGACAGACTGCAGCATCACCACCTTATTAGGAGATGCACCGCTGTGTTGAGTCCATCACTGCTATACCTGTACACAGGTTTTAGTTTTTTTGATGCACAGAGCAAACACAGCAAGTGCATCAAGTCATTGGAGACTCTGAAAGCATGAGGTGTTTCCATAAGGAAGCCCTTGATCATGGAGAAGATCTTCTTGACAACCAAGTGCCATTAGTAACTACTACTATTAGCCAGAACATAAATGACTAAATATTACATTCAGATGAATGTGAATGTTGTTGAAAGAATTTGCTAGTGATCCCAAAGAATCCTCATGACTGCACATTCAATTCAATTAAATGCATAGTGTTATATCAGACTTGGGACACATTTGACTGTGGTTACTGGTGCCGCTAATTTCACGTTCGAGTTGTGCTCTCTGAGGCCGAGAAAAGGCAGACAGTAAGTGCGGTCACATGGTAAGATCGTATTGGTTTTTTAAAGAAATACATTGCCACTCGACTTGGGGGGGTCTCTTCTAAAATCCCTGTCCACATGCCGTTGAAAATTTCCGATAATGGTCAGTGACCTGGCTGACTCCGCTTCGTTAGATGGCGCTGTAGCCCTTTCTACAAGACGGTGTTAGAACTACTTCCGGTACACGGCTACTTAAAAACAAACAAACAAACTATCTGGCGGCATACAGACAAAGATGGCGTTCGAGGAAAATGAGTCGTTGATTTCTTCAAGCCATGGTTTCGTTTGACTGTTCCGGCAACAACGTTACTATTTATGACGGCGTCTTCCTTCCACTTCCGGGTGAAATCCCCGGCGAAAATTGTCGCGCATGCGCAGGACGCAAAGACGATTCGATCTCGTTCACAAGGCGGCACAAGTCAGATAAACAACGACTCAAGCCAGGGGTTGCAATCGGCTTCAGAAATCCTATCCCTACACGTTTCTTATCCTGTACACATGAATTCGATACGGTTTTGATGGGTTTAAGATCGTATAAAGCTCGCCCATGTGAACGCAATGAGATCTGACCCCCTCGCCAGTCCCCTGCCGGTTTGAACTCACACTGCTCCGAGACCAAACGGGCCTCGGCCAGTAATCCTCTATACGTCATCCCGTCGTAATATGACACGCATGGCTTTACATTGTTTACCCCGGCGGACTGACGTGGACAGAATGCAATGAGCAGCATTTTTACTCTAAAAGGTCCGATCCAGTTCCTCTCACCCCCTAGTCTGAAGTATGGTCCCACCACTGGTCTGTAGTCTCAGTGGGTCCCACCACTGGTCTGTAGTCTCATTGGGTCCCTCCACAGGTCTGTAGTCTCAGTGGGTCCCACCATTGGTCTGTAATAGGTCTGTAATCTGAGTGGGTCTCACCACTGGTCTGTAACAGGTCTGTAATCTGAGTGCGTCCCACCACTGGTCTGTAAAAGGTCTGTAATCTGAGTAGGTCCCACCACTGGTCTGTAGTAGGTCTGTAGTCTGAGTAGGTCCCACCACTAGTCTGTAACAGGTCTGTTGTCTCAGTGGGTCCCACCACTGGTCTGTAACAGACCTCTAGTCTCAGTGGGTTGAAGACATGAGGATATTTGCGTCATCGGAGGCTCTTTTTCAGAATAGAAACACGGAGATCTCCGTCTCTGGGAAATGAGGCAACGATGCACGACCATCAAACATACTACCAGGTTTCTAACCATACAAAGCTTCATGTAAATGGGTGAAGTATTCCTTTAAGCTACAGAGAAACACAGCCTGCAGTGACCGACACAGGAAATGACACAAGGCATTGTACAGACTGACAAACAGACTAAATGAAACACAAGGGGGTTTGGTTGCAGTATTACGGCTAGGGGGCACTGTTGTAACACAACACGGTGAGGAAGTGTCTATACTGCTGCAGGCCTACCTCACACCTGTTCTAGCCTCCTGCTGCTAGGCTGCACTCAGCCACTACTCCCGGATCCCCTGACTCCCCATAGTGTTAACTTGGCCTTCACCCTCCCAGTGTCTGATCCCAGCATGTCAATAGCCATTACTCATGTCTGTCCCCTGTTCAATACATTGTCCACATTACCCTGTCTCACAACCTCCAAGATGTTATATATGACTCAAGGGCTTTGTTACATCAATCCTTCTAACCTCCATGAAGGCATTTGTTGTTCAAGGCACAGTACACAAGAGTTACAGCTGTCAAACAGGTTATGACATCAGATCATGCATTAAACTTGACATTATCCTACATTGACTAAAATACTTGTACCCCATGTTGCTCTATGTATAGATGTTCCCACTTTTATATATCATAAACACAAGATGCAATAGCATTGTACACAAATGCACATCCCTTTAAAACCAAGCAAAGAAGAAAACGTTAATCTCTTGTCTGTCAGAGTAAAAGTGCTGGAATTTGTTTCCACCAAAGTCGATCCCAATTGTGTGAAAGCGTCTGGGCTCCCATGTCTACAAATGTCAAACCTGCAGCCTGAAACTGGCTGTAATATTTGTCATTGACCTTTCAAATGAAAAACTAGATACACAAGTCATTCAATCATGTTTTTTTATCAACTGAAAAGCATCTCAAAAATCAGATTGTTTTTCTCTCTGCCTGACCTCAATAAGGTCATGCACGCTTGCATACCGTCTATGTGAGATGGTTGTAATTCAGTTCACTCAGGGTTACACGCCTTCAGCTGCAAACCACAGCTGCTCTGCTTTTAACAAGATCATATCAGTCCTGGTTTAACCTACCAGTGAGTAGATGTGACTGATAAACTTGTATGCACTTTATTTAGCTTACATACGGTTATAGTGTTAAGTGATGCTGCTCTCCTGTGAGCCAGAGCTCAGATCCTCAGATCCTCAGTCAGGGCTCTGCTGTAGTTACGTCCCGGCTCAAGACTCAAGGAGACCAGGCTTTTGCTGTTTGGACTTTTTGTACAACACTATTATGCTATTACAATTATTAGCTCACCTTGATGAGCTTAAGGTTGTTTACCTTGCACAGAAATATCACATGGTAAATGGACCTGCATGTGTTACATTTATTTCAACATGTCAACATGATCAGCCACCAGGGGGTGACTGGTTACAAAAAGTCTGATTGCATGGAAGAAGAAAATGGTCCTACTTCTCTCTTGATGTATTATCTCAGCAAACATTGTAAACATGAGTTAATGGTCTCAATCTCTAGTTTCAAGTCTTCTTCAATCCAGCATGATGTTCATTTAGTACATTATGGTCCATTTAGAGTCCAACAGACCAGAAATCAGGGGATGCTTTAGGGGCGGGGCTACCTTGTGATTGACAGGTCGATACCACGCTAACAATGCAGTTAGCTACTCAGATACTTTAACACTTAGCTGCAAAGTTGATCTTGAATTTTCAAGCTAACGTTAACAGCTTCACACTAGAATCCAGATGGATCCAGATCCAGTAAGGGTCTCGGAGGGGGCGCTGTACTGCTTGTGTTCATCAGATCCACCCGTCACTCCTCCGCAGTTCAAATATGGTCACTTCCTCCACTGGTTGCATAAATTCCAAATGGCGACAGCTAAAGTGCCAGTCAAGGCTTCAAAACTGTAAAATAGTCAGTGTCAATGGTTTGGACCAACATGGCGTCTTCTACAGGGGTTAGCATTGATCTGAACCTCAAATTTGCTCCTCGGCACCTTACTGAAGCCCTGCTCCTAAATGCCTAGGGTGGGTTCAATACAGAGGACACAGTGTACCTGTTTTATTTATGGAGATCAACAGATGGTTCATCCAATCACCTGAATTTCTTTAAACAGTTTCCAATGAGGGCTTTCAGATGGTCCAGTGTAAAAACCCATCTGGTGTCAGGTTATAAGGTTGTTGGAAGGGCTATGAACGTATAAACATACTGTTCTCACAGTAATTACACCCCCCCCCCCCCCCCCTTCCCGCGCGCACCCCCCATTTTACAGAGGTATTCGTCATTCACTGTCCTCTGATTATTACATCAATAATATGCATGGTCCCCTGACCCCCATAGAGCCCTGTCGCACTGCAGAGATGCTTATTAATTAAAACACCTAAGTCCTGTGTGCGTGTCTTCCAAGCCCCAAGCATTTCTCCTTCCCTTCCCTTATTGTACTACATTTCCCCAACTTTTACCTTCCACTCCTTAACTTTCAAGATTAAATATGGTTATTTTCATAGTCACACTGTGAAAGGGTTAAAGTTTATAAGATGAAAACTTGGGAAGCTCTCAGAGTGGACAACACCTTGGTAGTGACCTGTCTTTATGGTCCATTCAGAGACTGTTGGACTCCAAATGGACCATAATGTACTAAATGAACATCATGCTGGATTGAAGAAGACTTGAAACTAGAGATTGAGACTATAAACTCATGTTTACTATGTTTACTGAGATAATACATCAAGAAAGAAGTAGGACCATTTTCTCATAGACTTCCATACAATCAGACTTATTTTTGTAACAAGAGGAGTCGCCCCCTGATGGCCAGCAGAGACAATGCAGGTTTAAGACACTTCAGCCTTGCCTTCACCATTCAGAACGGGCTCCTGCTCCTGTCTCAGATAGTTTGTCTTCAAGAGTGTCACATAGAGTTGTGAGTTGGGTCGAGGACGCTCATTGAGTTTAACAGGGGCTAAAAATACTTTCATCTCATCCAGTTCAGTGTAGATTCCCTTCATTTGTTCTTCATAGTTTGGTTCAATTCAATTCAAGTAGTAGTACTAGTATTATTAGTAGTAGTAGAGTTAACAGTAGTAGTTTTCACATTAGTAGTATTAGTATTAGTAGTTGTAGTAGTAGTAGTAACAGTAGTAGTAGTATTTGTAGTAGTAGTTGTTGTAGTAGTAGTAGTATTAACAGCACTAGTAGTATTATTAGTAGTAGGGGTATTCACAGTAGTAGTAGTTTTAGTAGTAGTAGTAATATTAACAATAGTAGTATTATTAGTAGTGTTTGTATTAACAGTAGTATTATTATTAGTAGTTGTAGTATTAATAGTAGTAGTAGTATTAACAGTAGTGGTAGTATTAACAGTAGTTGTAGTATTAACAGTAGTAGTAGTAGTATTAACAGTAGTAGTAGTAGTATTAACAGTGGTGGTAGTATTAACAGTGGTGGTAATATTAACAGTGGTGGTAGTATTAACAGTAGTCGTATTAACAGTGGTAGTAGTATTAACAGTGGTGGTAGTATTAACACTTGTAGTAGTATTAACAGAAGTAGTATTAACAGTAGTAGTATTAACAGTGGTGGTAGTATTAACACTTGTAGTAGTATTAACAGTATAGTATTAACAGTAGTAGTATTAACAGTGGTGGTAGTATTAACACTTGTAGTAGTATTAACACTTGTAGTAGTATTAACAGAAGTAGTATTAACAGTAGTAGTATTAACAGTGGTGGTACTATTAACAGTAGTAGTATTAACACTTGTAGTAGTATTAACAGTAGTAGTATTAACAGTGGTGGTAGTATTAACGGTAGTCATATTAACAGTGGTAGTAGTATTAACAGTGGTGGTAGTATTAACACTTGTAGTAGTATTAACACTTGTAGTAGTATTAACAGAAGTAGTATTAACAGTAGTAGTATTAACAGTGGTGGTACTATTAACAGTAGTAGTATTAACACTTGTAGTAGTATTAACAGTAGTAGTATTAACAGTGGTGGTAGTATTAACGGTAGTCATATTAACAGTGGTAGTAGTATTAACAGTGGTGGTAGTATTAACACTTGTAGTAGTATTAACAGTATAGTATTAACAGTAGTAGTATTAACAGTGGTGGTAGTATTAACAGTAGTAGTATTAACACTTGTAGTAGTATTAACAGTAGTAGTATTAAAAGTGGTAGTAGTATTACCACTTGGTGTCATTTCATGGGTTGACTCAACCAGGCTTCATGCTTCTGTTGGGTTTGTGGGTTTTTAGATCAACTTGTAGTTTTATTTTTGTGCTTGTGTTACAGTCTGCAGATTATCTCTCACATTAATCATTGTGAGTCTGTTTTATAAACGTCTTATTTATCAAGGAGAAGTCTGCAAAAAACACATTTTACACATTCCGGACGCTCCAATGCTCTACCTTTTGTCTGTCACTCCCACCCCCTAGAGCCTTGCACAAGGGCACATCAGCATTACAAATAGAGGGGGGGTTTACACATTTACTTGCTCACGTTGCCCTCGCCTGAATTTCAGGCTGTGCCGTTCTGCTCCGGGCGTTTTTTCCACGTGCATCACCCTCCCGTACTCCACGTGTCCTCATCGCCTTCAGCCCAACCCTGACCTCCACCTCTCCTTCCCCTGCCTCCCTGGAGCTTTCTCCTTCACCAACCCATGCTCCTCTACCTCGTCCTTCCCAAACCAGCCTCTCTCCCCGTCCCACTGATAGCAGGTATTCTTTACACTGGTATCCCCCCCCCCCCCCCCCCCCCCCACATCATTAATGAGGGATCAGAGGTGGTCCTTCAACCCGTCCTTGGGGTGCCTTGTGCATCATTCGTGCCTCTGTAATTCCCTTCCCGTCTGTTACTGCCCAACAAATTTTACACCGATCAGAGTCAATGAAGGTGTATTTGTATGGATTTATTTATTTCCTCATCTCAGCAGCAGTGACAGAGCCAGTGAGTGACAGGGGACAATTTAAGGCCATTGGACATTTCCCAAGGCTGAGTGAACACTGGATTCCAGCCAGAGTCGAGAGGTCCGACCATATAAGGTTGTCGCATTTAAGGAGAGTAATCTAGGAGGATCCCTTCTCACCTTTGTCACCTCGGCACCGATTGGTCCATAGCAGAACACCTGCAAGTGTAAAGCAAGGTGTTTTTGAAAACAAGCTAATGAGCTCCACAAGCAGGACACAAACACTCACAGTCATACAAGGACATGTAAGTTGTCCATATATAGCGCTGACGTCACTGATGTACGTCATATTGAGCATTCTGAGCACCTGGCCCACTGCCGGGGGGTCTCTGTAGACACACAGTCACACACACATGACCACACACACACGTGCGCACGATCTAAACCCCTGCATACCCGTGCCATGCACCGACACTCCACCATGCACACGGGAGGCAGGAATTAGGGGGCGTCACATTCACGGGATGATCCATGAGCCGAGGGTCTGTTCACCCTCTGACCTGGAGATGCAGTCCCAGCCCTGGCTGGGGGGGGGGGGGGGGTTAACACTGCCTACCTCAGCAGTATGCAAACATTAAGTGGGGCACCGACACGAGCCTTGGAGAGAAGAAGTAATGGTGTCATTTGTTATCGAAGATCATTGAGAGAGGGAGGTGTAAGGAAATGAGCGCTGCTCCGTTTTTCCTCACCTGCCGCGATGGCAGACCGGCTGGTGTATGTGTGTGTGTTGGTGTGTGTGTGTGTGTGTGTGTGTGTGTGTGTGTGTGTGTGTGTACTGAAAACCAAGAATATCCCCAAACCACCTTGTATGAAGCAGCCACTATAAGTCTGCTCATGTTTTTGTCTTTGGCCACCTTCTTATCTATTAGCATTCCTCCTTCCTCCTTCTACTCACTGAACTGGATATATGAGGTGCATCAATCCCTAAAATGGTTGTTATCTCATTTCCTATTTCGTGAGACTTGACAGTGTTGAATTGGCCTGTTAAACACAATGTAATATCAAATCCTTTGGTTTTCAAAAACTGGACCACATGGGTCTGGGCTAAATTTTTCGCAGGTTCACTTTTTGGGGGTTTTGAGAGCTTTCCGTCTCCCTTAGAAGCAGCATATTTAGACCAAATCCATGCCATGCGTAGCTTGTTCTGTGATGTTTCATATTTTACGTGCCAGTTTCATTTGCATAATTGCAGAGATTCGTAAGCAATGCACGACACAAGAGCTAAACCTGAACAGAAGTCTTCTTCTCGTCTTCCATCCAAGCAAAACCTGCATTTTCAAACCAAATACAAAGTGCAACAACTCACCCTCACACTAACTTGATTTAGTTGCTTTAGTGTGGATGTCTTAGACACCAACACCATTAACACCAACGTACACATTTCAACAGAAAGGGCAGACGTTAAGGGCAGCCAGGTGCATGGAGTAAATGTTTATGGTCTTGCTCTGGACTCCGGAGCCCATCATGCTCTCTGATCACTTACACTCCCCCATGCTGCTGTTTACAGCCTCTGTGACAACCAACTTCACTAACGTCTTCACTGATGTACTGTATGAAGACCTAATAAAGAGAGCCAGCCAAATAATATATCCATTGAGATGTCTACCCCCAGGCCTTCTCTCGTTGATGAAATCCTATTTAAGGAGGTCCGAAATTATTTGAGGACAAGAGTCCCATTTAATCAAAGAAAATTGCGCCATTAAACTCTGAAATACATTCTAGTTAAAGTCGCTTTCTTTCCACAGGCAATTAGTCTGGGGAGTCCTCCTTCCAAAATGTTTGACCTTACATGGTCCTTCCAAGACATGTGTTTGGAAATCCAATCACCACAACAATTAGTAGAGCACGGTTTTGGCCAAAAAGCTGTTAGATGGGAATAGCTGGCCCTCTTTAAAGGTCAGTCTACCTTAAGTGAACTCTGGGTTGAAGTTGAAGCCAACTTCGGGAGACAACTCAGTTTACAGCTGATGTGGAGGCGGTGCATTTCATTTCAGGGAGCCACAGTTAATCTAATACAAACATCAAAAATCAATAGACAGACCTTTTGGGCAAAAGCTTGTGCCACCAGCAGAGCAGATGTTGATCAATAAATGCACAATAATCTAATTATGGATATTAATATTGACTATGCACAGGTCAGCCCTGTTATTGTACTGTGTATCATAGGGAACATGTGTTTGCATCACATGAAACCACTGCTGCTCCATTGATATCAGTGATGGCATGAACATGGGGGTCACACAGCAGCTGTGTGGAGCAGGTGTTGGTGCACACACCGACACACACACACACACACACACACACACACACACACACAAAGATCTGTCATTTTGTATCCCATGACTATACTCAAATCACCATAAACTACACAAGCATACATTACAACATACATAGCATTTGTCAATGTCATGATTCCCCTCGCAGCCCCCACCCAGGGGGCCGTTGACAAGCCAGCATGCAGTAACTGTCTATTGTGTTTGTGTAAATCAAGCCCTGGAGCTAATGAAATATGCCTGCCTGGTCCATTGTGTATGGGACTGGTAGTGTAGGGGTAACAACTGTCTCTGAGAGACAAAGAGAACAGAGAGACAGAGAATGGGAGCCGTTGTACTCTCCGTGTGCTGACTGTAACTTCCCATCCTGGCCGTTGGCAGAGCCGTCATGGCTGGTGTTGGTTAGACTGAATGGAAAGAGTTTCTGTTTGGCAAATGTAATGTACACCTTGGTACCGGAGCAGTCTGAGGAACTTGGATGGATGAGTAAGAAATATTTGGTAGCACTTTAAAAGATGCAGTTGGCGTTGAAAATAGCTCATAATTACTGTATTTCTTCTTGCAGAGGACATGTGTATTTAGCATGGGCCGACCCGTTCTCACTGCCAAGGAATAAAATAATGCAGCTTGGTCAGTGCTCCTTGGCGACTGACACCGACGCTCATTTAGCATGAGTGTGTGTTTGTGTTGCAGCCACCTGCTGCATTACAGGCAGAGCGACTGATGGAGTATAAAGAGGGAAGGTCAAATAAACAGGACTTTGGTCCAGGAGACTAAACCTAGACCAGAGTGGAGAAATATGCATATGTAAACATATCTAAAACTATTTGTTGTGGGTTCAGAGCATTTGGTCTTCTCATTCTTCATCTTCTATCTCTCAGTAATACAAGCTGTGGTTTTTAAGAAGTCCATATTTAGTCTGAAGGCGGGAGTGTGATTAACTGACAGTTTACCTATTCTGATAAAACTAATATCCGGGAAATAATTGTTTCCTGTTGCCTTGCAGAGGCAGTCAGGGTATTTAGTAATTTGGTGTTTATGTTGCAGTTTTTATTTATTTGAAGTATCGAGGTGCTTTAGTGAATGCATCCTTTTGAAAAGAGTTGTTGATGCATTTAGTTTGCAGTAGAGCAATGGGCCATAAAGATAATTTCAGGTCATTCACACAAAGGATCCAACCAGCCTGAAGCAGGACAGCTTTGTGTTGGAGACACATGCATGTGACTCCAACACAGAGGTAAACACCTCCATGTGTCCTTGCAGAGCAGCACACGTATTTATCGTTTGAAGGACATCTTGAGCAAGTCCGTTCTGCCCGTTTCAAGGCTGAATCGGCTGATTTGGTCTCCGCAGCTCCTGCACTTCATTACAATTGTGTCAAGATAACGTTGTGATAGCTCATAAGTCTGCTCTCTGTCTCCGCCCTGCGGAAGACTGATTACTTGGAGGCATCTGAGCAAGGTAATGGAAATGGATAGCAGGGGGCCACCTTAATCTCTGTGATTAAAGGTGAATTTATTCAGCTCGGCAACATGTATGAGAATGAAAGAGGCTCCGTCTCCACGAATTTGCTGGAGAGGAATGAAGAGAGAGATGGAAGGAGGGAGGGAGAGGGCCTAATTCAAATGAAAAATTATGTCAGTGAGCAAATTATAGCTGAATAAAGGAAGAAGGAAAGGTATGGAGGCTGTTCATTGTTACAGGTCACTCTTACTGCAGCTCGGATGCACATGCCGAGAGGAACTATGTGTGTCGCTCACAAAAAAACTTGAGATAAATACCAAACTTCACTTTGCTGAATAAATCCATCCCACAAAGTGTTAAACTGTCTGTATTGCACATTGATAAGCTCCCGTCCTGCAAATGTCTCCGAACCTCAGCCAGCTAAATTCATCTATTTAGTTCCTAGACTTCATCACTGTTGGTTGGAGGTTAAAATCATGACGTATGCACATGCAGTGTGCAGCCCTAAAATGTATGAAGAGAACCTGCAGCCATGTGTGGTCTGAAACAACTCCATCAGGTCTATAGTTGGAGATGTTTTGGACGTTGGTGCAACAAGCTTGCTTCATTTTATCATCTAAATATGGCTTTGTTTACAGAACAAACAGGCAGGAATGGGGTCAGAAAGTCTGAAAATGGTAAGGAGCTCAAATCCTTACAGCGTAGAGTCTACAATGAGAAACTCCAGCAGTATGTGGTTTTCTTACACCGGCTCAGTTTTTCAGTGTGTGGAGCGAACCTCGGTCAAGCTCTGTATTGTTCAGTGTTACACTTCATATCTCTGGAGGCAGATAGGGTCAGACTTTGCCTCATCCATCAAAGCAGCCACCCTGTGTTGGCATAGATGTCTGCATTGCTGCTGTGTTTATTATTTATAAAGCCTCCTGGATGGAAGAGACATAGAAGTCTATTCAGATTGGAAGAAAGATGAGCCGTCAGACTGGATGGACCAGCAGTCATTAAGAGTTATTAACCTGACTCCCGAATGATTTGTTACACAGAACCATCAGAGAATCCATCATTGGAAACAACACTGCCAAAAAGACACAGCGAGCTAGTCGGGAGAAGAGCGGAAATATCAGGTGGCAGCTGATTTAAAGTGCCTTAAAATGGAATTCTCTCTGTTAGCCATCAGGGGGCGACTCCTCTGGTTTCAAAAATAAGTCTGATTGCAAGTCTATGAGAAAAAGACCCTACTTCTTTCATGACGTATTATCTCAAACATCTTAAACATGAGTTTATTGCCTCAATGTGTAGCAACCTCGCTACCATCACTACCACGCGACTGATGCAGTTAGCTACTAAGATGACTTTAACACTTAGCTGCAAAGTTGGCCTTAAATTATGAAGCTAACTTTGTTAGCAGCTTTACACCAGAATCCTGATGGATCCAGATCCAGTAAGGTTGTCGCTCTGCTGCTTGTGTTCATCAGATCTACCCATCACTCCACCTTGGACTCCTTCACTGGTTGCAAAAATCCACAAACCAATAACTGATGTCGTCACCATGATTACGTACACACTATATTGCCAAAAGTATTTGCTCACCTGCCTTGATTCGCATATGAAATTAAGTGACATCCCATTCTTAATCCAAAGGGTTTAATATGACGGTTTTAGGAGGTTTAGGAGTGTGTTTATGGGACTTTTTGACCATTCATCCAGAAGCATATTTGTGAGGTCACACACTGATGTTGGACAGGAAGGCCACTCTAATTCATCCCAAATGTCTTCTATCGGGTTGAGAGCAGGACTCTGTGCAGGCCAGTCAAGTTCATCCACACCAAACTCTCTCATCCATGTCTTTATGGACCTTGCTTTGTGCACTGATGCACAGTCATGTTGGAACAGGAAGGGGCCATCCCCAAACTGTTCCACAAAGTTGGGAGCATGGAATTGTCCAACATCTCTTGGTATGCTGAAGTATTCAGAGTTCCTTTCACTGGAACTAAGGGGCCAAGCCCAGCTCCTGAAGAACAACCCACACCATAATCCTCCTCCACCAAACTTTACACGTGGCACAATGCAGTCAGACAATTACCGTTGTCCTGGCAACCCCAAACCCAGACTCCTCCATCATTTCCAGATGGAGAAGCGTGATTGGTCCCTCCAGAGAACGTCTCCACTGCTCTAGATTCTAGTGGCGGCGTGCTTCACACCACTGCATCCGATGCTTTGCATTGCACTTGCTGATGTATGGCTTGGATGCAGCTGATCGCCATGGAAACCCATTCCATGAAGCTCTCTATGCTGTTCTTGAGCTAATCTGTAGGCCACATGAAGTTTGGAGGTCTGTAGTGATTGACTGCAGAAAGTTGGTGACCTCTGTGCACTATGTGCCTCAGCATCCGCTGACCCCGCTTTGTCATTTTACGTGGTCTACCACTTCTTGGCTGAGTTGCTGTCGTTCCCAATCGCTTCCACTTTGTTATAATCCCACTTACAGTTGACTGTGGAATATTTAGGAGCATGGCAACGGTTGTCATGGCAACAGTTGTCATGGCAACTGTGATCATGGTAACGGTAACCATGGCAACAGTTGCCACAACAACCGTTGTTGTAGTTAACGTTAACATGGTTACTGTTTCCATGACAACCGTTGCTATGGTTACCATTGTCGTGCTATTACAGTACCACGCTGGAATTTACTGGTTGAACACCTGATTTCAGTTATTTGGATGGGTGCATAGGCATAATTTATGGGGGGGATGGGTGGGTTGCAACCCACCCAATAATCCAAACCAGCGACCACAACCCACCCAATATGATATCATAATTGATATTGAATGTTAAGCATTATAATCACAACAGTGTGGTAAATTTTCTCAATTTACCAGTAAAAAATAGTGACGTTTGTCTGTGCCCCCTCCCGCTCTGAGATTTGGTTTTGCCCACCTTGCTCGGACCTGCGCTTCTCTACTGACTCTCCCGGTCTCTCCCCGCATCAGCGGTGGTATGAAGAAAGCACGCGAAAAAAAGCAAAAGAATAAAAGTATCTTCCCAATAGGAGGTCGCTACTGCTAGGGCTCCAGTGCCACCACTCACGAGTCAAATCATGTTACTGAACAAAAGTTAGTGAACTCATTCACATCCATTGACAGCTGTCGCTCAGAGATGGGCGTGAGAGTGGCGACGTATGTGAACGAGGCTTCAGTCAAAACCAAAACACCAAGGAAGCCTGAGGAATAGTCACCCACTTATATTATTATTATTAATATAATATATTATTATTATATTATTATTATGTGAATACTTTGGTAGAATTAGATTTAATTGTCTTTCTTCATTCTCGAATATAGAAATGCTCTCCAGTTCTGATATACGATCTACATTAACTTCTTCATGAGTGGCCGTTGTTGTGGTGTAGAAGGAACCGTCGTCTCTCTGTGTGTCTTCTCACTCACACCTAATTCAGGCCTGGCTGCCAGGAGCTCCTCACACCACTGTGATTGGTCGAGGCTCTGGCTCATCGGACACAAACACATTAATTGAAGCCTGTGGATGGGGGTAAATCACAAACGTTTATCCTAGATTGTATGTGTGTGTGTGTGTGTGTGTGTGTGTGTGTGTGTGTGTGTGTGTGTGTGTGTGTGTGTGTATGTGTGTGTGCGTGTATGTATGTCTGTGTGTGTGCTGTGTGCCTTTAACAGCTTCAAGCTAGGTGCTGCTGTCCCCATTGATGCCACGCCAGCAGTGTGTCGTGTACTGCACACTACAGATAATTACCAGCACTTGTCAGTGTCTCTCTCTCTCTCTCACACACACACACACATGCACGCATACACACACACACACACACACGCACACACCCACATACAGCTCTGCCTGAAACAATTTTGGTCTGGTAACGAGACTCATAAAGCAGACTTTTCTCTGTGCCATTCATCAAGGGATATTTCTGGGCTGCTGCAATAATTTTTCTCCTCTTTGGCAACGGCGTCCAAAAACCCCTCCATGCCCTGCTGTTCAGTGTTGCTACCATGTCTCCATTCATTTTAGGCTTTTCAAAGAGTTGGAGTGTTTTACCCCATGACTCACACACATGTAAACACACAAGTATGCACACACACAAACTAGGTCAACAGAAGCCAGCATCATTATGAATCATAACCTACCATCACAGACGTAGGCTTACAACAAATCAATGTGGCTCCTGCTAAAGACCAATGATTGGCTGATAAGATGCAAGCCAAGTAGCCTTCGATCTCTGTCATACGCTTCTCCAACAATGCTGCTGATTGTGTTGATGGTTTATGTCACGGTCATGGTTTATGATATCACCGCAGCCCGATGTACAGTCGTATTTTCAAATAGTATTTTTAGGTTTTCAGGCTGGGGGAAAACATGTTTTCGTCACTGCATGACTTTAAGAACAGTCCAAACTATTCAGAGCTGGTGTGAAGGGCCCTCTGGGGCTTACTTAGTTCACAAAGAGCCATTTAATAATTTAAGAAATCATTATCCAATACTTGTTTTAATCCCTGAAGGGAAATCCTCTTTTCATTTGCTCCATTAAAGGAGGTCAGAAGTTAACACGGCTACAGAGGAGCACCATGGGAGGTGGCGGGGATTCATTGTCATGCTGGTACGTAGCTCCAACTCCAGAAGATAACAGAGGAACGATTCTAGATCTTGTGGGAGGAGCCTCTCCCCAGGAGATCATCTCCACGTAGACCGGCTGCATTAGTGGTCTTGGAAAGACCCGGGTTGAAGGTGACTCGTGGATCTGACCGTGAGCGTTACAGCAGCCCTCACCTTGACCTCTTGCTTCACCCTCTCTCCCTGAGGGAGGAACGGTCAACCAGGCAGACGGTCCAGAGTGGGCGGAGCCTGCAGTGATGTTAGAGACCCACCTGAGCCGTCTTGAATCACAGAGGCCGTCTGGTTGACCTGCTTTGTGGGTGTGACTTCTTTTCTGTCATATCTACACAACCAGTGACTTTATGAATACAGTTGTTAGTAGAGCAGATCATTGTTTAGTGTAGCCAAAGTGAAGCAAATTGATGCATTTAACTTCAAAATGTACAATATGTTGGATGAAACCCCCTGTATTGTTTCATATGGTGATACATATTGTTGTTCTGATATCGTGCAGAAATGTGACATTTCTGATTTGTTAGAGAAAGTAAAGCACAGAGAGGAGGATGAAGAAAGTGACAAACAGACCCAAAAAGCTGTGGAAGCACAATCCTGGTTAAGGGTGTAAGACACACACACACACACACACACACACACTAATCCAGCAGTGTGTACAGTAATGAGAAGCGAACAGAAGGGGATGAGAGGATGGGGAGAGAAATGTTAAGAGTTTGAGAGGTCTGGCGGGATGGACAGAGGGAGTGTTTTATGAAGGCAGCGATTATTACTGACAGGCTGAGACTTAAAGAGATGCAGAAGGAGGCAAAGGAGCAGATGGAAAAAAGTGAATTTCAAGAATTATAAATATTAAACAGATGTTTTTATTTAATGTTCTTTTGCGGTTCATGAGCTTGCTAAATATTCTCTTCTGCTTGCACTTATTACAACCAAATGATTCTGCTAGAAATGCATCACATCCTGTAGCGAGGTTTTGTATTCTTGATGAAGTTTTGATATCCAGCAGCCGCCCAGTGAGATAAAGTGAATGTGCACACAACTGTTCAGCCAACAGTACATCAACTGCCATAGTTTATTGGACCTGTTTGAGTTTAAATCAATACTGTGGGGTTTAAATCGCCTACAAAGAAAAGCAGAATGGGTCTGGTTGGTCCTCCAAGAAAATAAAAAGAGAAAGAGATAGAAAAAGAACATGAGTGTAGTCATGGAGGATGAATTAAGGGTAAAACATGTCCCATGTACCTTTTTATTAGACTGGGAGAGAGGGAAACAAGAAGGGAAGACGAAGAGGAGGTTCAGGTTGGAGAGAGAACAAGGTAGAAACAAGCACCAGAGAGAGAGAGAGAGAGAGAGAGAGAGAGAGAGAGAGAACAAAAGGAAATCCTGGATAAAGAGAGAGTTCAGTTATGAGTGAGAGATCCCACAAAACCAGGGAGGGAGAGAGATCCTGTGTGGAGGAAGAGTGAGAGAGCTTGAACATAAATGCAGAGAGGGAGGGAGGGAGAGAGAGAGAGAGCCGGGCGGAGGGAAGTCTCAACAGCAGCAGCAGTTTGGCTCTCAGTCAGTCCGGCTACAGCTGTGGATGTGATACGAGCTCTATTCCTCTGGCAGCCCCCAGAGACCGAGACACAGACAGGGATGGAAGACGGACCAACAGGACGAGCCAGACAGACAGAGGAAGAGTGAGCCGGGCTCTCAGAGTAGTCAGGGACAGAGACTCAGCCACGAACCCCCGGACCCAAAACTCTTTGTCCCTGCCGGTGCATTGGGGGCCCACCAGGGACAGCACGGTCAACGGGGAGGAGGAGTGTGGGGAGGTGGAGGAGGAGACGCGGGGACCTCGGGGGCACGGTGACGGTGCCGACTGTGCCAACAGTGGGGCCGCCTTTGCCCTTTCCGTCTCTGGGGCAGAGCGGAGGGGGGAGGACGGCAGACGGAGTGGCAGGACGGGGGAGCACGGATGGCGGGCGGGCACGGGGCGGCAGCTGGGGAGGGACGGGGGAAGCCCGGTGGGATGCTCCCCTGCCCGTGGGCCGGGGCTCCTGGGTCGACCAGATGAGCGAGATGTCGCTGAGTGGGAGAGACAGCCTCCCCCAGGAGGGGGGCAGGAACGCCAGGGTCCGAAGGGCTGTCCGCATCTCCTCCATCGTTGCTCAGGAGGTGAGTGGGACAGGCCTGTGTGTGTGTGTGTGTGTGTGTGTGTGTGTGTGTGTGTGTGTGTGTGTGTGTGTGTGTGTGTGTGTGTGTTTGTGTGTGTGTGTGTGTGTGTGTGTGTGTGTGTGTGTGTGTGTGTGTGTGTGTGTGTTTGTATCTAGTTCAGAAGCAAATGAGACAACAGAAAATAAAAGTGGGATTGAGGACTCAATGTGTGATGAGATGTGTGTGCGTGTGTGTGTGTGTGTGTGTGTTTATGTGAGTGTGACAGGGTAAGTCAATCAGCAAAATACATGTCTTCCAGATGTGTGTATGAATGTATTTTCATCAGTGGTCTGAGCTCTGCTACATGTGACCCTTGACCTCCTCGCTGTTGATTACTTGTAATGTAGATGTCTAGCAGCCAAGGCTTTCTTTTCGTGAGGGACATTGGACAAGAACACCAGCTGTGATATTTTATATATAACATGAAATTGGACAGTTTTGAATTATCGTTGCATGTTTGCAGAGAAAAGCCTGAATATTTAAATTGTACATCATTTAACCTCCGAGAGCTTGTACCTGGTGGACACTTTAAAGTGAGCTCTATTCATTTCATGCCACCGGCGTCTCAGTGAGAATATCACAACGTGGTACAGCTGAATCTAAATGGAAAGTGTTCATAAATCATAGTTAATGAAGTCTGGGAGCATGTAAAGTAGATAGAATAATAAAGTACATCTATCTGTACATCGACATGCTCTTAAAATACATCTGATGGTGAATATGCAGCGTTGAGCAGTTGTGACCTCCACTCTAGACATGGAGGCCGAGGTAGAAAAATGATTCCTACCATGGAGGCGAGCGAGGTCACTGCTCATAAGTGGAAAATAATTATTTATTCATTTACCTAGCTAATTAAAATTTAATAGGTCAGGTCACAACATTCTGTGGATAGATAATAAACAACCACTGACAGTTTGACCAGACCCAAAGCCTACGTTCTCATTTCAACAACTTGCATATGTTAAAAAGAGGAATGGTGTAATAGATAGTAACGTGTATATCATGACGTCTGTGGAGAGAGACGACACATCTGCAGCACAGCGTCTGGGAACATTTAGTCCGAGGATGCACTGAACCCAACTCTCCTCTCTGCACTTCCACTCCTTACCTCCTCCTCCTCCCTCCATCACCCAGCAGCTGATGTAGCCCCAGTCCAGCCGTACTGATAGAACAGTGTGAAGTGGGACATTCACAGTTTTAGCGAGGCATTCAAGTCAACACGATGTCTCACAGCTCCACATGTGTTCTGCTTTGGCTCCCTCTATTTTCCGTGTGTTTGCGAGTTTTGAGGTTCAGCTGATGATCTTCGAGTGTTGCCATTTACGCTCTGCGTTCAGCAGCTCTGTTAACCCTGATGTGCCGCCGTTGAGAGAGGAACACAGAAAGAAGGAGGGGGGAGAGCAGTGGCAATGAAAGAGGAGAAGAAGGGAACAGCATTTGATATAAATGCTTCTCACTCAGTAGTGTTTCTCTTCATGTAAAGTCCTGGCACATCCTGCAGCGATGGACACTATTCATAACATGCCTTGCCAAACGCCACCTGATGGAAGGGCCGTTGTTTGAGGGCGGGACTAACTAGCAGCTGGGCAGATACTTGGTGACATCATCGTTTTACTGAAGCAAAGGAAAGATTTCTATTGAGGTGTTTGAATCCATTCAGAGTTTCTGTGGGGGAGAGGAACTCTCTTTGGACTTTAGGCTTTTACATCAACAAAAAAAAACATTAATGGAAATGTAGGTTTCAGCTTTTCTGGAGCTTCAACCATAAACTTAAACTTGAACTTGTGAGTCCTCCAACTCTACTGAAGTATCAAACTAAGTCCCTGGAAAACTGGATTTGAGCGGAAACACCAGAGTGTGTGTCCTCCGTGTGGTGACGCACTTCAGAGAGAAACAGGAGGCGGGATATAACGTTGGGAGGAATTTGATTTGATGGTTGTAAAGATGAGCTCACTCTCTTCTCTGGCTCTGTGCTGCTAAACGTTTCACATCGATTGATTAATGTTGTGATATTATTGGCTGGTACTAGCTGATGTAAGCATGTGTCATATTTAGTTTTCCTGGAATAAAAAAGATATTGAATTTTGATTTAAAAATACAAATAAATGAACATTTTCAGCATATTAATAGGTGAGCAAATTACCAGGTTAAATGTAAAATGCAGCAGCTGTACACTAACAGTAAAGGGAAGGTATCATAAAAGCTATTGTACATTATTATTTCCTAAAAATAATAACTCAGCCATGTGGCAGTTCTATAATGTGTTTCTAAGCACAATATGACAGTTCAGATAAAGTTCCCCGTTTTCTCCTTTTTTATTTGAAGTGGAGGCTTTTTCTCACAGTAACAGTAGACACAGACAGAAGCACTAATGGTGAAACAGGTGTAGTTAAAATGGCAGAGATGTGTTTTATCAACACTTTCACTGTCAGCCAGACCGAACACTGTTTTACTAACCGACTCAGACTCTTCTAGTAATACATGGAGGTACAATAGTGCAGGAGGATTTTAATGAGACATACACACATCACACAGATGAAGTCTTCCCCACCTGCTCATGAGATGATTCACACATCACCAATACTCTGTTTGCACACGCATACACAACATTCCAGCTTCCAAACAGCCTCCATGCTGGACCACAGCAAGGCCCAGATAAATAACTATCATTGCTTTTTATATTGTGCAGTAACTTTTTTTCTGACCAAGAGTCTGGTAAGTCTTTCTGGCAAGAGTAAGGACTCGGCCCTCTCCTGAAGTGTCTGATCGTGGAGAGGAGGCAGGGAGAGAGAGAGAAAAAGAGAAGAAGAAAGAGAAGGGAAGTGAAAACAGTTCTCATCCATCACCTTTACCAGCAGTGTCCTTGAACGCAGCAATCAGTAGCTCTGCACAAATAAATCAGGACTCTTTTCCTTCTGCCTCAAAGTCCTCTCACTGCTCCACACACACACACACACACACACACACACACACACACACACACACACACACACTCACACACACACATACACGGTAATACTCACACACACTCACACTTGGCACACACACACACACACACTAAAAGAAATACACACACACACATGGTCATACTCACACACACACTCACACTTGGCACACACACTCACGTGCACACACACGCGCACACACAAACACACACACACACACACATACAGAAACACACACACAGAAACACGGCTTCCTTCCGACTGGAACTTATAGTTCCGTCCTTCACTCCACCAGGATGGAGCCTGATTTCTATCTACTCATTTAGATATCATGCATTAAAAACTAAATGCAGAGAGGGGTCTTGCGATGCGAGAAAACTTTTTAAGTTATATTTGAAAATGATCACATGCGTGACCTTATTCTTTACATGTTGCTTTATTAGTACATCACTACTATTAACTGTTTGATTGTGAATATGGATTTCCTTCTTCATTCCTGTGGTTTAACTCTAATTTTATATTTGTCACATACAAATATTTTCCATAAAGCCATGCTCTGTGTTGAATCACCACAGTTTACTGGTTGCAAAATCATCACGATTATGAGAGATATAAAACTCGGATATGAGTTTTATTAATAAAGCCCCCTTTACAGTATTTTTCCGATTGCTAAACGACGTGGGCACAACTGAAGTCACATGTGTAAAACTCTAACTGCACAGCAGCAGTTCATGTGGACCACACTCTAGCTCCTGTTTCATTGTTGGAACACAGTTTCAAACTCTCCACACTTCTCTGCTGACTTTAACCACAACCTGCACAACACTGGATTTACAGCACTTTGTTCAAATGTTAACACACCGCTATCTAAACTGTAAACCTCACATCCAACACAGGAGGATTTCAGCCTGATGACTTTAAACACTGATGATCTTCAGCTGAAAACCTCAGCAGGTGTCTGGTTTTAGACCAGTTAGTGAACGCATGGAGATATAGAGAAAGACAGGTTGGTGGAGGGAGAAGAGTGACAGGGAGACAGGTTGGTGGACGGAGAAGAGAGACAGGGAGACAGGTTGGTGGAGGGAGAAGAGAGACAGGGAGACAGGTTGGTGGACGGAGAAGAGAGACAGGGAGACAGGTTGGTGGAGGGAGAAGAGTGACAGGGAGACAGGTTGGTGGAGGGAGAAGAGAGACAGGGAGACAGGTTGGTGGAGGGAGAAGAGAGACAGGGAGACAGGTTGGTGAAGGGAGAAGAGTGGCAGGGAGACAGGTTGGTGGAGGGAGAAGGGTGGCAGTGAGACAGGTTGGTGGAGGGAGAAGGGTGGCAGGGAGACAGGTTGGTGGAGGGAGAAGACAGGGAGACAGGTTGGTGGAGGAAGAAGGGTGGCAGTGAGACAGGTTGGTGGAGGGAGAAGAGTGGCAGGGAGACAGGTTGGGGGAGGGAGAAGAGTGGCAGGGAGACAGGTTGGTGAAGGGAGAAGAGTGTCAGGGAGACAGGTTGGTGGAGGGAGAAGGGTGGCAGTGAGACAGGTTGGTGGACGGAGAAGAGAGACAGGGAGACAGGTTGGTGGAGGGAGAAGAGAGACAGGGAGACAGGTTGGTGAAGGGAGAAGAGTGGCAGGGAGACAGGTTGGTGGAGGGAGAAGGGTGGCAGTGAGACAGGTTGGTGGAGGGAGAAGGGTGGCAGGGAGACAGGTTGGTGGAGGGAGAAGACAGGGAGACAGGTTGGTGGAGGAAGAAGGGTGGCAGTGAGACAGGTTGGTGGAGGGAGAAGAGTGGCAGGGAGACAGGTTGGGGGAGGGAGAAGAGTGACAGGGAGACAGGTTGGTGAAGGGAGAAGAGTGGCAGGGAGACAGGTTGGTGGAGGGAGAAGGGTGGCAGTGAGACAGGTTGGTGGAGGGAGAAGAGTGGCAGGGAGACAGGTTGGGGGAGGGAGAAGAGTGGCAGGGAGACAGGTTGGTGAAGGGAGAAGAGTGGCAGGGAGACAGGTTGGTGGAGGAAGAAGGGTGGCAGTGAGACAGGTTGGTGGAGGGAGAAGAGTGGCAGGGAGACAGGTTGGTGGAGGGAGAAGGGTGGCAGGGAGACAGGTTGGTGGAGGGAGAAGAGTGGCAGGGAGACAGGTTGGTGGAGGGAGAAGGGTGGCAGTGAGACAGGTTGGTGGAGGGAGAAGGGTGGCAGTGAGACAGGTTGGTGGAGGGAGAAGAGTGGCAGGGAGACAGGTTGGTGGAGGGAGAAGAGTGGCAGGGAGACAGGTTGGTGGAGGGAGAAGAGTGGCAGGGAGACAGGTTGGGGGAGGGAGAAGAGTGACAGGGAGACAGGTTGGTGGAGGGAGAAGAATGGCAGGGAGACAGGTTGGTGAAGGGAGAAGAGTGGCAGGGAGACAGGTTGGTGGAGGGAGAAGGGTGGCAGTGAGACAGGTTGGTGGAGGGAGAAGGGTGGCAGGGAGACAGGTTGGTGGAGGGAGAAGACAGGGAGACAGGTTGGTGGAGGAAGAAGGGTGGCAGTGAGACAGGTTGGTGGAGGGAGAAGAGTGGCAGGGAGACAGGTTGGTGGAGGGAGAAGGGTGGCAGGGAGACAGGTTGGTGGAGGGAGAAGAGTGGCAGGGAGACAGGTTGGTGGAGGGAGAAGGGTGGCAGTGAGACATGTTGGTGGAGGGAGAAGGGTGGCAGGGAGACAGGTTGGTGGAGGGAGAAGAGTGGCAGTGAGACAGGTTGGTGGAGGGAGAAGACAGGGAGACAGGTTGGTGGAAGGAGAAGAGAGGGAGACAGGTTGGTGGAGGGAGAAGACAGGGAGACAGGTTGGTGGAGGGAGAAGACAGGGAGACAGGTTGGACAGGAAGAAGCCCTGATTCAAACTGTAAAGATGAAAAGTGTAACTTGTGTGTTGGTGTTAGTGTTTTTATTCCGGTTGTGTTCTGAGTGACAGTGTGTGCTGTCGTCATGGCGATGGTTCACAGTGTTGGCTGGGCTGAACCTGTTTAGCAGCTGATGTGAACGGTTTACTCAGGTGAGTGTTGGTGATGCAGACTGTTACGGATAGACGGATCCCAGACACGTCCAGGTTGAATATATTATGCCAGCTAAGAAGTCCCAATTCAATATGACCGTTTCCAAATTAGGTTTGTTGAAAAACAGAATGCCTTTTTGCTCAATAAGACCACAAGTAATTTCAGTCTACTTTACAGACAGTCATTTATGAATTACAAAACCTGAATTAAAACACCTTCTGTGTTACAGCAACTAAAAGCTACAGCAAAGAAGGAAACAGAACAGTCTTCATCCGTCCATCTAATCTGTTAGTCTACTGAGCTGTACGTTAAAAAACAACACCATGACAGAAGCAGGGGGGTCCTCTTCATCCAGCTGGTGGAGCGATAATGCAGATGAATGAGAAAGTAAAGTCACTTGTGAACAAAGTGGGACAAATTCAATGACACTTTTGAATAATGCATGCAAGGTGCGGCGTGGTGAAGTTCTGACCAGAGGCTCAATGAAGCCTTTTTCTCTTTCTGACATGTTTGACTTCAGTTTTGCTCTTCAGTTATCTTTTGCCGTTTACTTTCCTTATTTGCATTCGTATCCAGCTTCCCTCCCTTCACCCTCCCTTCTTCGTTTCCTGCCCCCCCCCCCCCCCCTCTCTCATATTGAGTGAAAGTTATCCATGCCTCATTGGCCTCTCTGTTCATCTATGTCTAACTGTTGGCGTGCCCTTTACTCGTACTGAGCTCTTGTGTATTCCTGCGTGTGCGTATGTGTGGGAGCATGAGTGACATCCCTTGAGGAAGGCTGTTTCCTAGCTCACCCCAGGGTGCTCTCTTACTTTCTGTCTGGAAGGTGATTGGAGGGTTGTTGTCCTCCCGGTTGGTTCATCGTTGCTCCAGGGAACGGGGGGGGATCGGGGAGCCCAAAGACGGACGCTTTGAAGCCTGAGAGCAGCTAAGGACACTTGCTCCCTGGCCTGAGAGAGACATTTGCCAAGTAGGGGAGTTGTCCTTGTGGATTCATGTTGTGTTGCTTGTGTAATATTTCTGTCATGTTCTTTTTTTTTTATTTTGCGGGTCCTTTTAACCTTTTAAAAAGTTTAGTGAATGTCAGTGAATTCAGCGTAAGAAGAGGGGTGATGACCAGTGACACGCATGCAAGTAGCTGCAGTCTTATACGACACAATGCACAAATCAATGCACTGCAATCAACCTGTTTACAATACAGGCTATTATGTGTGATTTCTGGTAGCAGCAGACTCAATAACATGCTAAAAGAGACCCTGATGAGAACGGTTGGCATGCTGAGGGTCACCAGTAAATTATCATAGGGTGCATCATCGTTTAATTTAATCACGGACCCAATGAAACTGAAATCAAAGCTCACTTCATAACCCGTGCATTTTAATAAATGAGGAGGACTTTGCTGCTTGAATTGTTCCTCTTTCAAAGCAAATGAGGCGTTGTATTGTAAATGTCCAATCACAGATGAAGGATATGATTGGAATGGTTTCTGACTTTACTGCATGAATCTGCAAACATAGTGAGATGGAGCGCATGTAAAGACTTGTGGCCTCACCCGCAGTCAATTCACCCAACAACGTGATCAGTCCTGTGGCACACACACACACACACACACACACACCCACACACACACAGACACGCAATATCCACTTCTGTCTAGAAAACAAGTGCAACTAATTGAAGCCATTACAAATATTTGTGTTGCCTGTTAACACATCTAGAAACACAGAGCAACAGTAGCATTTCATCTTGTTATTCAGACGAACGATGAACTGAAGTCCCATATTTACTCTCATATTAGCTCTGGTTTGGTATCCGTGAAGGTTTCTCAACTCATGTATTCAAGTAGAATTTTTTAGCTAATCTGGCTCTATGGATTGTTGCCCTAAACTTCTCCATCAAATCATTACAATCCACATAACTCAACACACTGAAAAACACATTATACAATTATATATAATTGTCAGACCGGTACCATGTCAGACCCAGACCCGTACCATGTCAGACCAGTACCATGTCAGACCCGTACCATGTCAGACCGGTACCATGTCAGACCAGTACCATGTCAGACCAGTACCATGTCAGACCCTTACCATGTCAGACGGATACCATGTCAGACGGATACCATGTCAGACCGATACCATATCAGACCGGTACCATGTCAGACTGATACCATGTCAGACCGGTACCATGTCAGACCGGTACCATGTCAGACCAGTACCATGTCAGACCGGTACCATGTCAGACCAGTACCATGTCAGACTGATACCATGTCAGACCGGTACCATGTCAGACCGGTACCATGTCAGACCGATACCATGTCAGACCCGTACCATGTCAGACCCGTACCATGTCAGACTGATACCATGTCAGACCCGTACCATTTCAGACCAGTACCATGTCAGACCCGTACCATGTCAGACCAGTACCATGTCAGACCCGTACCATGACAGACCCATACCATGTCAGACCAGTACCATGTCAGACCGGTACCATGTCAGACCCATACCATGTCAGACCAGTACCATGTCAGACCCTTACCATGTCAGACCGATACCATGTCAGACCCGTACCATGTCAGACCAGTACCATGTCAGACCCTTACCATCTCAGACCGGTACCATGTCAGACCGATACCATGTCAGACCCGTACCATGTCAGACCCGTACCATGTCGGACGGATACCATGTCAGACCCATACCATGTCAGACAGATACCATGTCAGACCCCTACCATGTCAGACCCGTACCATGTCAGACCAGTACCATGTCAGACCCCTACCATGTCAGACCCGTACCATGTCAGACCAGTACCATGTCAGACCCTTACCATGTCAGACCGATACCATGTCAGACCCGTACCATGTCAGACCCGTACCATGTCAGACCGGTACCATGTCAGACCCATACCATGTCAGACAGATACCATGTCAGACCCCTACCATGTCAGACCCGTACCATGTCAGACCAGTACCATTTCAGACCCCTACCATGTCAGACCCGTACCATGTCAGACCAGTACCATGTCAGACCCTTACCATGTCAGACCAATACCATGTCAGACCCGTACCATGTCAGACCGGTACCATGTCAGACCCATACCATGTCAGACAGATACCATGTCAGACCTGTACCATGTCAGACCGATACCATGTCAGACCGGTACCATGTCAGACCAGTACCATGTCAGACCGGTACCATGTCAGACCCGTACCATGTCAGGCGGATACCATGTCAGACGGATACCATGTCAGACCGGTACCATGTCAGACCAGTACCATGTCAGACTGATACCATGTCAGACCGGTACCATGTCAGACCCGTACCATGTCAGACCCGTACCATGTCAGACTGATACCATGTCAGACCCGTACCATTTCAGACCCGTACCATGTCAGACCGGTACCGTGTCAGACCGATACCATGTCAGACCGATACCATTTCAGACTGGTACCATGTCAGACCCATACCATGTCAGACCGATACCATGTCAGACCAATACCATGTCAAACCGGTACCATGTCAGACCGGTACCATGTCAGACCGATACCATGTCAGACCGGTACCATGTCAGACCAGTACCATGTCAGACCGATACCATGTCAGACCAGTACCATGTCAGACCGATACCATGTCAGACCGATACCATGTCAGACCGGTACCATGTCAGACTGATACCATGTCAGACCGATACCATGTCAGACCGGTACCATGTCAGACCAGTACCATGTAAGACCGATACCATGTCAGACCGATACCATGTCAGACCCGTACCATGTCAGACCCGTACCATGTCAGACTGATACCATGTCAGACCGATACCATGTCAGACCGGTTCCATGTCAGACCTGTGCCATGTCAGACGGACCAGTACTATGTCAGTCAGACCGGTACCATATCAGTCAGACCGGTACCTTGTCAGTCGGACTGGGACCATATCAGTCAGACCGTTACCATGTCAGTCCAGTGCCATGTCAGATCGTTACCATGTCAGACCAGTACCATGTCAGATCGGTACCATGTCAGACCAGTGCCATGATAGACCTTTCCCATGTCAGACCGGTACCATGTCAGACAACGATTAGCGGACCGGTGTGAGGGGAACAGGAACGAAAAGGATTAATTCGATTTTAAAAAGTCATCAAAAAAACATGATTGATATGTGGAGCTTGATTTATTGCCAACAAAAACAAGTTGTAAACAAGTTAATACTCATGATTACTTTTATTTTTTACTTAATTAAGAGCAAAGAAACTTTGCAGGATACTAACAAAGCGTGTGCGACTCACCCAAGCACAGCGCTAAAGTGACTTCCTGCCCCTTCAGTCAGCATGTTGGGCTAAATGTTACTGTGTCAAGGCAGGAGAGCCGCAGAGCAAAGAAGCGCAAGCAGATCATATGACAGAAGAGATTCCAGTCACTTTCAAAATAAAAGCTTTCAGGCCCCGATAGTCAATAAAGCAGTAAAGCAAGATATAGATTTGTTCTCTGCGGCCCGGTGTCACGGTCTGGGACCGCTGATTTAGAGAATTACGTTAATATGTATAAATATAAACCATGATGGCGGTGTCAATTTCCGCTGGTCCACCACTGTGGTCCGTGAAATTATGTCCACTACAGCAGAGATCTTCAACAGAGGGTCCGTGACCCCTAGGGGGTCCGCAGAGTTCCTGCATGGGGTCCCTGAAATTATTTCATCCCAAACTTTTCTCTTACAAAAATGTAAATATGTCCAAAAATACACATTTACATGAATACAACATATAATAAAATAAAAATGTGAAATTGTGATGTAGAAATGTCAATATGGAATTCAAATGTTTTCATTCATCATTACAAAGTACTGTTCTACATCGCACTATAGGCTGCATTACACATTATTACTGGCCTGGTTAACAAAGCAACACCATTTTATATGATATGTAATAGGTAGTGATGTCCAAATGAAGCTTCGTGAAGCATTTTCTTTATTTTCTGAGCCCATTTTCTTGCTTTCAACCCTTTGTTGAACAGAGAGCGCCATCTATTGGGCTCAGAAAATAAAAAAAATGCTTCACAAAGCTTCATTTGGACATCACTAGTAATAGGGGGTCCCTCCCCTGGGTCACAAGAAGCCAAGGGGTCCTTGGCCTATAGAACATTGAAGACATCTGCCCTACTGGATGCATTGCCATGCTAGGTAGGTAGGTTTCTTTTAGGTAGATTCCCCGGGTGCAGAGTGGTGGTCAAAGATTTCCCTCGTGGATTGTACAGGTTTATGCTGCTGCCCAGATCACCACACTGACGTTGGGGATCCCTTCACGTTTCCTGGAGCATCCATCAAGTTGACATTTGTGGTCATGACTGAAATTTCTCAACAGCTGTTGAATGGACTGACATGAATTGTGTATGCATTCATCTTCCTTTCATGACGACTTATTATTTTCATCAGCCTCTGACTTTTCATCTCTAGTACCCTCAGATCAAAATGTCTACTTATGACCAGAGATCCCTTGAGTTTAGAGCTAGCACAACCTCACAGAGCGGCTATCTGTTGGGCTGTTGGCTCTAGCTGTGGAGTCCTTGTCTTGTTAGCTGAAAGCAGCTGTCTGCAGCTAGACTCCGGCTTGGTGGGAGCAAGAAACCACACAGTGAGTGGCAGCTGGTTATTCTCTGTGGATTTATCACTGTGGCGGACCCCCCAGTCATTACACAGTCAAAATTGAAATATAGATTAATGAATCTTTACACCTCCCTTATGCTTTATATGATCACTCTGGCGTTAGTTTATGTTGTGCTGCAGTAAAGCCGGAATAATACAAATACAGAATGCAAGTGAGGGAAGATGAAAGCAGGTAGCAGCATCAGTGTTGTACATTATTTCATCAGCTGGCGGGTAATTCATCTCAGACTGAGTGTGTGTCTCCGGGGTTGAGGTGGGGGGGCAGTGTGCATGTTTGGGTGTTAAAATGATGGTGGCAGCTCAGTGGTACAGAGCCTCATATATCTGCTATTTTATTTAGCAGCTCAGCTATGTGTGCGTGTGTGTGTGTGTGTGTGTGTGTGTGTGTGTGTGTGTGTGTGTGTGTGTGTGTGTGTGTGTGTGTGTGTGTGTAAACTGACGGCAATTGGCTTCTCACAGTCTTGTCATCCAAGGCGTCCCCCTGATGGGAGATTGAAGGTGCTGATAGGAACAGGAAAGGTGCTAAACAACCATACACACACACACACATCCTGGTCCGTGTGTACATGCAGGTATGAGCCACAATGCATAGTGCATATTCACACAGGTTTGACTCACTCTCTGCTGCTAACTCAGACTCCCTCACACTTACACACAATAAAACCCACACAGAGAAACACTCCTGCACACACACGCACACACACACACACACACACACACACACACTCAAGAGCAGCCGGGACCCTCCCTTAGGATCCAATCAATAGTCCGTCTAGCTGCCTCCTACATTCTACTGATGATGGCAACTTGTCCTTGGCAGCTTACACTGTCTCTCTCACTTTACAAACACACACACACACACACACACACACACACACACACACACACAGCCTGTTACTTGCTGTAATTGACTCTGACCTGTCAAACAGCTCTGCCTCTTTGTCCTGATGAATCTCTCTTAAACAGGGAATAGTAATGTTGAACGTTTTAATAATAATTCCACCCTCATAATGAGTCTGTCATCAAACCATGTAGAGAGACACAGAGAGAGACAGACAGAGAGAGAGAGAGTTGGCACTTCCTCCCTATTGTTTTCACACCTCATTTCTCAGTCTTTTTGGTGCTCGCTCTGCCCGTCTCTCCTAGCACAATTACACCTGGCATTAAAACAAAATGCAGCCTGAGCCCACCTATGTTATCTGGAGAACGTTGCATGTCCTGTACAGAAATGAATTACTTAATTAATCGTTAATTACGTGTTCTCCTCATCTGGAATTTCTCCTCACTGTAACCCAATGTTGTGACCATAGGCAGGATTGATGCCAAAGTTAGAATCTGCTGGTTTAACTTGTGGACAGAGTTCTGATATCTTTTGTTTTCAAGTTCTCTTCTCTTCTCTTCTCTTCTCTTCTCTTCTCTTCTCTTCTCTTCTCTTCTCTTCTCTTCTCTTGTCTTCTCATCGTCTCCATCTTTTATTTTCTTCTCTCGCCTGGCAGCGTTAGTGACACAGAGATGATAAACGGAGAGAAATGGTTTACTTCCTCTGCTGCTGCCAATGTCTGATTCATTTTAACTTGGTCGATAGTGCAAGTCTGGCAATGCATTCTGGGAGTTCTGACATTTTTCCTCCTCCCCACCTCCCTCCCTCTTCATGTTATCCCCAAAGGTATCAGGTGTGTGTGAGTTGTATTCAGGATTGTTAGGTCTGTATGCAGTCACAGTATCTCTAAACAGTGCATGGCACACACACACTCTCACACACACACACACACCTACACACACACACACACACCTACACCTACACACACACACACACACACACAGACCAAAGCGTTCCCAAAAGAAGGCCACATAGACCCAATTAGTGTTTCACTGCAGCTCTTAACAACCTCTAAACAATTTGCAGTCGGCAGCCATCTGTACCTGCAGAGTTAGACGTCGAGCAATTTGCTTCAGCTTTTTAACAAGCTCTTGGTTTATGGAGTCGCCGGGCTCTGCATGATTCCACGTCTTCTACTTCTGAGTTTTGCATCATCTCAGAGTCGCCGTTTCCTCTAGTATGAGACAAGTAATGTGAATTATTATAGTCCTGCATGTCCTGTGTTTTATTGGCTTTACAGTTTTTTCCGATTGCTAAACGACATCCGGCACAGTCATGTGTAAAACCACAACCTGCACAACACACTGGATTTACAGCACGTTGTTCAAATGTTAACACACCGCTATCTAAACTGTAAACCTCACATTCAACACAGGATGATTTCAGCCTTATGACTTTAAACACTGATGATCTTCAGCTGAAAACCTCAGCAGGTGTCTGGTTTTAGACCAGTTAGTGAACGAATGGAGATATAGAGAAAGACAGGTTGGTGGAGGGAGAAGAGTGACAGGGAGACAGGTTGGTGGAGGGAGAAGAGTGACAGGGAGACAGGTTGGTGGAGGGAGAAGAGTGGCAGGGAGACAGGTTGGTGGAGGGAGAAGAGTGGCAGGGAGACAGGTTGGTGGAGGGAGAAGAGTGGCAGGGAGACAGGTTGGTGGAGGGAGAAGAGTGGCAGGGAGACAGGTTCCCCCTAAAGTATTTAGCGGCACTGAGTTTAGCAGGTGATGTGAACTGTTTAGCTCAGGCGAGTGTTGGTGATGCAGCTGTGCCCGCCGTCGTTTAGCAACCGGAAAAAACTAAAACAAATCAATGAATAAATATAGTCCGACATAATCAGTAACTATGAAATCCCAGTGAATGGTTCCGATTTTTTTCGTGTACTGTCACGTCTCTAGAACTGTGCTCAAGGCCATATTGAAATGGGCTCGTCTTGAGATTTAAGGCACGTCATCTCATATTTTATAGGCGTAGTCCTTGATCCAGGATTTGTCTCCTTGTCTGCCAGCGGGCTAGTTGTTAACCTGCCATGACTGGAGGCAGGCTTCTCCCCTGATAGATGGACACTGCCTTTGGGTGAGCTCTGGGGTTCTGCCTCACAAACGTCAGTTCCCGCTCCTCTGTGGAGGTTTTCGGCCAAGGTCTCCCATGGCAACGGAGCGCCACCACTGTGGCCGTTCATCACCAGACCTCAAAGGGTCTACCCATCACCGCCAGGTGCTCCATAGGATGATATCAGGGCTCGTCTATCTCCACTAGATATTAGCCATGAATCAGACTTGTTACTGTCGCCAAGATGGCAGAAAAGGCCTATGCCAATGGATTCATCATATTTCTTTACAAAGGGAAGTCATTTAAAATAATTTGATCAAACAAATGCTACATCCAAATAGAAAACAAGTGGATAAGTAGTTTTGTTGGCCACTGAACATACAGCGACACATTTATCAGACTCACAGGGAAGGACAAGAGCTACTGATGTCTTCTTAATGGGATTATGCATGAATATTTGTGTGTATGAGCTTATATTGAAGCAGTAACTTTGTTTCAGTACACTGTGTACATTTTTCTAGCCAGCCAAAACACGCATCGTTTGAGCTGCACAGAGTAGGCTGCTGTGCTGTGCTCTGCTCATCCTCCTTTGTGTTTTAGGGAAGTTATCAAGTCATGGTTACGTCACATGAACACGGTGCAAAAGCCAGGAACAAACACTCGACTTAAAAGCCGTCCGCCCACGTGCTTACAGCGCCGAACAGAAGCTATGTGTCATACTGCGACAAAGTGTGCATCTCTGACACTTCAGCAGACCCTCTCAACTCACTCCAACTTCCTTTATTTAGTTTTCTTTCTATTTTGAGAGAAAATGTGTGAGCCAACACACACAAACACTCTTGTAATGTTCTCTTCCTCCTTATTTGAGCAATTCATCAGAAGGTGTGAGCAGGCCTGACGGGACTTACGTGTGTCGGGTGTTCGTCTTGCCTGTGATAAAGGATGCCCTGTTTCCTCCATGGGATACCAATTTAAATGAATCATAGCTTTGCAGTGTCTGCTTCGTGTGTGTGTGTGTGTGTGTGTGTGTGTGTGTGTGTGTGTGTGTGTGTGTGTGTGTGTGTGTGTGTGAGAGAGAGAGAGCGAGAGACTTTGTTGGAGGTCGGATGGCAGTGTGTAATTAAGTGAACTCCAACAAAAGAGACTCAGCTGCCGAGTGTTTCTGAGTTCAGGACGGTGAAATCTGTCAGAGCTCAGCTTTGACCCTGCATGACCCTGATTCTGCATTTGGGCAAAGTTTCACGTGTTGATTGATAATAGATGCCGTTTAAATTGTATGTTGCGATGCCTCTTTCAGTGTTAATTCACAGTATCTACATCCAAATTGTCCTCATGGTCTTTATTCTATCCTCTACAGAAATAATGGTATGTAGTAGTTCAAGAAGTAAACCCTGCAGGCCACCCAGACATGTCTTTCCCTTCAGGTTTATTGTAGACAAAATGTTCTCATTAGTTCTTACAAGGTCTTTTTAATTTATATCTGTTGGAACCACTTAAATGTATCTCCCAAAAAGCCAGCCAAGCATTCATTTTAATCAAGAGTTTAATATCAGGCAACAATATTGCATAGAAGCAAAGTTTGAGCTTCGGAGGACGTAGACTCATGTTGCAGTTGTCATGAACAATAACACACTTTTATTTTGTATTTTTAGGGAGTGAGTGTATTTTTAACCATGTCGGCCATAAGATTAAAGTGCACAGCTGTTTGAAGGAGACGTGTGTCCTTCGCATGCCTCCTTCAGCACATGAGGACATTTTTGGGGGCTTGTTTGCTCATTTGGCCACCCTCAATGATGAACGATTTAATTCAGGTGCAACACAGTTCGTCCATCAATTTAATGTGCAGTACATGACACTGACCTGACCCTGTGAGCTCGCCTACAAGGTGGCCGTCCCGTAAATGTCATTGATAATGAGCGTTGCCCTTCTTATGAGGTCTGGAAGCAGCCACTTTGATTTGTTATCCTTCAGCATTTGTGGTTTCGCTTGCAGAAAAAGTGCTTTGATACAACAAAGAAGAAAGTGAATGCAGCAACTTGGACTATCTGAAAAATCGCAGGTTTTAACTTTTCATCTACTAAAATATACAGCCCATCAAATCAGAAGAGAAAACACTAATGGGTCTTCTTCCTGTGATTTCACTCCTTCCTCCCTCTCGCTGGCTGCAGGCCGTTTGGAGGAAAAACAAATCAGTTCCCCACAAGTTGTACAAGTGATCAAAGCCTCCTCCCCATGTGTTCCCACGGAGGCAGGTGGAGTCCATTTAGCTTGCAGTACTGCTTGTCTTCATTTGAACTGAAAAAGGTAGGAGATGTTAAACTAGCAGGAGTACGCTAGATTTTAAATGTGACCTGAAATCAAACCCCCTCTTTTCTAATGAAAGTAGTGAACTAGTAACCAGCAGCACGAGCTCCAAAAGTCATAAAATCTGGAGAGTTGGAAACTCTGACAGCCCGTCCTTCCAAAGCCACTCCCCCTACGTTATCAGCATCAACGTGTTAAAGAAGGAAGGCCCATGACACCTGGGACCATAGTGTTCAGCTCCCATTGTAAACACAGAAGGCCATCGAACTGCTAGTTATTCGGCGCTGGGCGTCCTATTGGTCAGTTCAGGCTCTTAGTGCTGAGCAGCTGAGGGACCGTCATACTGTAAACGCTGAGAGGTCTGGGGGTCCCTAGTCGTGAGCTTGTATGATAAGCTCCCAGGGTCTAGTGATCAGGGTGCACTGAGGGCCCTCACATTCAGCTTCATTTGGAAATGATGGTCCATGTAATATATGCAACCTGTGGCTTGGAGGCCCCCTAGCAGTCTGAGGCTCTGGCCCCAGTGGCCTTGTCCATAATCCAGCCATAATGTTGGACCTTTAACAACCATGTTTATGCTAGAAGGAGGCGATGAGAGCTGCAGTTAAAGGTTTCTGTTAGAATCCATAATCCAAGATTACTTTAGCACTTGACAGATTCTGAATCCACCTCAGAGACTCATTACAGAAACGTGGAATATTTCCTGTAGTTTGTCACCAAGAAAAAACATGAGAGAATAAATTCTTCTTGTCCATGAAGTAGAATATAGTATAGAGTATATCGTGTCTCTACCTGCCTGCATAAGGATGTCATAAAAACAGTGATCCCCAGTGTATTAATGATCCCCAACCTCCTGGCTTTGCTCTTGCATACATACTTTTCGAAGCCAAGGCTCTTACCAAAAGTACTCGTGCCATTTCTCGTCTGTGATGGATTGGCATTTTATTCAGGGTGTCTCCCTGTGCATGCTGGGAGTGGCTCCAATGATTGTTTAACGATATCCGTATGTCATTACTTATCTTAGATGGACTTTGGTGCGGGCAGCTTCACGATGGCGTGTGGAGACTCCAGGAGGACATTTTGCCCAAAGCACATTAAGATCTCCTGTCATCTCCAGAGCACAACCTCTTGTGGCAGTGAAGTGATTTAGAGAGTTTATACTCGCCCTCTTTCAAAGTGGCTCCGTGTATCACCGAGTACCAGACGGAAGTCAGGGAGAGCATGTTAACTACCGAACGCAACGGGCCTCCTGAATACAAATAGACGCGTGAAGATAAAGAATGAGCGGAGAAGGCAAGAGGGAGACAGAAGCGGTGTGCTTAAACTTCATCAGCTTCGCCCGGTCCTCGCAGTGATGCATCTGCTCGCTGTGTTGTGATTTCCCAGCCAGGGAGGGGAGCTGCTGGCTCCCACATAGAAACAATCCCAGCACAGCGACCGATCAGACGGCTCCACGGATGCCTCATCGGGAAACCACAGCCAATCATCAGTGCCATCATTTGTCACTCTACAAACACAAACATCTTGCCCAGGGGCAGGGTGTGTGTGTCTGTGTGTGTGTGTGAGAGAGAGAGAGTGTGTGTGTGTGTGTGTGTGTGTGCTTCCTGCAATGAGAGAATATTCACACACACACGTGCACATAAATGAACATTGAGGGTTTTCTTTTTCCTCACATCTGCCCGCTGTGACGGCCAAACGTGTTTGATGAGGAGTTAGCTGATTCTGCCCTGCATCGCCCTCCGCCTCTCATCTCGCCACATCTCTCACCTCTCCATTGTCCCCTCGCTCTCTTTAATCTCTACACCAGCTCTCTCTCTCTCTCTCTCTCTCTCTCTCTCTCTCTCTCTCTCTCTCTCCTCTCCAGGTTTAAATTTAGATTGGAGTTTCTCTCCACTGTATCCTGGCAACCTATCCGCCATATGTAAAGAACCAGCTGTGATCCAGTCCCCCCTCTCCTGTTTCCTCCCCTCCTCCTCCTCACTTTTATCTTTTCTTTTTTTTGATTCGTGTGCATGTGTCCATTCTTTACTACCCTGGAGTCACCAGCTGTGCTATCAGAGAGGACAGGCAGCATTGCAGCCAGACTTCCAAACCGTTTGTGAGCCTATAGGAGGCCATGGAGGCCACCGCAACACCAGTCATGCAAATATTCACACAGCCAGCCAGTGAAGCAGTTTTACAGTCAACCAATAACCAGTCAGTCGACTAGCTGGGACGTATATTTGCCAAAAACCCCACACACACATTGACTGGTTTGGTTGTGTGTGTCAGTCCGACACAAAGAAACCGTACAATCACTCGCTCAATTTAGCAACAGAAGTTCTGCTTTAATCCAGTTGAGCACCAAACAGCCAAACTGGGCAGGAAGCCATTTAACCACTCAGACGTGTCGATGACAAGTTTGTCTTGCAAGTAAATGGCTTCTGCAGACTCAAAATGACGAAGGCGTATTTACTATAATCATCAGAATATTTGCAGTCTGCTAAATCAGGCTCTGCAGCTCACAAAATACTTGCAACGTAATATTTTTAACTCTCCAGACACGATGCCACCAGCAATACCAACCAGATGATCCCAAACCAGGAGGAGCATCTGATTGGTGGAGCTTATTGTGGGTGGTACACAGCCGAGAGAGAGCACACACAGACTGAGATGGTCGGCCTGGATGGCACAACATCTCCCTGAGGCTAATTTTAACTGCTCTGTGACCTTTACAAACCGTGTGTGTGTGTCTGTGTGTGTGTGTGTGTGTGTGTGTGTGTGTGTGTGTGTGTGTGTGTGTGTGTGTGTGTGTGTGTGTCAGCTACAGCACACATCCCTCCTCACCTGTCACACGTGGACTACACGTATATACACATGGACAGAGGGCAGTATGGGTAACTGTCACAGCAATTTCTAGTGGTTGAGAAATTCCCTGAGAGCAATAACACACACATACACACACACACACACACACACACATACACACACACACCCTGTCAGCATGATCAACAGCGTCTCATACAGATCCTCGATGACTTCTTGCACTCCAGGATCACTCCTCCAGTCCGTCAGGTGTTGTCTGTACTTCCTGCTGCCTGTCTGCCGTCCGAGGCAGGAATCTAGTTGGAGTTGGTGCACTGGATTGCATAATCTTATGAAGTGTACCCACTATGTTTTTGACCAGTCAGTGTGTGTGTGTGTGGGGGGGGGGGGGGATAATATATGAGCCCAAAACACCCATAACACTGCCACACTGTGTATTCATGCATACCATTATTTACTCCCTCACTCATCACCTCATGCCTGTCTTTCTCTCCCTCTCTCTCTCTCTCCCTTTCTCTCTCTCTCTCTCTCTCTCTCTCTCTCTCCCTCTCCCTCTCCCTCCCTTCCTCTTGGATTATCCTCAACAGAGCATCTGATCTCTTTTGTGCAGAGGTTTTTTTTTTCTCTTTGCGAAACACTTCCCAGAACATGCTCCTTCTCTCTCTCTCTTCTTCTGTTATTCTCTCTCCCTGTGTCTCTCTTCTCGGAGTCATAGTATTAATAGTAGTAGTAGTAGTAGAAGTAGTAGTAGCAATACCAGCCACAGCTGAACAGCATCGCGGCTCCATCCACAACTGATGGAAAGCAACTCTCCTGTTGCGGTCTTCCGTCTCTGTTCCTCTTCTTCTTTGTTGCATGTTGATTTGTTCAATGATTCTGAGGAGTTAACATCCAGGCAGCCGTCAGCCGGAGCGCTCTGTGGGGGGAAGGACAGTGGAAGAAAGTCATTGAGATGCACAGAAGTGGGTTTAATAAGGGACCGCGGGCCAGCTGAGGACTGATCCATGACTGACTGAGCCATGCAGAAGCGAGGCAGAGCCGAGGCAGGAGGCAGGCGGACTTCCAGCTGCATCAGCGTGGAAGCTGTTGTTGTTGAATAGCTGGATATTTAACAGGCTAATGAACTGCGGTGACTCCTCCAAAATCAAGCTTGAGGGCAAAGGAGCCCACGAGGAAGAAGGAAGAAGATGAGCTTCACCCGGGAAGCAGTGGAATAGAGGGATCCCCCCTCGACAGCTGGCAGCGCCTCTAGGAGGGAGTCTATGCTACGCTACGCCTCCTGGGCTGCCTTTGCACTGTGACCTCCTCCTTCTAGAAACACCACGTAGTGTATTTCCGGCGTGGGTTTGCGTGGCGGGCGGTCACAGGCAGCCAGGGGGCCGCCCTGACCCCGACCTCGCCTGAGCGACTGAGGACCATGGTCCTGCCATCACTGCTCCACCTCCTCAACATCTTCCTGCACCAGTCAACCTTCACCAGAGACGCTGATCACTGCTGCCGCCCTTCCCGCTGCCCGGCTGCTCCGATGCCGCGCCCGCACGGCCCGCCGCTTTCTTGCCGCCGCGGGTGGGAGGCGAGAGAGCATCCACAACGTGTGCCCACCAAAGAGAGAGAGGTGAGACAGAGAGGGACGACTGAGGAAAGGTCTGGAGAAATGAGAAGGAGGTGTAGGTGGGAGAAAGGAAGGAAGGTTTGAGGTTAGACTTTTACTGATTTATTTATTGAACTATACTTTGATTCTTGAAGGTGTTGAATCGTTACGTCTTGTTTTCTGTAAATCCCCTGTGGTGCTACAGTAGATAGTACAGAGCCACGGTTGTTGTCTAGAAACTCCAGCCACACAGAACATTATCTGGTAGTACGGGGTTGTTGGAGATTGTGTTTAGATCCTATTTTCTTTTATCTCTCAGCGGAAACAAGGCTGGATTCTGTTGCGGTGACGATTTAAATGTTACACCTCATTCTCTACGGTGGTGTAAATTGATATGAGCTCACAGATGAAGAGTGGAGGCAGCCCATCTGTCGCCTCTACTTAACGTTGGACAGTAAGAAAGACAAACCGGTCAGTGTTTTGCAGGCTCACAAATCAGCAGGATATTCCTTTAAGGGTTGCAGGGGTGTCGGAGGAAGATTTGACAACTGGGTCATCTTTCTGCTTAAGTGTTGATATCAGTGGTTTCATGCTGTTGTTGGGTTGTTCTTTGGCCTGCAGCATCTCCAGGCTAAACGTAGTCACTCTCCATCACGTCAGCTCAACCAGCCGGACAACGGGGGCCAAATAAAAGGGGGGCCATTGGCCTACATGTCATTTTTCTAACAAGAAGACGCTCACGATTCCTAAGTGAACTTCATATCGGCTCAAAACACGCCTGAATTTGTTCATTTGAGTGTAAATGCTGCTGATGAATGCTGCACGTGAACAGTGTAACAGTGGTTCACTGAACTGGTGTCCCCAAACCCCAACTGTTGAGACAGTTGATGAGAACTGATACTGTAGATGTCCCACTGGGGGGGCTGACGAACAAATGACAAAAAAATAGTCAAATAGTCTGCTGTGAATATATATCGCAGCAAAACTGACAAACTACCTGGATCATATTAACCCAAAGCTGCTTTTATTGTGGAGGTAAGAAAGGAAGGAGAGGATGTGGTCTGCGCTGTGCTTTTGACCAAGGTTGATCGTGATACATTGTTGTTCAATATAGTGTATGTGCAACGTGATTGGTCGATGCCTTTACTTGAGGTGTGAAAACTCAGCAAAGATCAACTTTGCTCCAAAAACTGTGATATTTACATTGTGTGTGAAAGTGCTCCTGAATACAAATGTTGGAAAAAATAGATTGAGTTTCAAATTATTTGCACAAAAAATCCTTCAGAGAAGTGAAAAAAAAAAAATGGATGGATTTGAAGAGTACTGTTTTGAGACACTTCCTTACTATAATGGGTTCAGTTGTGTCCTGGGATCAGTTTCAGAGTTACGTATATGAAGGTAGAAGAGACATAACATACTATTCTATTCCCACCACATTTTCTTTATGTCTTGGGTATTTCCCTCAGATCCAGATCTGAGTCATTTAACATGGAGTATCCACTGATACAGAACCCTGATCCCATATTTCTAATGTCCGAGATAATACATCAAATACATTAAGGGTATTGAAATCTATATGCTTGATCATTGAATAGCTCTGTTTCTTTCCAGCACCCAGCTGTTCCACTGGTGTTGCTGTCTTGAAACGTGGCAGTAAAGGCACTGTGTGACTGCTGATGTAAAGCACCGGGTTGGGCTCAAGAGCTCAACGTTGCAGATACTGATCAGTTAAAACGTCCGTGACCAGCCCTGATACCGATCTTTCAGATCGCATCGGGACATCTTCTTGATTTAGAGTTCCTTGGATTGCTGACTAGATTCCTTGTTACACTCTGATGTATGACAGTCCAGCACATGACTGCATCTTGCACCGTAGCTAAATTGCGTTACTACTCTTTGTATAATGCTCGCTTGTTGGATCAGCTCCATTTGAAGTTGAATCTGATTTCAAATGCGCAAAGCCCAATAATAAGCATAACGGCTATAATTGAAGTTGAACCTCTATGTTCCTGCTGGGACAACAGCACAAACAACATAGAGAATAACTGCAGCGTGGTGAGCAGACACACGTGGTGCTGCTCGTCTATACACAGAAGACAAACTGGATCTCTCCCGGCTCAATGGTCCAACAGGGAGCACATTTCCACCGGCTCTGTGGAGTAAAGTCGTGATACAGACCGGCAGTCAGATATCCAATTTTGGCTCAGTCTCCACTCTCTTCTTCTCTCTCATTCTCTCTTCCTCCTACACGGCTTTCAGAGCGGCCCTGTGTGACACCTGAATGCACCTCCTGCTGCCGGTGTTCAAAGTTATGCAAGAGTTTGGCAAACCCAGAAATAGGACACAGCCGTGGATCCACATTACACAAGATGGCTTTTTGTTGTTGTTGAAGCAATTAAAGAGGAATCCACCCTCACAAATGTACAGTACCTTTGAGCAAACATGGGGTTCCTCTGTGTAATGCCATCACTTATGAACCATTTCTGTAATATCAGCCTTAGATGCTGCCATAATATTCATAAAGTGTCTCCATCACAATTAGAAGTTGGCCTCTTGACCTTTGCAATAGAAATATATGTGATTATTCTGAACAGTTTTATCTCAGTTTTCAGACTGACATTAGGGCCCATCTGATGTGATTTTCTTGCAGACGCCTCCTTCACAATATTGTGGATTTTGTGTTGACTGTTAGATAATAGTAATACTATTCAGACGCTCAGTAAAGTTCCTAAATGTACAACTTTTACTGGAATGACAATGTCTTTGACAACGGCTGCATTCAGTGTCCAAACACTGAAGCTCCTGATTCCCAACTATAAAGCTGATCAACATAAATTATTGATGAGATGTTTCTGAGATCGGCTCCAGCCCCCCCGCGACTCTGAATACAGGGTAAGCGGTAGACAATGGATGGATGGATGGATGTTTCTGAGAGATTAAGTATACGTCTTCTGCAATGAGCATGAAACGCTCAGCTAGCAGGGAGAGTGCTGGACCACTGTGTTACAGAGGAGAGCTTCTTTCACAATTTTACCAATCTATAAAGTGTGAAAAAGTAAGAGAGGTACTTTGTGGATTTGACCATTGTTGCCACGGAGACCGATATTCTCAATCAATGCTGTTTTGTGCTCGGTCGTCATTTCTAACAAGTTCTTCTGAAATGTACATTTTTGTCACTTTGCACCGTTAGAAGTATAAAGACACACTAGACTCAGTTAGTCTAACATCATTTGGAGCTCTTAGAAGGAGAGTTCCCTGCAGACATACACATGATACTCAGAGAACATTCAGTCCTCAGAAGCCCCTTCACAAATGCAGGACAGGAGCTTTCAGGTGGGGTTTGCAGGGATGGTTGGCCCTGATTGGTCAAACAAACACAGTGCCACTTCTTTATTCATAAAAGAATAAAGTACTTTAGTACTGATTTAGTACCAATTTAGGACCACTTTAAGACGAGGGGAACATTGCTCTTTGTTTGATGACATTGAAAGTAGAATTAGCCTGAGAGGACGAGTGGTAGAAGAGAGAGAGACAGCACGGCGGTGCTTTGAATGAGCAAATCAAAAGTGATGTTCTTATTGTTAATGCAGTGGTTTCATGCTAAAGCAAAAATAACCATCAAACACTCAAGAGATGATCTCCTCCTGTACACCAGTTAATACTCAACAGCAGGAAATGTCCCCACATTGAGACAAAACATGAGCTTTATTTTTCTTCAAAGCATCAACGGACTAATAATCTGCCAGATCTTCACGGTCTGTGGACCGCTATGGAAACGCAGACAACAATAAGCCTTTCATTCCTTGAACATGGTCCTGGGATTACATGGCCAGGGACTTCTGGGTGGAAGTCTGCCTCCTCGATGAGACGAAGCCTGCTGCCTGAAGCAGGAGGATGAAGGGAACGGAGAGATGGAGGGGGAGAGAGTGCTCGTACGCTGTGGGAGTGGACCTGTGGCGTTCCCTGACTCCCACACAAGTTGTACTGTACAACATGCCTGAGGCGATCTGCACACACACTGTTCTTCCTGGCAGTCCTGAGATGTGTGTGTGTGAGTGTGTACAGTCATTGTGGACGTCCACTGCTTGCTACATAATTGAACTACTGCTGCACTTGTCTTCCCCAAGTGGAATTATTTAGAAGAAGTGAGTGATGCTCTTCAAGTTGTTGGCAATATAAACACAACTACCACTGTCTGCTTTAAAAAAGTCCAATGCTTTGTGTGTGTGTGTGTGTGTGTGTGTGTGTGTGTGTGTGTGTGTAGGGTGTTAATGACAAGAAAGGGGGAAAATGAAAATAACATTGATATCCTCTGCATGCTTTCCTGGCTCGGCTCGGCTGGGATTAAGAAACCTTCTGAGAACACTTAATATGCACCCTGCCTCTGTGACCCAACTGTGAGAGAGCTGAATATAGTGGTGAGAGGAGACAGAAACGGGGGGAGCAGAGGAAGAAGGGATGCAGAGAGAGGAGGTGATTGAGGATGATGCTGGGATTATCAAATATAGAACTGAGAATGTCACCTGAAGTTGACCTCAGGGAATGTGACACAAAACGTGTTATTGAATTTGCGTAGCTGGGCGGCGGCTAACTGAGCCAGCAGGGCTACCACCACAACAGCTGTTTGTTGTATTAAAATGGGAATAAGATGCAGGGAAGACGGGGGAAGGAGGGAAGCTCGGACTGTGTAGGTGGGTAGGTTGGCAGACAGGTAAGAAGTGAGTGACAGCAACAAGGATCCAGTTTATTTTCTACTGCTGATCCTGCATTGTCCTCCTGAGAGCCATTAGGAGGCGACAGATATCTAGGTTGGTGTATAAGGGCCACTATAGGAAAACAAAAAGAACGGAGCCGAGAGAGGGGGGGCGATATTCAGAGAAAAAGTTGCAAATTTCCTACTATATTAGGATGCTAACATCCAGCATTCATGCTAGCTAACTTCCCTTGAATGTACACATTCTTTTTTCTAATTAATAAACCACATCATGTGACACCTCGTTAAGATGCTTTGGGTGATGGCTGTTTATGTTTATAGTTGGTTGTATTTCTATGAGGCCAAATTGTCATCTTATGGAGCTTTATTTATTGGGTGGTTGGGCTAAGATGCTAGCGGTCGCTTTCAATTGTCATAGAGGAATTAAACCATTTGCTTCATCCAATGTTTTTCGCTGCTATGACAACAAGTGCATTGAAGCCAGTTGTTAGCATCGTGATAAAGTAGCAAATGTGACTTTATAAACTTGCAAATTTGTGACTTTTTTTCTTGGAATATTGCCCACCTCTCCCAGCTCATTTTTTTTAACTACATGGGGTTTGTTTTCCTGTAATATTGTCATTGTTGAGATGTGATGCATATCTGTATGATAACCTTCAGTCGCTGCGGTTGTTACATCATAAGTAGAATAAAGATACAGTTAATCCTGTGGCTGGTACACACAGTACATGGAAGGATGATGTTTCATATGTGTGTGGAACAAACAACCTGTGAACCCACAGAAAAGACTCATTTACACTCACCACATGATGTCAGGAGTGTGTGAAACGTATGTATGTGCTATATTAGAGCTGGTGGTTTGAACCCTTAAAAAAACGTTGTAACTGAGCTTTACATGCATTTCTTAAACATCCAATGATGCATCCCGAAAAGAGTTTGAACTACAAGTCAAGAGCAGTCTGGGTAGTGTAACAACATTCATATGACGTTCATTAGTTAAAGTCCCAGTCGGCAACATTTTTTTTATCATATTCACTGAAGCTGACACTATGCTCCGATAGAACAACATAAATCAGGTGGTTTTAGAAAAAAAGTGTGCCTCTACGTGCATGAAGAGTCTGTTGTTTGTTTTGCAAAAAATGGACAGAGCCCGGATCATCCTGTCCAATCAGCACGCAGGGCTGTGTTCGTGCACACACAGAGCCCCTCACCCCTCAGGTCGTACCACTATCACAGGGGGGAGGCGGAGGGAAGTAGCAACAAGCTTCCAATTCCTCGTTAAAAACCAAAACGAGGAGGTCCAAAACAACCACGTAAAAGAAAACACCGGTGGAAAAGAAGGAAAAAAAGAAAGATGGTGACGGTGCCCGTGAAAAAAACAGAGTTAACATTCAAAATCTGACAGAGTGCCCTCGATCTGCAGGACTTGCCGACTGGGACTTTAAGTTTAAACCTTTCAATGGACAAAATATGACAAACTGCTCCATCCTTAAAGGGATAGTTCAGAATTTTGGACATAAGACCTATTTTCCAAGTGAGCCGGTGTGTTCGAGACATCTGGAGACGTTTTCAAGAAATTTCATTCAGTTCTTCTAGTTGCCGCGTTCGCTTGTGCTATGGCTAGCACAAGTCAACCGTTCTAGCTAGCATGGCATTAAAAACACTCATACCGACTCCAGAGTGCACCCGAGGCAAATCCATTGTAACGGCAGACTATAGATGTACATATCTGTGTTGATAGAATGTTTGAAATAAAACCAACCTTGCATTTTTAAGGATTTATGTCTTTAGCAGCAGCAGCAGCGTGTCATACTTCCTAGTAGGCTATGGCAGCGGCGGAGTGATATCACCTAGCACTTATAAGTTACCGGTTCTATAATAGTTTGTTTACCTGCTGTCATTGCTAAAGACGCAGAGTAGGCTGCAGTGCTAGTTTCTTCAATCTCACAGAAATGGACACTTTTGGAGAATATACTGAAACTTTTGAAGACTCTGATGAGGAGTTTTTTTCCACCCAAACCCAACCGTACCTGTACGAGCCTGAATATACAGAGGAAGAATTGCGCGAGAGGGATGCTCAAAGGGCAGAACGTCAACGAGCGTCTGTGGAGACCGAGATAGCCCCCGCTGGAGCTGAGAACCGGGACCGAACAAACGGAGACTGGTGGTGCCAGGAGGGAATCCCCCGCAACACGTCCGAGGGTTTACGGGTCTACGGACGGAGCAGTGGTCCGGGTTCGCGGTGCATAATTGTGGCTTCGCGTGGCCGTGGGCTGCCCGGTGTTTGAGTGAGGTCCAAGCGCTTTTCACCCAGGTCTGGGGGCATAAGGGCCGAGAGTTTGGCGGTGTTTTTGTGTCTATTTACCGGAGGGATTCCCGGCAACGCTACCTTCACTGCAGCCCCCCCCCCCCCCCCCCCCCCCCCTTCCGATGGGAGGTGGCTGAGGGGGGAGGCGGGGGGGGAGGGCTGCAGTGAAGGTAGCTTGTAGCCACAAGCTACCTTCACTGCAGCCCTCTCCAACCAATTTGGAGCCAAGGGCCAGCCAGCGCTGAGGAGAGGTCACATGACAGGATCGTCCATTGTCACATGACAGGATCTGGAAATGGAAAACACTGGATTCATTATGGAAAATGAGAACAAAAAAAGGTTTACTTCCACCTCTAATTTACCGAGCAAGAGGGCTGCATTCAGTGGAAAATAGCCTTGCAGTTAAAGAAATAAATCATGTAATATGCATGCAAAATAAATACATGAAATGTTCCGAGGCTCACTGCAACATGGACCGCACCACGAGACTTCCTCTCAGTACATGTCTGTCCCTCTGTGGCTTCACACATCAGCATCTTTTATTCAAGTGGCCTGATTCCATAGTTTCCTCTGATCCTTTTAAAGCCACATGAACATCAGCTGCAGCTGCCATCAATATTGCACAGCGTGTACCCTGCCATCAGTGTAACGTCAGCCCAATGTGTCAATCCAGGCTTTTCTGTAAAACCTGGATTGTACAATAACAATGTCTCTCGTGGATGTTTGCTCAACACACATGAAATCCCTTATGGAGTCCTTGTGGAACTGCAGCCTGTGGACTTAAAGGAGAAATCCGGTCATTTTTGACCCAATTTTCGTTGTCCCCAGGGTCATCCCGACTCATTAGAAGCAAAAAAACAGACAAAAATTGACGTTGCCTAGCCCGAGATTTGTACCTGCCTGGCAGCCTCGCTTCAATGCTAACCCATAACAGCTTCATGGATTTATTACGGACAGGACGACTGCACAGCTCGGTCGTTTCTTTATGGATACAAAATCAAAACTACAAGGAAAACGTTTATGTTTCTGCGGTGACTGGGAGGGACGACAGGCGCTCGGCTATCTACTGCTAATGTCTACGGGGTGATTTGAGGTGAGTAACTTCATGCTAAAACACACATATGTCGTTTTGCAACACTATTTCAGCTAAATGAGCGCTGTGGTGTCCGTACGGACCCAACCTGTGTTGCATAGGTCTTGGAATTGTTTTCTGGGGCCCAGGAAAGCAGATAAAACGTGCCCCAATGGGTTAGCATTGGAGCAAGTCTGGAAGGCTGCCAGGCAGGTACAGATCTCGGGCTAGGCAACGTCAATTTTTGTCGGGTTTTTTGCTTCTAATAAGTCGGGATGACCCTAAGGTCAACGAATATGGGGTCAAAAATGACCGGATTTCTCCTTTAAGGTCTCATATCTATAGTTTGAATAGAGAGAAGAGATTCAAACTTAAACTGTGCTGTAGATTAACATTTACACATGCTTGCAAGTGTGTATGTGTGTGTGTGTGTGTGTGTGTGTGTGTGTGTGTGTGTGTGTGTGTTCAGACTGTATATCAGCAGCCTCCCAGCAGTTGCCTGTGTTTCCAGTCTTTCATTGCTGCAATTGGATTTCAAGGCTCCCTCTGTGTTGGCGGGAGGGAGAGATGGATCGGGATAGAAGCTGCTGCAGAGAGAGATGAAGATGTGGACTCAGAAAGAGAGAGATGAAGATGTGGACTCAGAAAGAGAGAGATGAAGATGTGGACTCAGAAAGAGAGAGATGGAGCAAGATGAGATCATGGGAGAGATATGGGGACAAAGATATCCAGAGTGTGAGGCGGCAACCTCCCTAAGCGCTGATGGTGCTTATGAATATTGGAGGAGAAGGCTGTGGTGAGGAGGAGGAGGAGGAGGAGGAGGAAGAGGGGGGAGAGAGAGAGAGAGATCGGGGCTGAGGAAATATGCTCCTTTGTTATGTCTTAATGGGAACTGTCAGAGCTGGAGAGAAAAGGTCAGCCAGGAAGCCAGTCACGGCTGCAGGCACATATCAAACTGATACACACACACTCAATAAATATATATATATATATATATATATATATATATATATATATATATATATATATATATATATATATATATATATATATATATATATACAGTATATTATGCTTTTAGTGAGAGTTGGTTCATTAATTTTAAATATAATTGGGTTACCAAAATGTACCGTACATTAATAAGCCACATGTTTGATGCATGTAAATACCTTTATTAATATGCACACTACTATCCAGTTCCCCCCCCCCTCCATTGTCCAGACCGTCGTGCACTGATTATCTCTGAAGAGCTGCCACTGCTGACTGTGAACTTATCAGTCGACACTCTCTATTAATATATCACAGTAGTCTTTTGGTGGAAGATGAAGCTGCCGGCCAATGTCAAAACCTTACGTCTCTGTGTGTGCCTGCACAGCATTGTGGGTAATAGAAGGAGTCACTCCTCCAGGCCTTTACTTGAAATGTAAGTGTTGGAACAAGGCTGTGAAAAGGTTACGAAGGGATTTATCCATTAAGCTGACAGGGTCGAGTTCAGGGAATGAAGTGTGTGTGTGTGTGTGTGTGTGTGTGTGTGTGTGTGTGTGTGTGTGTGTGTGTGTGTGTGTGTGTGTGTACGGAGGCCACGTCATGGATACGGACTGACATGCACATCGTTGGTTGTCAGAATGTTTCCATCCTTGGAAGCAGTGAACACCTGTCCTCCATCCTAACGCTCCTCTCTGTTCGACACACAAAACTCACTCGACCTCCACTGGTGATGCGTTCACACCAGATGTGTCTCTAACCTCCTCCAGAGGTGGGTTGACACTCAAGTCACCACCTTCCATGCAGAAAATTAAAGGACCCCCCTGCAGCAGGGGCCAGAGCACCACTGGCAAAAAAGTATTAAGTGGCATACTTGAACTTTCAAGGGCTTCATTAGCAATGTTTTTTTTTGTAAATAATCTATATAAATAACTTAAAATGTATTCCTTCCTGTCTGTCCTTCCTGTCTGTCTGTCCGTCCCGATCACTGACGATTTGATTCAAAACGGGCAGAATATTAATAATAATTTCTGGTGGGAAGGTGGTGAGTGTGTTTGCATGCAGTCGTTTGCTGCGTCCGCATATACACCTTTAGCACACAGACGGGATTTGATGCTGCATTATTAAATGGTTATCAAACAGACGAGCTGGAGCTCCCACAACAACACCCGTGTGTTCTCCTGCACCGCTGGCTCGCTCTGTTTGCAGTCCGAATTGAAGCCCCTTACGTGTCGATGTGCTTGTTTCCCTGTTGCGTGGACGCTTGACAGGACAGGCTCTTTCTAATAGTATGGGCACAAAGGACCAGCGCTGTTTGACTATTTATGAAATATTGACCAGTTGCTCATCGTGAAATATTGATCGTGTTTGCTGAGGCTTTCCAAACATCAAAACTTTGGAAAATCGAAGAAATGGAAAGAAGCAAAAAGTAGAAGAAAACACACGCACTTTGTTTTATGAGTTGCCTAATGAGGCGAGAAAAATCTGTCCTTACTATTTCTGCTACGCCTGGAGGGGATCATGTGTTTGGTGCATCTATCTGTCTGTCCGTTTGCAGAAATCAAACCGGTTTAACTCCATGCAGTGGCGCCGCCAGGATTCAATTTCAATGTACGCACAGAAACGGCAAATACAACAACAATTGGAAAAATACTTTTTTAAGACAGAATCTAATGTTTTCAGTATCAGTGAAATCAGTAGCGTATATCATGGTGATAGGCCCCGGTGCAAATATTTTTTTGTGCCCTCCATCCCCGCCCTAAACACAAGTGCACGCTTGTGAGCACTCCACGCACGCACACACACGCTTGGACACACACGCACAGTACGTTATGATAACTCTCCCGGCCCGGGGAGAGACACATGCATCGGCTCGGCCCACAGTGCTCAGCAGCAGAGAGGTGACGAGACTAGAGCCGAGCTGTGTTGTGTAGTGGAGAGGGGCCAACACACGCTATGCGCAATTGCGCACACACGCCTATCGTCCTCTCAAATGCGACTGCGTCTCTCCAGGTCACTGTGTGAGAGAAAGAAAAGCTCTGACTTGCTTGGGCAGACGTTGTTTGGTGTCACCCGCTGATTTGCATAATTTAAATATCTAGCCCGCTGATTATTACTTTTTTTTCACCTTCAAAAAAAGTACGCACAGTGCGTACAGGATTCCGGCTGGCGGCGCCACTGACTCCATGCACCGAACCGGACCGGTGAACGGGAAATCGGCACAGCTCTAGTGCTTTGTGTTGTGCAAAGCTCATGTGAGTTGTCAGAGAGTGGACTGACGCTCCGGTTTGTAAGCGTGCGCTCACGTCTCCTATTTTAGAATCCACATTTGTGTGTGTGTGTGTGTGTGTGTGTGTGTGTGTGTGTGTGTGTGTGTGTGTGTGTGTGTGTGTGAAGCGTCACGCTGACCGTCCTCCTTTACAGGTTTGTCATTGTTCTTCCTCTTTTCATCACGCTTTCGTGTTTCCTCATTTCTCACACTTGTTTCTCTTGTTGTCTTTCTGTTTACTCGTCCCCCCTCGGCTCTCTCTCTCCATCTGGCTCCATTCGCCCACTAGCTGTCTTTATCACACACTCCCTCTGCCCTTGATTTCTCTCTCCTCCATCTCTTTCTTTCTTTTTCTAAAATGAATCTATATCACATCAAAGTGGTGGTGTAACGTCACACTTGGTCCTAAGGCAGTGTGTGTGTGTGTGCGTGTGTGTGTGTGTGTGTGTGTGTGTGTGTGTGCGTGCCGTTCTGTCACTTCTGCACTACTCACTGGCCCTTATTATGGTTGTACTCCTCTATTATAACTATTATACATGTACATGTGTATGGTAGTATAAGTTACTTTAATAACATATCAGCACCTATATACTCACACACTATTTCTGTCTTTCATATAAAACATGTTAACACTCATTCATGGCAAAACTATTGAGTGATACCTTACTCTATTAAAACCTTGATTCATTTTTCAACACAAACTTTTTGGAATTGTTCAAGACAAAAGTGATTTTTACCTCCGATATCAACATTACTATTACTTTAGTGTAGTTTAAGTAGACCGACTGTCCTGTTCTGGCTGATACACCACAGGGAGTACAGATGACCCACTCCCATATTGATCTGAGCTGCCGGAAACAGTTGATAGAAAACTTCCTCGGCCCATCTCGGCCTTCACTCCAAATTGGAAGAAAGAAAAGTCGGTTGTTAATGTCTGGCTAAAAATATCACTATAACTGAGCTCTGAGGACTTTTCTCCCTCTTGTCTTCAGATTGTGTTTCCATCAGTCCACCTGCTAGACTGTAATAGTTTACACCCGTCCACACCAGCGTCTCTGCCAACTGAATCTAACTCAATGTGAGAAATGGAAGCCTCCCAAAACCATCAACACCGCTCCCAGGCAGATGGATGGGTGTGCTGCTGTTAACCTCATACCATGTCACTCCTAATTCAGACACACACCCAGCGTTTAACAGGCCGGGTGTCAAGTTTGATCAAAGCCGGAGTGTGAAGCAGAAAGGTGCTGTTGGGACGTTCAGGCTTCACAAAGACGTTTTCAAAGTCTGTCTGGTACTTTTTTTGGATCACACACAAAGGAAGTTCTTCTAATCAGGGTGCACTCGCAGTGGAGTTTTGATTCTATAGTTAGGAGTTGCTCAGAACATCCATCCACTGTGAGGATGATTCACACATTTCACAAAGTGAAAAACTTCTTAATGGTGTTATCATTTCTCTCTTCAGAGATAAGAAACAGTTTCTTTATAGGAACACTGTGTAGCGTTCAGGTGGATTCATCAGCAGGAATATAATAGTTATCATTTTGTCTTTAGTGTATTATTATTGATACTGAAATCAAGAAAATCTGTGTTTTGGTTACCTTAGAATGAGCCGTTTATATCTCCATACAGAGTGGATCCTCTTCAGGGAGCCGGCCACCATGTTTGTACAGTAGCCCTGAATGGACAAACCAAACACTGGCGCTAGGGCAATGTGCATTTTTGTGTTTTGGCCTCTGTAGTTCTGCTACATGCTTGGCACATGGGAGAAGTTTCAGGTAGTTGCAATCTGCAACATCATGTGACTAAATCCTTACACAAGACCTGTTAAATTACTACTGGGAACCGGGTCCCTGTGGACAAAAGTGGTAGTGTTTTCATTTCACTGACAGTCTGCCCCACACAGTCCTGGTTCTGGTTCTCCCGTGCCTCCCTTCCCTCCAGTGGACCTAGCATTAACAGCCAATCTTATATATATATATATATATATATATATATATATATATATATATATATATATATATATATATATATATAAATAGAGGAATCAGTGTTTCATAACCAGTTAAAAGTTCCTCACAGAAACTTTAAAGTGCAAAAGATACAGACAGCAGCTTGTTCAGGTGCACTTTGACTTCACTCACTTTTTGATTTTGCAACTGTTTTGTCTGTCTGTGTGTGTGTGTGTGTGTGTGTGTGTGTGTGTGTGTGTGTGTGTGTGTGTGTGTGTGTGTGTGTGTGTGTGTGTGTGTGTGTGTGTGTGTGTGTGTGTGTGTGTTGATTGAACACAGTTGATTGAAGATTATGATGGAAGTAGCTTCAGCTGTTCACCCTTTATAGGCCTGCAGCTGTACTGAACACCTCCCAGGTGTGTGTGTGTGTGTGTGTGTGTGTGTGTGTGTGTGTGTGTGTGTGTGTGTGTGTGTGTGTGTGTGTGTGAGAGAGAGAGAGAGAGAGAGAGAGAGAGAGAGAGAGAGAGAGAGAGAGAGAGAGCATGTGTGCTCCTTAAAGTGCCTTTTAAGAACTTCAGTTTCAGTCAGTTGTGTGTTGTTGTGGGACGTGTTCTCCACTGATCGTCCATCGGTTCTACTGAGAACAGGTTTTGGGTTTCTTCTGGTCAGACGATGTGTGAGCTGCATGAAACACTTAACCATCTTTGTTTGCATGAATGTGGATTCAGTTACATCCTGATAAGCTTTATAGGCACGAATGTTCCAGTGAGATTATTACTGAAGCTAGATGACATATTATTGGAATGAAAACCAAATAGAGCACAAGATAACAGAGACACTTTAACACAGATGTGATCGATCAGGACATTAGAGCTTGTAGCACCTCCTAGTGTATGTATGCTTTACAGCTATTATTGCACATTGATTGTTTCCTCCCACAGTAATCAGGCCGTTTCTGAGGATTGGGGTTGGACAAACTCTGGATTTATATATTGCTCTCAAATATTTTTATTTCTCACAGCATCTGTTTTCCATCAACCGTGGAGGTCTAGTTCCTCCACCATGTACTCTCTGTTTGTGCTCACATAGAATTATCATTGACTTTGTAATTTGGTGGTTTTGTTCATAGATTCGCCGTGATCTTACTTTAGTTTTGGGATGTTTTGGATGGAGCAGATTGTTTGTGTCTGCCCTGAACACAGTAAAGGGTTCTGCTGGTTGCAGGTAGAGAGGACGGGATTCACCCTTGAATTTCAATGATTAGATTGTATTGAATAAGTTGTGCCCTGCATGACTTATTGGCTATGTGTCAACTGGATTATGTCTTTGTCCGATTTTGCATTGAGGGGTTCCAGCTGATTTTCTTTTTCCTGTCTTGAGAGCTCCTGGCTGACAAGTTAGTGAGTTATCTCTCTATCTGCCTTTCATGTCCTTCTGTACAATGTTTCCTTCAGCTTATTTAAACGTTTACACTTTGGTGCTCACAGTGTTGTGTAATATTTCTGCCTTTTGTCCTTCTCATTAAAGTAAATAATAATAATATTCAGAATAATGAGAATGTCGGGCACAATTAAGGCAAATATGATGATCGCAATTATTTTGATCATTAACATCCAACAGAGAATCATGCATGAGTCACTTTCATCCCGCGGCCTTTCCAAGCCGACCCACGCTCACAGGAGATGCACTTGGCTACGGCCAACCACACACACACACAGTCGCCTTGACTGGCCCCCACTCTTCGACTCTGGACTGCCACTGTTACATTCAGGAAAGTGAAGCCAAAACATCTGGATCTGCTCGCCGGCTGTTGGTTTAGGAAGCGCTTGATTTGATCTCCAGCAGAGATTTCTGCGAGCAGAGCACACATTTTAAACAGTCATGTTCATCAAAATCGTGATCGTGATTAATATGCTAATAATTGTGCAGTCCAATGAAAATGAATAGGCTTCTACAGTTGTTATTGTGCTGTTCTGCTGTCATCTTACTGAAAAGTGACAGTTAAGGGATCACGACCGGTTGATGGTTTGGCAGGAGCATACCACGTATCTGACATTTTGGCTTTAAAGTTGATTTATATCTTGTTGCGAGTCATCTCCTGTGTCCTCTTATCTTCCCTCCTGTCACTCTCAATCATACGGTCACAGAAAGTCAGACTGTCACAGACACTGCAGCAGGCCAGCGGACACTTTCAGCTCGCACATGAAAAATGACCGTTCTGTCTGCATGCAGGTTCCTCCACCACACCAGACTTGAAACAGCCTTTATATGTTTTAGTTAATGATGATTTGAAGGATTTCATTGAGAAAATGCAGCGGACTCATCTTGACCTAAACCCAGTGTGTCAGATCCAGTCCGGGCAAATCCCATCAGTGTTCGGAATAAATGTCAAACTTCAGTAAAGATGCTGCAGAATTAAGTGATGATGCTGCTGTCTGCCGGACTGGGGGTCCCACGCTGCAGACTGGACTGGAGGTCCCACTCTGCAGCCTGGACTGGAGGTCCCACTCTGCAGCCTGGACTGGGGGTCCCACTCTGCAGCCTGGACTGGGGGTCCCACTCTGCAGCCTGGACTGGGGGTCCCACTCTGCAGCCTGGACTGGGGGTCCCAGGCTGGAGCGTTTGTACTCTCACACATACAGTCTGTATAGAGATGATAATGATACTTGAGATTGTGAACTCACGTTGCCTGAAGTCAAACGGTTGAGGGCAGAATACATTTCTTGTCCACCACTTTGGTCCGGACTGAAGGATCTCAACAGCTGTTTGATGGATCACAGTGGAAGTTGGTGTTTCCTCAGGATGATCTGTAATAACCTCATGATAATTGGATGCTCATTCAGATTTTTTTTCCGGACCGATGGCCGACCTTCATTAACTGATTTTTAACTATTAGCCAACACATCACACATCATGTATTGTGCTGTGCTGCAGGGTCGGAGCAGAGCATGCATCCCCAGTTCCCTCACACAGGACAGCAGCCATGACGGTGCGTGCATTGTTGTGGTTGTTTTGTTAATTCCCGATGAAATAGTTCATGAGTACCATCCTTAAGGCGGATCAGGTCAGAGAAACGTGACGACATTCAAATCAACTGATAATACAAGTTTGATCGTTGGAGTAGTATAAGTATTGTAGTATAGTATGAGTGAAATACCAGTGCAAGTGGGATCTGATGCAAGCTGCCAGTTCCACACAGAAATTCTTAAAAACATGAAAATAAGGCCTTTGAAGGAGCCAGGATGCTTGAGATCTGGCTTGGACATGAAAACACTGGCTATGTTACAGAGAGGATGCACAATGAAATATTTCTTTCTCATTTTTAATAAATCAAGCAGATATTATCTTGCCAGGTTTTGGTGTGTATGAGAAGGACTCGAGGAGAAATACAGAGAGAATGAGGGATGTGAGGTCCTCGTACAACAGATGTCTCAGGGAGGGTTTAGTCATGAGTACGTAAATGTCTGCCACTGGGCCACAGGTGACGAAGAGACGGAGGTGGAAAGATGGAGCGAGGAGGGCTGGATGGAGGACAGCGGCTGGCAGGAAGAGAACTGTGAATTAGAAAAGAAGAGAGCTTTCGCAGGTCAAGGGGAGGGCAGGAAGTAACAGGGAGTGGAGTAAAGAGTAATGGAAGCTAACTGGAGTGAATGGAGAAGGAACGACGGCGGTGAGAGGAGGTGAAGGAAGAATGGTGAGCATGTGTTCCACTCTGGAAGACAGGCCTGCATTAACATCTCAATCACATACCAAGAGACATTTTCTAGTTCACCCTCCTCCTCATCGTCTTCGAGGCCAGCGTGGGTCACATCTGCCCGCAGACAAGAGCAGACATGGGGACACACGATGGATGCAGGGGGGGGGGGGGGGGGGGGGGGGTCATCGTGGAGGGATGGAGCATCTTTTAAGAAATGGAAAATGGAAAACAAATGTGAAAAAGCATTTGCCTGAATAATACACAACACACATCGTATTTTACTTAATCGCCATACAACTTTGTTTTTAGGATTTTTTCAATCACTGGCACATAATAATAATAATAATAATAATAGTAATAATAGTAACAATAATAATAATAATAGTAATAATAGTAACAATAATAATAATAATAATAATAATAATAATAATAATAATAATAATAGTAATAACCAGTTTATTTAGAATGTCCTCTTTGGTACGAACACAACCAGTCATAGGATAATAATAATAATAATAATATATATATATATATATATATATATATATATATATATATATATATATATATATATATATATATATATTTATATATACTGTATGTATTCATTACATCCAAGCAATTCTGACATTGGAAACCATATATAAATTACACTTCCTTTTTGACTCTGCAGTCTGACTTCTAGGCTAATATAATTCTAAATGTCAGCATGATCATCTCATTAATTGAAATGGTCCGTGCACCATCCATAATAAGCAGGGCTTTTATTGTGAAAGATAAGAAGGAAAGGATATACGCTGATGTTGTCAATGTGGAGGTTAGAAGCATATTTTGCCAAATAAATAAAAACTTTGTGACCATCTGTGTTCTGATTCTCTGCTCACATTAAGCATATGACTTGAATGCATTTGTCTCACGTTGCTCTCTGCTCTCGTCATTTTATTGTCAGCACAATGCATGAAGGTATATAATGCTGGTTTAGGCACCGTCAGTTGTAACTACAGGATGAATTGTGGGATGCTATGAGTCCACTATACAGAGTATAGTAATCCTCACTAAACAAGGTGGTATTAGAAGGTGTTTGATACGAGTGACAGACGGCAGCAGCAACATTGCCCACGATCAGCCACTTAGTTGTCCTGCATTCCTCCCTTCAGTCATTCCACTGTTTACTGGTGCAAACATCCACGTGCTGTTTGTGTGAGTGTGACGTACGTGTGTGTAGCTCCCCCTGTGCTGGCGTGAAGGCGAGCCACGCGGCGGCCATGCGTCTGTACACTCATTCATTCCTGCTCCTTCAGGGGTGCACAGTGCACCCATTACGGGAGGGACAGCTGTTTGAGCAGCCATAACACCCAAGCTTTCATTTGTGCTGTGTGTTTATGTTTTAGGGGGTCTGTGTGTGTGTTTGGAATGAGACCTGAACCACATAAGGACCAATTCTACCGTCTGTCTACAAGTGCTTTATGATCCACGGTGTCAAAGTGCCGAATCATGATTCAGACGCATCATTTCACGTCTTTATGAGTCGTTTCGGTGCCATGATGAGCTCAGAAACCTGATTGAAAACTATCAAGGAAGTCATTCAGGAATCCTCACCCTCGTGTCAGAGGACTGGAGGCTCCGACGTCGTGGCTGCTCAGTGTGTGTGTTCCATGCATTATTGTGTGTGTGTGTGTGTGTGTGTGGGGGGGGGGGCACGCTGCCTGGGAGCGTAACCTTAAGAGGGTCAGTGCCTTCAGAACAGTTCTTGTCATCTTCAGAGGACGCTGCTCCATCGCTGTAATTGCAAAACACTGTTACAGCCACGGAGCACGTGTGTCATGGAAGTCCATGTATATTTCATGGAGCTGCTGAATGGACTCTGTGTGTGTGTGTGTGTGTGTGTGTGTGTGTGTGTGTGTGTGTGTGTGTGTGTGTGTGTGTGTGTGTGTGTGTGTGTGTGCGTGTGTGTGTGTGTGTGTGTGTGTGTGTGTGGGCATAGTTGTGTGTTTTTTAACTAAATCTCTGTGACAGAGCTGCTTTACAAACCCCATCTAATGTTGAAAATGTCTGTTTGTCTCTTTTCTTTCTTCCCCTCTCCCCTCCCTCTCTCTCTCCTGTCATTCAATGTCTGTGTCTCTCTCTCCCCGTCTCTCTGCCCAGGTGCTGTCTCTGGGTGCAGATGTGCTGCCCGAGTACAAGCTCCAGGCTCCTCGCATCCACAAGTGGACGGTGTTGCACTACAGCCCCTTCAAGGCGGTGTGGGACTGGCTCATCCTGCTGCTGGTCATCTACACCGCCATCCTGACCCCGTACTCCGCTGCATTCCTCCTCAACGACCAGGTGGGGGCTGATAGGACCACTAATCCAGTCCAGTCTCAGGATCATATCTAGCAAATGGACCGAGCAGCTCAGACAAACCACGGCTTCTGCTGTCAGAATGTCTGCTGGTAGATGATGATACATACAGTAGTATTTTACACCGAGAGCTAACACGAGTTAAGTCGAATAGTTTACTCCTGGGATGTGTTGGAGCTCTGATCCTGCTGCTTCATTTCTCCACATTGATGTAAATGATCTGGAAACCTCGATGCTGATCCATTAGAAGGAGGTGATCACACACAACTCTTCTATTTTTAGAGCATTAGCTGATAATTCTTCTCTCCTTTCCTTCTCTCGGCTCCTCCTCTATCCTCTTCTCTTTTTCCTTCTCATCTTATCTCTTTTCCTCTCCTCCTCCTCTCTTCTCTCTTTTCTTTTCCTCTTCTCTCCTCTCCTCCTTTCTTGTCTCCTCTCAGGAAGAGGCAGCCATGCAGAGTTGTGGTTACTCCTGCTCTCCTCTCAACGTGGTGGATCTCATAGTGGACATCATGTTCATTATTGACATCCTCATCAACTTCAGGTCTGTCTTTAAACACCAGCATGCAGTAGATGAGGTAATAATACGTAACAGAGTTACATAGAAATGCTGCAGGTGTAATTCCCAGACTTCATGCTCTGTCCTCATGAAACTCTTATCACACCTGATGGTGAAAGAACAAACTCTGGTTGCAGCATCTGTGGTCCAACATGGTTTTCACAACTCTTAATGACAGTAGTGTTAAGATATTTATTTATTTTATTTATTTATTTATTTGTTTATTTCGGGCATGTACATTAAATCATCATCACACATCTTGCTCACACAGTAAACATGAATACACATGGCCGAAAGGGAAAGCGGGAGAAGCCGAGGCTTATCTAGTCCCGCCCCCATTACCCAGGGGGGAAAAGAAAGAAAAAAAAATAATAGTAATAATAAAATTAAAAACATTAAAAATAAAATAAAATAAAAATATAATAAAATAAAAAATAGAAAGTAAAAAAGAACAAAGAATAATAAATAAAAAATCAACATCATAGTCTTTTCTTGTCAGTTGCATTTTAACATTTTCTTACACTTGTGGCATTTGACATACTATGTTACATACATGATAATGTGCACTCCTCCTCTCAGGACAACGTATGTGAACACTAATGATGAGGTGGTGAGCCACCCGGTGCGTATCGCCGTCCACTACTTCAAAGGCTGGTTCCTCATCGACATGGTGGCCGCCATTCCTTTCGACCTCCTCATCTACCGCAACGGAGAGGAGGTAAGTCTGCTTTCTGCTCCACAGAGGAGGTGTGATGGAGGACAAGACGAGTGGTAGGGAGATGAAGGGATATGAGAGAGAAATGCTGCGGCTGCATTGACATTGTGCCTCTTGTAGTGTCTTTATCTAATAGAATAATAGAAGAGGAGACAGGAAAGGTACAAAGAGACAAGCGGGGAGACAGAGGGGTGGGAGAAAGGCAATCAGAGGAAGAAAGAGAGAGGTTGATGCTTTAATTGTCTCCATGGGGAAGTAGATTTGCAGTCATCTGTGGTGGAGCATCACAATAAATCATGTCCGCCTTACATAATACAATGCAGAGTGCAGAATTCTGGAAAGAAGTGAGTCAGTAAATCAGGTGTTGTATTGAGAGAAATCATTTTCATGATTTTTTGAAGAAAATAACAAACATTCTGTGCTTCCCGCTCCTCCAGTGTCAGGCTCTTCTGGTTTTTATCTCTTTAACATGATTTGAAATGTAATGATCAAGTCATCGTTGAGTTGAGACTGTTGGTCAGATAAAACAAGATACTGTCATATGTTGCTTTATTTTGCAGCTCCATTATTTCCAAGTAACTTTTCTGTAAAGTTTCCTAAAAACTAATTTTATGTCACTGTCGACAGATGTGGCCCATTTTTGCATCAATAGAATTGCCATTGTGGGATTGCTTGCATATTGTTTTCATTCATTTATGGATGCATGTAATGTATCATATAGTGAATGAGAGTGTTGTTTTGGAGGCGGCCCGTGTCATTTGGTACCAACAATTAGTGATGTCCAAATGAAGCTTCGTGAAGCATTTTCTTTATTTTCTGAGCCCAATAGATGGCGCTCTCTGTTCAACAAAGGGTTGAAAGCAATGGAAATATATCGGCCTTCAACCCTTTGTTGAACAGAGAGCGCCATCTATTGGGCTCAGAAAATAAAGAAAATGCTTCACGAAGCTTCATTTGGACATCACTACCAACAATATAAAAGAATGGATTATTTTTGGAAAAATCCATTTCTTTCTTTTTTTTCAGGATATTTGTTCTTACTTTTTTGAAAATGAATCAGAAATTATAGACATGTAAAACTGTGTTTTTCACATGTTCACTATGTTGTGATCAACCAAAGGATTAATCACTGGATTGAGAAAACAATCAATAGATTAAGGGGCACTGCAGTGATTTAGTATGCTACTTCCATAAAGGAAAAGGATATGAAGAGAATAGTCAAAATCAAAGCAGCCGAGGATGAGATGACCTATTATGTCAGGCTGCAGCCTACATGTCCCATAATCCATTCAAGCTTTCCTGCCCACAGTTTATAAACATTTTTGGTAAAAAAGTATGAATGCCAATCTGAGTATTTTTGTTTAAAGGTAAAGTGGACATATCATGCTCAGCAGCAGATATAATATAATGATAACACTACTGAAAAATAGAATAAAAATAGCAGAAATAGCAGTGGGTTCACCCTCTGTCTGAAACAACCTTTGCAAAGGTAGTTGTGAAGTTGTGGGTGGAAATCCTCAGAGGGGGAGGAATATTCTAATGAGCCTCCGTGGGACAAAGAAAGCTTGTTGAGTCACATGTTTTCTGACATAGATAGACTGTTTTTAAGGGTTGATAGACAGTCAGATACCCAGATATACTGATACCCAGATATAGCTGATACCAAGATATACCTGATACCCAGATATAGCTGATACCAAGATATACCTGATACCCAGATATAGCTGATACCAAGATATACCTGATACCCAGATATAGCTGATACCAAGATATACCTGATACCCAGATATTGCTGATACCAAGATATACCTGATACCCAGATATAGCTGATACCAAGATATACCTGATACCCAGATATCGCTGATACCAAGATATACCTGATACCCAGATATCGCTGATACCAAGATATACCTGATACCCAGATATTGCTGATACCAAGATATACCTGATACCCAGATATAGCTGATACCAAGATATAGCTGATACCCAGATATAGCTGATACCCAGATATAGCTGATACCAAGATATACCTGATACCCAGATATAGCTGATACCAAGATATACCTGATACCCATATACCTGATACCCAGATATCGCTGATACCCAGATATACCTGATACCCAGATATACCTGATACCCAGATATCGCTGATACCCAGATATACCTGATACCCAGATATACCTGATACCCAGATATAGCTGATACCCAGATATACCTGATACCCATATACCTGATACCCAGATATCGCTGATACCCAGATATCGCTGATACCCAGATATACCTGATACCCAGATATACCTGATACCCAGATATAACTGATACCCAGATATACCTGATACCCAGATATAGCTGATAACCAGATATACCTGATACCCATATGATACCCAGATATACCTGATACCCAGATATAGCTGATACCCAGATAGAAAAAAAATAATTTTTCATGATGTGTGCCCTTTATGAAACCTCCAGAGCCAAAGAAGACATTATACAACTGCTGATAAGTAAACTGAACTGTAAAAATCAGTGAGGTGAAAATAATCTCTGGTTGCATCGTTAATGCAGTATATAAAAGTAAATATGCAGTGACACAGAATAGTTCAGTGTTTACTGAATGAAAGCAAAGTGCAGAGATGGAGGTGTTGGCTTGATAATTTAAGGAAGTGGGAGGTGGAGGAAGAGGTGGGAGTGAGGGGGAGAGGCAGGAAGTGAGTTAGCCCTCGGAGGATACTTCCCACATAATAAGGAGGAAAAGCACCAAGGCCGAGGTTCATCCCTCAGCACAGCAGCTTGGTTCAGGGGGATGCCATTAACAGAGTAAGCACTGCTTGTAATGCATTTAGAAGTAATGGGATGTCTGTAAGTAATTAAAGGGATTGTTATTTATAGTAATCAACCCACCCACCGAGTCAAAAATGATGAATGTGGATCCTCCCCAGCTTTGAAATGCCACCCAGGGAACGCTTCGCCATGGATCACTTCATAGATGGTGTTCGGAGGAGGAGCCAAGAAAGTATGGTTTTCTTCAGCAGACAAGTATTATTTACTGTTAGGACATGCAGAGCCAGGTGGGCTCTCTGCCAGCGCCGTAATGGTCCTGTTATGTATTTGTTGTACGGACATGGCAGCTGAGTATGAGTTGAAAAGACAACCCACGGGAATGAAAGAGAGTCAGGGTTTACCACCTCTGCAGCAGTGAATCACAGGGTGACGAGGCCGCCGCTGACCCGCCGCATATATACGTGTCATCAGAGCCTACGTTTCTGCCATGCTTTACAATACCTTGTGTCATCACCAACACCTGTACTCTGTCTCTCCCTTCAGACCACCACTCTGATTGGTCTGCTGAAAACGGCTCGCCTGCTGCGATTGGTGCGTGTAGCCAGGAAGCTGGACCGCTACTCGGAGTACGGCGCAGCCGTCCTCTTCCTCCTCATGTGCACCTTCGCCCTCATCGCTCACTGGCTGGCCTGCATCTGGTACGGTGCCATAAGACTGTCCGATGCACCACACAGGATTTACAGATAGGAGGCGTGATCATCTGCAAACATCAGAAATAGTGTCGTATGAGTGCTAGTCCTGTCCAACTCGTTCTCACTCTGGTGTGTCAAATAACTCACCTTGGTCAGAGCTAATGATAATAATAATAATAATAATAATAATAATAATAATAATAATAATAATAATAATAATAATAATAATAATATTAAATGGAATTTATAAAGCACCTTTCAAGGAACCCAAGGAGCTCCAAAGCTTCAAACTACGACCCTCCACGATCCCCTCCAGCCTCACTTCTGTCTTCTTGTGCTCGTTACTTGCATAGTGTCTTTTCAAAAGAAAAGTTAGAGTTGGGCAAAAACAACACTTGATAAGTTTAAAAAGTGAGTTTGCTTGACGTTTACTTCACTGACTGACCAGTCACATGAATAGCGAGTGGCAAATTCACCATGTGGCTATCGACACTGGCGATACAGCAGCCGGCTCCATCTCCCCTCCCTCCCTGTGTGGCCAAAATCCAATATGGCGACTGTCAAAATGTCAAACTCAAAGTATCAAAACCGTAGTCCACAAACTCACGGGGCATGTTACCATGACTATGTCCCCTTCTTATATACAGTCTATGGCATACAGAGCTAAATAAATGTTGGGGTCAGACGCCAAGGAACACTGACCAAACAGGATTCTGTAAGACCTCGGCAGTGAGGATGGATTGTAACTTCAATACAACACTATATATATAATACTATAATATATAAAGCATGTTTTATACCTTTGATAGATGTGTACTGTGCGTTGTCATTCCCCGAGATTATTTAATTCTAACCACAGTCAACTTGATCAGCTGATCATTTCAGTTTCAACATTTCTGAATCAAAATTAATCAAATAAGTTATATTTTGATACTATTGGGAGTTTGAAATTCATTTAGTGTGCTCAGCTTGGCACCTATAAGGGGTGGATTATTGCTAACAGCATCCATTATATCCATGCATTTAGATTGTAACGCTTTGCTGTTTTTGCCCAGGTATGCCATCGGTAGCGTGGAGAGGAATGGCTCCATTGGCTGGCTCCACACACTGGGGGACCAGCTGGGAAAGCACTTCAACAGCTCCGTCATAGGTACTGAGAGATCAACTTATAGTAGTAGTACTACAGTAGTACTGGTTGGAGATATTCTAATGGTATTGTGTGTAGTGGTTTCTTCAGCTATAGTGGAAAACACGCTTCATGAAATCAAATGTTCTTTGGATTTGATCACCATTCTGTTATTCCTCTTTGTGTAAGCTGTAAGTGTGTTTTCTTTCTGTATTGTCTTCATAGGTTCGGGACCCTCCATCAAAGACAAGTACGTCACAGCTCTGTACTTCACCTTCAGCAGTCTGACCAGTGTGGGATTTGGAAACGTGTCCCCGAACACCAACTCGGAGAAGATCTTCTCCATCTGTGTCATGCTCATAGGATGTGAGTTCCAGCTGTTGGATGCTTCACATCTGGCTGGAAGAAAGTCTTTCCAATATAACTGTCACCGACAATCGCTCAATATCTTTGTGAAATGAGAGTCTCAATACTTCAGTTCATCGCTGAGGACGACACAGTCACACGCTTCACTGATGTATTTAATCAACGTGGGCACTGATCCATGACCTGAACTAAATGGGTTTTATTTCTATTCAAAAAACCAAAAGGAGAAAATAACAATAATATGCTACATTTATGAGATTTATTTCCAATAGCTATTTTTGAATCTGTTTATCTCTACCTACAAAAACATGAATCACACAGCCGGTACGTCAATCTGTAGTAGGGCCGACTCTCCTTTCAGTCAGTGTAGTGCTAAACACAGTAATCTGTCTCTGGTAAACGACTACAAGGAGACATAAAATGATGACAAAGCAACACAAAACAACTACAGAGCAAGACATGTCCAAGAGAAAATGGCTGCAGTGGAAAAGTCCTTTTTGCTTAGGAAGGTTCCACCGGAAGAAATGACCTGGAAGTATTTAAGTGGCAGCCATGATACAAGCTGTCTGAAATCTCTGAATGCAAAGGAAACTTCAATGCTTCCTTTCATATCTCCTTGAGTCGCAGAAACACCTTCCTATACCAAAGGGAAGGAGATTATGCTGCCCTACAATTCCTTGCGAGGGCAACATTTCAAGTGACGCAAAATCAATTTAGGCCTATAATAAATAATGAACAAGTAAAACAAGCTGTAGCTGGTTACATTCACATTATTGCACATAGGACACATTGATAACGGATGACATATTGTAACTGTGAGGATGAACAGTGTCGGTCTGTTGCTTTACTGGCTTGGCTTTACTTAGTAACAGGAAGGAGGAGCTGCTGGACCCGAATGAGCTCTTCATGGTAAATGGACCTGCATTTATATTTATATATATTTATTTATATTTATATAGCACTTTTCTAGCTTATTAGCGCTTCACACTCAGTCACTTTTACCCGTTCACATACACATTGATACACTGATGGCAGAGGAGATGCACATCAGGAGCTCTTGCCCAAGTATACCGGAGACTGAAGACTTCTGATTGGAGGACGAATCGCTCTTCCACTGAACCACAGCCGGCCCCTTATATAAGCATCAACATGGGGAGGAGTGGACCATGTGCTTTTTGTCGTCCATCCTTGTAGTTTCTTCACCGCAGACCCACGTCACTCAACAGCTGTCAGTTGTCAGAGTCTCATGATAATGACATAGTTTAATGAGAGTGCAGAGAGTCCTAAATCCTGATGAGTTCTCCTTCTAATCTTTCCTTCACCTCATGATGTTTTCCATCGAGGTCGAGGAGAAGACATTAGGAAATACATTCGGATGTCGTTTTTGGACTTTTCGACTGCAACCACAGTCTTTGTAAAGGTGCAAATCAACTACAAAGAGATACATAACAGCAGCAAAAAGAGTCCAAAGCGCTATAAAGTCTGTTTAGCTCCTGTGTGGTGAGGTGCCGGGCCCTCTTTCATGTCTGTGCCCAGGGCCCCGATGTTTCATAATCCGCCCACGTGGGCGAGCCCTGTAATCAGTGTGTAATCAGCGTATGTCCAACAGTGTTAACGCCGTCTGCCGTGACCAACCTGCCTGACACGCACTGAAATGAACCATCATGTTTACCCGCCTGCTGTGTGTTATCCTGGAGCACGTCGCACATTTGCCAAACATTCAGCAGAATAAAGGAGAACACTGTACAGTGTGTATTCCAGGACCCGTTGGCTCCAAACGAAGTAGTGAGAAAAGGGATTTGCAACCGGATTCTGTGTACGACTGAATTTGAACTCCGGCCATTACACATCACACAGCACAGTCCTGGTCCAGCTCCTCTCAGGGGATTGCAGGTTCTAGTTAGTGAAGCAGGGATTACTTTACACCAGATAGCATCAATTCCAGTTTCCTTGTATGCTATTCTTTACAGCAGCCGGAAGAAGCTGTAGATCATACTTGTCATTCTCAAAGCATATCGCTTAATGATTTATTAATACCATTTATTAGCAGGATTGTAATATAAACCCTGTCATGCTTATCAACCCAGCTTCATCTCTGCAGAATAATAACCTGTGCAGGCTGACAGCGACATGGACCTCATTGATCAGGCAAACTGTAGCATGAAACATGAATGTAATGGTATTTAAAAATAGTCCTCAGTCACACAACGTGACTAGAAACTAGTTTGCTTATATCATGCAAGTACTCGTTAGTTTTTGTTGAGCTGCTGGAAGAGGGAAAGAAGTAGGTATTGTAGTGTAGTTCCAGAATCTACACATCTACACAATATTCTACAATGAGCATTATTAGTCCAGACAAAAATCAGTTGCGACAAACACAAAACTAGACGTACCCACCCACACAGACACACACACACACACACACACACACACACACACACACACACACACACACGGCGTGGTTGTAGTGGGTGATGTGGACAGTGATGGGAGCTGACAGAGGTTTGGAGGTTAGCAGGATCCGACTTGACAACAGGACAAAACAGGGAGGCTCATGAAGGATAGGACACAAAACAGTGTGTCCTCTACGGTCAAACTCCTGCTGCGTCTCTGAACACCTCATGCAAATAACAGCTGGATCAACTGAATGATGCACTATGAGTCGGACAAATCAAGTGCACATCGAGCAAAAATGCAATCTTATTGGTAGACGGCAATATATAATATAATATATACGGCAATATTCTCCTTATTGTCCCTCAACTGACAAGCTGAACGTTTTTAGTTTTATCCAGAAAGAGGACTGTGGATTCAGTCCCCCACCACGTAGACTGATAATGTGTCAGGTGTGGGTCTTTTCACCGCCGCTACGGACAATATCCATATAGGGATATGAATGTTGTATTAGCATAGTCTAATCCACAGCACAACATTTCTGATGTAATAGTTTCTCCGTCACGTGAATAGAGAGGGAAGTGAGGTTGCACTTGTTTTTAGCCTCCGTGTCCGTCAGAACATCATCACTACGCTGCCGTGCTGGAACTCCTCTACTGTCAGGAACACTAACTATCAGCAGTATCTCATACAATCCCACTACAAACTATCTGAACTCTCAAGTTGTTTTTTAAAGTCCAACCAAGGCTCATATGGGGCTCCAGTGTTCTGAGGTGTCCAAGGTGTTTTTAGTGGACAGTTCCCTCGTTGTCTTCCCTCAGACAGAGTGGCCTTACTGAGCCAGAAGGGATGTTTCCACAAAGTATAGATTCAAGACAAACTCGTGGAAAAAAAGCGTGAAATGATCTTGAAATGACTTGAAGAAAGCCTACTTGGATGCTAGCTGGTCTCTGTAAGTCTCCTTCCCTTGTTGGATGTTGAAGCACACAGTTAGTTTCTGAGAGTGTTCATAAGACGATGCTGTCATGCAAACTCTGCTGGGCAATCTGATTCAAGTATGGAAATATGACTTGATGTAAATACATGTTATTTGTGTAGAACTCTCATTGTCATGCACTTTGTGGTAGAATGAAATCATTCAATAGATAGTAAATGAGAAACATGTTCAAATGAAATGATATAATCCAAGGAATATAAACTAATCCGTTAAAGTTCCCATATTGTAGACATGATATAGACGTGATATTTCTCTCCTTTTTTTATTACAAAGCAGTATTAGGAAAACGGGGGACTTAAAGAGACTGAAGTTGAATACAGATATTTTCAGACAAACACTTGTTTTTGAACATTAAAGCATGTAAAAATGTTCTAGTCGAAGCCCAAATTACAAGTACGGTACTGTAAATGACTGTAAATGTAACTTTGGTTCCATGTACAATAGACTTGTAACTCTGATTATAGCTTTAATGAGTCGTATTGACCCTTACAAAGACAGATGTATAGATCTAGATATATCAGCTGTCTGAGCTGACCCTCTTCCCCTGCCCTTCTCCACTTATATTTTTTATCAAACGGATCACCCAAGGGCGTTGTGCGTACTAATATTTCTTTATAGATGGAGAAGACAGTGAGCCAGACACATGTCAGGTCATATCAGTTCATCAAGTGCTCGTGTGTTAATGGACATGTTGTTCTCTCCCCGTCTCCCAACACCAGCCCTGATGTACGCCAGCATCTTTGGGAACGTGTCGGCCATCATCCAGCGGCTGTACTCGGGCACGGCCCGCTACCACACCCAGATGCTGAGGGTCCGCGAGTTCATCCGCTTCCACCAGATCCCCAACCCCCTCAGGCAGAGGCTGGAGGAGTACTTCCAGCACGCCTGGTCCTACACCAACGGCATCGACATGAATGCAGTGAGTACTCGATCCCTGTTGGTCTGTTGTGCTGTGACTGGGTGAGTGTTGGGCATGGAGCGGCTAGAGGAGTATTTTGAGCCTGCGTTGTACGTTACTAGGATGATGTGAAGACTTTGTCTCAGCATGCATGGTCCCACACCGTCAGAGAAAATAGGAATGATGTGAGTATCATAAATAATATACACACACACACACACACACACACACAGTGAGTCACACCTGTCAATGGACACAAACGCTGCATGCATGCTCTCACGCACACAGAGTGAAGGAGCGCTTGTTGTGTGCACTCGACCTCAACCTGAACTCTGTGAGTCACAGCCTATAGATGTGACACTGGACACACACACACACACACACACACACACACACACACACACCAGACTACGATCATAAACACTTGACACCTGCCGATGCAAACGTGATGCAGTGCATGAGTCAGTGGAAGTCCTCTTTACTATTTTAGAACAATAGTGAGCCGTTCGATCCAGTCTGTCTGTACGTCCATCTGTCTGTCTGTCTGTCTGTCTGTCTGTCTGTGGACAAGCAAGACGCTGCATCTGCTCTGAGGTTGCTCTTTTGCAGCTGACCTCTGACCTCGATGTGAATATGTAGGACTCATGTGGGGATCAATCACTCTAAAAACTGTGATCAAACCTGGATAGATTTCTGGGATCCTCCAGGTTTATGTCTGGCCTTTATCTGTACGCGTTATGAGTGAGTTGGATGTTCTCCGGTCCATTTGAGTGCTTATGTGAGGATTAAAGAGGACAGAGAGACCATCAGCGCTGAGATTGGCTATTTCAGTGTAATTATTTTTAAAAGCTGGTCATCCGTGTCAATGGGTCGGATCCCAGTGAAATTAGACAAAATCATGCAGGTTCACCAGCTCAGACTCCAGCTGGACCTCCCGCAGCAATTATTATTATTATTATGAATGATCAATTGTTTGTTAACAGTAAAATAACTAGTAATAACAAATTATAAATGACTCTTTATTAATGATGGCTATTAGAAAGTGTTACCGGTAATTATTGCATTTTTTATAGAGTATAATAATATATAATAATTGGTTGCAGCTGTAGAGTCCTCAAGCATCCCAGAGGTCGTAAATACAAAAAAGGCTCAAAAATCCATAAAAAACATTGCATTCCCACACTTAACCGAGGCTTTGCTCAGAGGAAAAGCCGGAGCAAAGACTGCATTAATATGTCACGACAGAAAACATTTACAGAAAGTATAACAGTGTAGAAAGTCAGCAGTATGCACCAGCACATAGCGGGGATCTCACAAATCACCAGAATGGTTGTTTTGTGCAGGAAGTAATAGGAGGCTGTTATTCAAATCCACAGAATAGAGTTAGCGTTTGTGTTGCCTGCCTTCATAGCAGACCCAGGAACATTAGAAAAGGTGTGGGGGGGTTGATTCATCACTTGAGTGCAAAAGGGGTGGAGGCGAAAGGCAAGTGAGCCAATAAGTCAGAACGTTGGATCGAGGACGGAGATGAAAACAGGCTGGAGACAAACGTTGGCCTCTAGCGGGATGACGTCTGAGCCCATTTTAGGCTGAAATGAAGAAATAGCTTGAAAGGCGAGGAAATGGAGAAAAGCAGAGAAATGGAGAGAGAGCAACAGTGTGTCGGTGATGTGTACAGTCGTGTCCTCTGCAGCCGGACGAGAGTTGCACGCCTCTAACCGGCGGCTTTAAGGAGCTGGGGCTTCCCTTGCTTGCTTGCTTCATTTAAATTGCATCAATTCTTCATATTAATTACACTCTACGGGCCTGCAGACTCCGTTCCTGTAGGTCCTCTGTAACACTGGGTGGAAAGGGTCTGCTGTGACGCTCTAAAGGGCGTTGGCCCCGAGGAACAATCCCAAACGGCTGATGCTCTTTTGTTTTGAGGTTGAAATCAAATAAGCTTCAATTGAAAGCATGACTTCTCTGATAAATCTATAGCTTTGTTGTGTTGATTTGTGCAATAGTTTAATAAATGTAATGATGTTCACCAGTCGGGCTGAATAAGAGACTTCTACGCTCCTCATCATGTTCTGGCCTCACTGCACCAGTCAGTCGCTGTTACTCAACACTGATGTTGTCTTTCACTATCAATTCACCTGCTTTCTTCATCTCATCCTCTGTCCTTTGTCTTTCTTCCAACTCCTTTGCCCCACTTACCTTTTTCTCACCCCCTTTATTTTCTTATTCTTTTCTTCCTTACTTCTCTACTTTCCTCCCTTATCCTTGGTCCTCGCTCCCTCGCTGCCTGGCTCCCTTGCTCCCTCTCCTCAGGTGCTGAAAGGTTTCCCTGAGTGTCTCCAGGCGGATATCTGCCTCCATCTGAACCGGACGCTGCTGCAGAACTGTAAGGCTTTTAAAGGCTCCACCAAAGGCTGCCTCAGGGCGCTGGCCATGAAGTTCAAGACCACCCACGCACCCCCGGGTGACACGCTGGTCCACGCCGGGGACGTCCTCACTGCCCTCTACTTCATATCCAGAGGGTCCATAGAGATACTGAGAGGAGACGTGGTGGTCGCCATCTTGGGTACAATACATATATACCTATATTTGTACATATAAAGCTTTTAATGTGTTTTACTGATTGCATTCCCGTAGACTCCGTTCCCTCGATCACTTTAACGTTATGAGAAAGTAATCTGAAGCAGGATGCATTCAGGGCTGCTTCCCTGAGACGGAAGAAGTCAGAGGAGTCCGGCTTATCAGCAGGACGTCAGCGATAAAACGTCCCGATTCAACCCAGACCAACTCTTTCTTGGGTTTTTACATTTCGGTGCAGGTTCGAGTCATGCTGCCTCTCAATAGCTTGAATGTATGCATTATCTGGTGGCGCCATCTGCTGGTGATCATAGAGCATTACTCTTCAGATAAAAGACAGGGTCAGCATGACACTGGTCTCAGTGTGAGCTGGGATGTGATCCAGCTCCATGGACAGGAAGTTCAAAATGGAAGGATTAACAGAGCAGTTATGTAAATGAATACATGAATTCATTGTATATGAAGCCTCATCCACCAGTTGTGATAGCGTGAAAAGCTAACCTTTTAGATTTTTTGATTAATTATTTAAGAATCTTCACTTTTGCATGACTCGCTCTGAAATATAAGTGACAGAATATGTTTTAAAGTTGGAGAAGAGATCTGGTAGTCGGAGATGAACTTTGACCTTTCAGACAGACTTTGAAATATCATGTTTAAAAAACCTTTCATTTTGCCAAAGAATCGATTGGGCCTACATTTTGATGCAAACTGTGTTGCTTATGGTAAAAGGTCAAGTGAATAACAGATAACAATGTATTGTGTATTGATCTACAGTAGAAGACTTCTAGTCGTGTTGCTACAGAAACCCTGAGAGGAAGTGAGGGATCCGTTTTCTATCTCTGATTTCAATTTTCTCTCCTGTGTTTATGACTGAAAAAGGGTCAAAATCAGAATTTTGTTGTAATACTAATTCTGGCCACAGGAGGCTGAAATGCACCACTACCCCATGCCTGAAATAAGACTTGCGTTCATGTTTTTATCCATGCAGCATGCATCAAGTTATGTCAATCAAAACTCCACAGCTGCACGTTTTTAACAACTTTGAATGATTTCGACCCGACCACTGCAGACAGAGACCGATACCTCACAAAGTTCACAATAACATAGAACACGGTTGATATATGAGTTCAACTTATAGCAGTCTCATTGATGTCGGGTAGGATTTGTTTATTGGCTGCTTGTGAAGGATGAACTCACCACTGAAGATACAGAATTGTCTCTCATCCATAAATGTTTTCTTTCTCTTCACCTTTCCCAGGGAAGAACGATATCTTCGGTGAACCCATCAACCTGTACACTCGACCGGGCAAATCCAACGCTGACGTGAGGGCTCTGACCTACTGCGACCTCCACAAAATCTTCAGAGAAGATGTTCTGGAGGTGCTGGACATGTATCCTGAGTTTGCTGAACACTTCTGGAACAACCTGGAAATCACCTTCAACCTCCGAGATGTCAGTTTACAACCTCTTTGAGAGCACCAAAATATAATGTGTTGTTAATATTATCTCATTCAACCAGCTGTGTACTGAGTGTGTGATCTCTGTGTTGTTGGAGCTAAGTACTCCAAAGAATACCTGATCCTTACTGTTGTTTCGATAAGTGTGTATCTTCTAGTAAAGCCTATGCAATGCTGGTGCTCATTTCAGACCAACATGATCCCCGGCTCTCCCAGCAGTGATGACTCCAACTGTGGGGGATTCAACAAATTACGCAGACGCAAGTTATCATTCCGAAGACGTACAGAAAAAGGTGACCCCTCATTTACAGCCCATCTCTTACTTTGACCCATGTGGCCAAAGCTGAAACGCCTTAAAATGTGCATTCTCTGCTGGCCACCAGGGGGCGACTCCTCTCTGATTGCATAGAAGTCTGTGAGAAAATGGTCCTTATTCTCTCTTGAAGTATTATCTCAGTAAACATTTGAGTTTATGGTCTCAATCTCTAGTTTCAAGTCTTCTTCAATCCAGCATGATGTTCATTTAGTACATTATGGTCCATTTAGAGTCCACCAGACCAGAAAGCAGGGGATGCTTTAGGGGGCGGGGCTACATGCTGATTGACAGGTTGGTACCACGGTGCCAATGCAGTTAGCTACTAAGATGACTTCAACACTTAGCTGTAAAGATGACCTTGAATTATGAAGTTAACTTTGTTAGCAGCTTCACACCAGAATCCAGATGGATCCAGATCCAGTAAGGGTGCCGCTCTGCTGCTTGTGTTCATCAGATCCTCTCTCGTTAATATTTCCTTGCACACCTCTGTCCAGATGATGCAGATGCTGGTGAAATGAAAAAGTCCCACAAGTCTGTGAGGCGAAGACAGAGAGAAGCAGCCAACAACCAAAAAAAGGAGGAGGCACCTAAGCGGCAGTGGCAGGCGCATCGACACTCCCTGTCTTCACCCTCCAGTGGTGATGAGGTATAACCACAGTCTCTTCTTGTCTAATTGAAGTTGTAATTGTTTAGTGGTTGCCATGGTAGTGCACCATGGTGGAATGAAAACTGGTGTAAATGTCTTGGATTTACACTTGCTACAGGGTGGGGAGTCGGTCATGACGAGACTCGCCCCTCCGCCAGCGATGCTGGAGAATCCCCACGCTCAGGCCACGCCCAGGAGCTTCAACGAGAACACGGAGGGTGATGGAGACCCCAAGCCCGGCAACACCTGCAACGCCCTGTCAGGTAGAACAGAGCAGTCCTGGTGGATCGTACTCTGTACTGGTTTCACACAAACACACTGATCCTCCACCTGTCTGCTTCTCCCACAGGCGCATTCTCAGGCGTGTCCCACATCTTCAGTTTCTGGGGGGAGAGTCGGGGGGGTGGTCAGTACCAGGAGGTGCCCAGCTGCAGTCTGGCCTCCCCCCCGCCCCTCAACACGCCGCTGCACAGCCTGAGCAGACAGCAACGCAGCCAGCTGGACACACGCCTGGACCTGCTGCAGAAACAGCTCAACAGGTGGGATGCGAGTTCTGGTTCATGTGTGTGCTGGTCTGACTGTCCCTGCTGAAAACCTGATTTGAGACCATTTGTTGTACCTGTGGCATTTAGCTGGGTGAGGCTCCTCTGGTGTGTTTGTTAAGGAGAAAAGTCCTTCCTCCACCCTGACTATATGTGCACATATGACACATAAGTCTCTGCTGGAGAGAGGGAGTCTTAATTAGCCGTCTAGGAGCCTCAGAGAGGAGCCGGCAGGTCTGATGGTAAAACACCTCCTGGTTGTGTGGAGCACACATATCTCCAGTGTGACTGTGAAGATGCAATAAAACGTCAGACTCCTGTGAGACTAATAGATTGTTGCAGCTCTAAAAGTAACAGCAGGATGGGAGGAGAAATGCAACGTCAGCAAAACAGTATAAAGTATGATACTTAGAGAGGAAAGTGGCGGGTAGAAGGAGGACTACGTTGTCGGAGGACGTTACCTGCAGCCGTGACTGCCCCCCTGTCTTCTTTAAAGTGACACATCAGACATGTTAAAGATGCCCACATCTTAACCATTACCTGGGTGAGTCCTTTAGATTCAAACCAGGAGGATACATTTCATTTCCTTTAAACGTTTTGGAAACACTTCAATGAAGGTCATGTATATAATGCATCATAAGCACATTTCTAACACATTATAATGCATTTATAAGACACACAAAAGTGGCTGTCCGGGAGAGCCGGTCCTGCTCGTCCAGAAGCGCCTCTAAAAGAAATCACGTTTAGGCGTCATCTCCCTCCTCGGCGGTTATCGTCTTCAAAATGGCAGAACGACATGGAAGCCTCCTGAGGACTTACCCGTCCAATGTAAATACAGATAAGAAATGATTTACTTACGAGGATGAATCAGATTATTGGTAATTATACACTCATGAGGACCTATTGATGAATACAGATATTGATTTTAGCTAATAAATGACTTAAAACGTTACCCCCTGTCCCTTTAAAGATCAGATGGACAGAATGTACATTTATTTATTTAACCTTTATTTAACCAGGTAAAGCTTATTGAGATATATAATCTCTTTTGCAAAAGCGACCTGGCCAAGAGGCAGCAGAGATACAGATACAGATATAAATAACTTTCATACAAAAATAAAAATCAAAGATAGATTAAAGAAGTGTTACAACAGATTTAAAAACAGTGACAAAGCCCAATGCTTTCGAGTTCCTTTTTTTTTTAAGAATTTCGACAAAGCTATTAAGGGAGATCAGGTCCGACATTTTTAATTCATCTTGCAGGGAGTTCCATGCAGAGGGAGCAGCATAACAGAATGCCTTTTCCCCCAGTTCTGTGAAGACACGAGGGACAGTCAAAGTAAAAAAGTCAGTGGATCGTAGGCTATAACGTCCATGATTCCTAACAAGATAAATTCTAAGATAAGATGGGACCAAACCAAGTAGAGCCTTATAAATAAAAGTCAACCAATGAGAGAATTTTCTAACAGACAGGGATGACCATTCAGCTTTTTTGTACAAAGTGCAATGATGGGTCAATTCTTGCATCCAGTGATGAACCTCAGAACACAATGATACACAGTATCCAGAGAACGTAAATATGATACTGGTGCATGCATATACAGTACATCACCATAGTCAAGCAGTGGAAGAAAAGTTGCTGACACTAGGCGTTTCCTGGCTCCACGAGAGATCAAGATCTATTCCTAAAGTAAAAGCCCAATTTTACCTTAAGTTTAGAAACTAAACTTGAAATATGGTACCTGAAAGTTAGATGTTCATCCACATGGAAACCCAGGTACTTATAAGACGAGACCAGCTCTATGGCTGTACCCTGGCAAGTTAAAACAGGGAGATTTTTTGACAGCACAGTAGCCCTGGAAAACATCATAACCTTTGTCTTATCAGTATTCAAAACCAGCTTCAGCCTTTGCAGGCGGGCCTGAACAACATCAAAGGCTGACTGTAAAAGAATGAATGCTTGCACAACAGATGATGCAAAACAATAAATTATTGTGTCATCTGCATAGAAATGATACAAGGCATCTGACAAATTGTTACAAAGATCATTTATACAGATTGAAAACAAAATGGGCCCTTACACCGACCCTTGTGGTACCCCCTTTGAAACCCTCAAAAATGTTGATGAGGACCCTGCCATCTGGACACACTGTGATCTATCCAATAAATAATTTCTGAACCAAGAAACTGCATGCTCAGATAAGCCTATTTTGTGCAATGTATCAATCAAGATAGTATGATCAACAGTGTCGAACGCCTTGGATAAGTCTATAAATAACGCTACACACATTTTCTTTAAGTCCAATGCTTCAATAATGTCATTTAAAACCTTAAGGGCCGCAGAAACAGTGCTATGTTTTTTCCTAAAGCCAGATTGGTATCTTGATAAGATACTATTTTTGTCAAGGAAATCCTTTAACTGATTGCTGACAAGTCTTTCGAAGACCTTTGCTAAAATGCACAGCTTCGAAATCGGTCTGTAATTGTTTACAATTGAGGGGTCTCCCCCTTTTAACAGGGGAAGAATGAAGGCAGACTTCCATATGCTTGGAACCTCACTATTAAGAAGGCTGAGATTATACAAATTTGATAAAGGCTTAGCAATGAAGTCCGCAGCCAACTTAAGAAAATAGGGTTCAAGCTGATCAGGACCGGCAGATTTCTTTGGGTCCAGCTGTTTCAACTCTCTAGATACATCAGCAGCAGATATAGGAAGAAACTGAAACAGGGCTTCCGCATTTGTCATTTTCAACAGGAGAATCCCGACTATTTGACTCATGACTAGATTCAAATAAAAATGATAAATGTCTGCTCCATAGTGATGAACAGTCATCTTGTGTGCAGGTTGGAGAGTCGCATGTCGACGGACATCGGAGCCATCATGCAGCTGCTGCAGAGACAGATGGCGCTGGTTCCTCCCGCCTACAGCGCCGTCTCATCACCACCTCAGGTAACAACACACACACACACACACACACACACACACACACACATAGTCAGAAAGACAGCTTTCTATTATTATCAGACCGGCTGACTGACTTCCTGCACAATACGTTGTTGTCTCTTGTAGGTCTCACCTTACCCTGGTCCCAGCCCAGGACCAGGCCCAGGTCCAGGTCCAGGAGAAAGGCTGGTCCAGCCTGTCACACCTCTGGAGACAGACACCCTGGCCTCCCTCTCACAGGTCAAGCAGAAGTATAAGTGACGTTGTTGCTGACTGAGTGAATAGAATCTAGAGACGTTGAAGCCCACAGCGAGTGTCATTCTTTAAACCCCTACCTGAATAGGATTTCACAACCTGTTATCATAAACAACCTGAACCAAATATAGAACATGCACTGCTTATGTAATGGTCAATGGAGAAAAATAAGTAAAGACATTGTTGTCCTGGACAAACATTTGCCTGTTTATACTTACATACATATATTTTTACCCCATGAAATCCATGTGCAGAACACCAATGATAATGGACTGCAATGATGGCAGCATTTCTGTTGTCACAACAGCCAGACACTGTTCAATAATAAGCCTTGTTAACTGCAGTACACAGACGACAGGGAACCCTCTGGGGTCACGACTTCCTTTTCCTTGTGCTGCTCAGTCAGTCCACAGTAAATCATTGTCAGGTGATAGCTGGTGGGCTCCCAGAACGCGTTCCTCCATTCAACCAAAGCCTGCTTGAACATGATTGGTCAATACTACTGAACAGAAAACTACCTTTTCTGATACCATTTCTGATATCTTCTGCCCCTGCAGATTTTGGACTCGCAGCACTTTGAGGAGTTCCCTACCAAGCCTCTCGACTCCCTGCAGCCCCGGGAAACCCCACTGATCAACACCAACCAGGTCCAGCTCGCCCCCTCAAGACTGGACAGCCTGGGGCAGCATCTGGAGCTGGAGCTGGGACTGGGCACTGGGGCCGGAGTCATTTCTGGGCCAGCTATCAGTTCAGGTGTAGGGGTAGATTTAGGTAGCATGCCAGCAGTGGGGTCAAGCTTAGGGACGGGGTTAGACTTTGGTTCAGGGGTCTGTATGGGGGCTGGGGTTGGGCCAGCAGCTGGAATAGGGGCATCTTCCATGGATGCTGAAACCCAAAGGAGGCTGTCCCTCCAAGAACCACAGACACCTCTGGACTCACGGACACCACAGAGACACAGCTCTGACCCAGGGGGGAGCTAAGGAAGAGTGGAGGGGGGTGGAGACTGGGATGGAGGGAGGGACAGAGAGAGAGAGAGAGAGACTGTGGAGATCAAGAGGCATTTACTGTAATGACCAACGAAACCCGTTAGGGCACCCAGCTACTGAACCTGAACCGTCTAAGAAAGGACACACAGCCAGGCAGGGGGGTCAAGCAAAGGGTTGAGTCTGCTCTCTTACTCTCTGTTGTCCCCCCCCCCCCACAAACCCCCACATGGAGCTTTCTGAACTCCACAACAGTACAACCTTTAACCAAAACCACAAACAGAGCAGAGAGGAGCTCTGCCCCTTAACGAACACAGTCCAGGTCGACCCAGACTGATCCAGTCTGATCCGGTCTGGACCTCTCAGTGACTCTGCTGACTCTTAACACTCTCTTAACATGACTGCTGTCCTGTAGAAGAATCCCTTTACTGCTGTGTCCAGTGTCGGATGACTCATTAGGACAAGACAACGATGGACAGAATAACGACGAAACAAGTAGCCATTTACGTCTTGCACTGAAAATCCTATTGATATAATGATTATTCTCTTCTATATGTCCGTGGCGCTTCCGATAAACTCACAAACTGGTTGGTGAACTGTAGTGTTAGCTGGCCTAACAGGAAACTTGCTGTCCCGTTCTGTCATTGGTTCCTTCCCCCTGATGTCCTGCACCAAGAGGCGAGGCCGACGCTTCCCCCCTTCCCAAGAGCACACTGGAGTTGGCTGGTTTGCACCTCAGGGGTGGGAACTGGAGGGTTAAAAGCCATGAATTTTCTCGATGAACATATCAGCTGCCCTATCGTCAAGCGTTGTACAGATTTGCTAAGAACACATGGCATGCTTAGGCACAAACAGGTAAACTGGCAAACTTACAAGTTTACCACAAGAACAGTGCACCAAAAAAAAAAAAACAGCAAAGAATAAATTAGGAAACACCCAAGTTTACTAATTCCACGAGTGAGGAGTCGTGAGCGTATAGAGAAACAGAAACCTAACGATGAGGACCTGATACTGGCCTGCTTACTTACAAATCAAACACACGCATGATGGAGAAAAAGGAAAATGGTTGAGTGATTCTAGTTGAGCATAGTTGAATTTGCTACCTCAGATTTCATTGGTCCTTACTCTTTAACACCCGAGCAAGCACCCAGAATACTTTCACCTTGTAAATACGAGTTTGTCATGTGATCCGTGAATATACAAGTTTGCCAGTTTACAATGACCAGCCGAATGCGCCGTTATTCTATCTACAGTACAATATGCAATCGACAAGAAGAGACAGGCGGACGTGCTTTAACCTTATTATGTGTGCGGTGAGTTCAGGTCCAAACCGTTTTCCTGGCGTTAAGTTTGTCCTGGTTTGCAGAGCATGGTGTATGTAGTGCCTCACTGGATTCTAATGTCGAGGACACATTTGTCCTCTTTGACCTGAACCGGTTTTAGTGGACCGATTGAGCACAAATGAAAAACCCTAAAGAGGTTCTCCAAGAAGGTCCAGCCAAGAAATTGTACTTCAGCACCACCGTTTTGGAAAAGTCTTTCGATTGAGTACCACGACCTCGCATTTTAAAGTCCTCAGATGTACATCTGATCCTTTCCGTGTCGCCAGCACACTGAGCTTCATCTTCATGGTGTGAAGATGCAGCATATGTCCAGACTTTGAAGCTAGCAGATCAATTCTTTTGTTTTCCAATTGATTGACTTCTGACCATCTATCACACCACACTGTTCAGGTTCATCAGCGGTCACAGCTCAGCTTGTCTTTGCTCCGTGCTGTTTGGGCGTTAAGCTGCTATACTCTACTCAACACACAAGTCTAGTTGAGCAGAACAAGGGAAGGGAAATGTAGAAGCCATTTCAAAACGGTGAACTGAAAGTTCTCTGCTCCAGACCTCCACCATCTCTCGTTTTCCCCACACAGCTTGAATGTTATCAGCCGATTGAATGGACGTCATCAGCGGTTATCAGCCTCATAGCTGTTGATTAGAAGGGCTGCCAGCCCTTCTAGTAGGTTCAGAGCAGTTATTATCTGCTCAGTGTCTGATCACGGGTATGGATACCAAAGAGGACACCGACCTGGTGTAATTCTGATGGGAACAGAAGAGGAAAGTCAGGTGACGTAGTATAAAGAGGGATAAAGTCTGGTGGAGGTCGGCTCGGATGGGGGGGTCAAACAAACACAGGACTTTTACCCAGAAACTCCGCATGCTGACCAGGGTCAGGAAACACCAGGGGATCCATGATAACACATCATCATGATCATTACGTCACGCTCGACTCACTAGCAACATCTGTTTTATCTCACAAGATAAAGATTTCACTCGGTTCATCTCACTTTAATCATTTTTACTGCAGTCATGCAGGGATTCACTCACTACATAGAGTTCTCCCTGGTGTAGTGCTGTCTGAATGTATAGTGAGAATTATTATCCCCTATATAGTGGACACGGAGTATCCCATTATTCACCTTGAAAAGTAATGGACAACGGAGCTTTATGTACCATCATGCATTGCTCTGAAGGAAAAATGACAGACTGACGGGAGTAGAGAGAGCAGTGTGATTGAGACAAATCTATGAAAAATAATATGTTTAATGTGAGCAGAGCATCATAACACAGACAGCACAAAGTACTTTGTATGTATTCATTTGGGAACATATGCTAATTGCCTCCAAATTAACAGTTTATAAGGCTCCTTTCGTTCTTACCTTTCACAATAAAAGCCCTAGATGTATACGCAGCATATGAATGTTTAGGGGGAAACATATATTATATTTCAACAAAATAGCTCGCAATATGTATTTATTACAATGTTGGTTGCCATTTATTATGGATGGCCCGTTGTGACCAACTCCCGTGTCCACACAAGAAACAGCTCAGCACCATCTAGTGGACTGAAAAAGCAATTGTTACCAAAAGGTTCAACCTGTATTTGCAATATGATAAAAGATCAGTACACTCAGTAGGCTATGTAATGTACTTAACGTACTTGCATAACTCAAGCGTAGGATAAACCATAATCTTTTCCAAAGCCCAAGTCATGTTGTTTCAGTTCAAAACATGAATGTGTTTAAACTATGACCATTTCCCTTTCACAGCATGTGTCGGTGCAGTTTGACCCTTTGAAGGATGAGAGTGACGGTGATGACGGACGTTTAATGAGCTGATAACATTTAAAGGGGCCGATCTTAATATTATCTCACCTCGGTGGAAGGCTATGTCTCGTCATCAGGTACTAGATGCTAAAAGGCGACTTAATGGTGGATGGGATGAAGGTTGGTTCCTTTTCATATGAACAGTATGGAGACAAAGTTAATCCTTGCTTACTAAGAATTACTTATATGAAAGAAACGGTCCTTGGGACCTTTTATTATGGTGTTTGAAAAGAAATCCTCGACCAGCCAGACGTTTAACACACATGCATGTCCATCGCATGCATTTACACTCTCCCCTTTAAATCTCACTATATATCTCTACATTGAATAAATAGCAATGTTATTTTCCCCAGGATGTATGATACGGTGATGGCAGTGATGGAAGTGAACACAGTGGTGCCACTGTTAAGACCGTGTAAGAGCGGAGTCTGGAGTTTACCCAGATGCCTCAGGGCAGGCAAAGATATATGAAATACTAAGAGCAGGTGCAATGATAACCCTTTATAGTGTAAAAATGTAATTTCTTCAATAACGTCCAGTTTTGAGGTTTGAGTTGCCAAGATGAACTGAAATAAATATGATCCAAAATGATCCAGACAGATGCTTTTCCTGTCTCACACGGTGACGAGTCCTGACAGGAGGGAAGGCCTGTCCAAGTGCAATAGTCCTTTAAACAGTTAAGACTTGTAGCAGCTTAACTGCATCTGTTCACTTATGGTACTTTATTTCTGAAACAGTGCAGACGTTTAATAAAGACTCAGGAATGTGTCGTTGATGTTAGAGGGTTGGTCTTTCCTTTGTCTCACAACTCCAAACCGACCAATCAGAAGGGAGGGAAGGGAACGTGGAAGGACATTTCCACAGCGACATCCTTAACCTGAACTCTGGCGGAGTTCCCCTTTAATGCAGAATTGTGATGATTGTATTTTGCTCGCCGTTCTGAGCTACTGTATTTATTTATTGTTGTAGATTCTTCTTGTTTGCCTGTGTTTGTCGCTTTGTCTCGGGTTAGTGAGCAGCAGCAGGTGAAGGCTTTCTGTGTAAACATGCCCCCCCCCCCCCCCCCCCCCCCTGCTCTTGTGGTTACAATCCTCAAATATTCTCAGTACTTATTCAATATTTATGAAATGCTTGGTGATGATATTTTAATAATAATCATTATCATTTGAAACTGCTCCCTAATGCACAAAGCCACATTGCCCTGTTTTCACAGTGAGTCAGCATGTTGCCGTGCAGTGATTGGCCGCTGTCAGGCTTGGTTCAGGTGCACTTTAGTACCCAACCAAAGCCAGCCACGCTGTAACGGACCATCATTGTAATCGCAGCTGGGTTAGCTGCGATTTTAAAGTTCAACCAAGGATACTTTTGGAAAGTGGAACCCAGAGGTGGCTTGTGAAGGTGAGGGTGGTTTGTACACTGTAAAAACAAAAGGGATTCCTTTTTTCAGCATTCTGTGAAAGTCCCAGTGAACGCATCACGGATGTCCAGAACTGATGAGATCTACTGAGAGATCTACTGAGCTCGTGTTACGTGAACCCTGCCTGCTGCTTCTCGTGTTTGGGTCACTTTGCTGACACGGCCGTTACCATCAGTACGTTTTCACAAGAACAACGTCCCATTACAAACCAATCTCTGACTACTGATTCCCACTAAGTACCAGTGAACGTGGACTTCCATTAAGTCCTTTACCAGTGAATCTTTTGTTTTTTTCTTGTTTACTGTGTCGTGATGAGGTGGTGATCTCTTTTCAGATATGGACTCTCCTCACATCACACAAACTGTAGCGAGAGTTTTGTCAGCGCTCAATGACAGTCACCTTGTGGCCTGAACTGTATCTTACATTCAGAACGATGACCTCAAAAACTAGAATGTGGTTGTTGTCGACTCTTCTTCCTTGTATGTGACGCTAGACCTTAGTGGAATATTCCGTGCTACAGGATACATTTATGTAATGCATACTGCATATTATAACAGTAGAGGGTGCACTTTGAAAAAAAAAACGTTTCTTTATAGAGGGGAGTGTTTAAGGAGGTTAGCGTGTTTTCTCCCTCTTTGCATTTGAGCACACCCACAGATATCAAAATCCAGTTTACACACACACACACACACACACACACACAAACACACACTCCTTATTGGCTCTTCCATATCGCTGAGCTTTTTTCAGCTCTGTGTTCAACTTTCTATGAGTTGTGGCAGACTTCGTCCTGTATTTGTAGATATTTTCAGCACCTGGGGAGGGGGGGTTTGGTACCGTTTACACAACACTGGATCTGCTCTGCCGCTCCTCGCCTGTACATACCAACTTCTATTACTTGTAAAGGAATCAAACTCTTTGGCACTCGTATAGCCAGCACTATGCAGAAACTGAAAAATGTCTTTGGCATGCTTTGAAATGCAGAATACTACAGAGGAAAAATATATTAAATAAATTAAGTCTGCTCTAATTTCTTATTGAAGTGATCACCTTGTTGACAAAAAGAAAAAAGAAAATGTGGATGAAGCAGTCCATTGTTAAAAGAAATGAGATATGATAATGAGGGTGATTAAAGGTGACGAAGATGATGAAGCTGAAGACTTTTAATATTGTGCACATTTTTACTTGCATGCTGCACTGAGGATCGTCCGGCAATGAGAGGGTTTGACGTGCAAAGCGGCTGATTCTTTTGCTGTAGGCTTGCAAACTGTGTGTAGAGTGAAACACTGAATTCTTCCGGGTTATGGGAGAGTCATTAATAAATATATGTATATATACATATAAATATATATATATATATATATATATATGTGTGTATATATACATACATACTACTTCCAGATCATGGAAGAGATGGGTACTGAAAAGCTGCAATTATAGTGATCCTAGACGATACAATATTATATTGTATATTTGTATCTTTGGTTGCAAACCACTATAGCGGAGTGATGCATGTGTGGCAGTCCTGGGCCGATCCATTTACTGTTTCCCAAAATATCAAGGAGCGCTTGATTTCCCTTGCCTGGGCTGTGTTTCCATTCTTGCCTAGTAAAAGTTAAATCAAGTGCATCTGAAATATTACAACTCCTGCTTTGGCCGAGCTGGGAGCTGCTACACCCTGAAGACTGACTCTTCTCAACACATCGGAGGGCAGTTTTGGACCACATTGTGCTTTCTTTTCACTGCATGGGGCGTTGAAATATGTTAGCAGTAGCATCTTTGACACGGTTTGCTGAGAAAAGCAGAATTGTGTGATGTCCCAAAATAACTTGCGTATGTTTTTGAAAAGTGTTACTCTCCTCTGTGGCAGAATATGAACCATAGGTTTATAATACTGGGCTGTCCAGTGCTTTGTTCATATGAAACGTGGAAGAAGGTTGAAAGGAGAAATGGTGAAGCTCTAGGTTCTGATTGTGTGATAGCATTATCAATGGTTGAACTTTATAAAATTTCAAAAAATCTTTCTTTCAATAAACCTCTTTGAAAGCAAAATGTCCGTTCTGATCCTTCCTTTATTAAGTGTGATTGTTTTTCTTTCTCTTCATATTTTAGTCATAAAGAACAATCTGCTTTGTCTCTCCTGAAAGAAAATGTTTTCATTTTTAAATGACAGGAAAAAACATTCATACTGTGCAAATTTGGATTTTCACAATTGAACAGTGTCCACATTGAACAATCATTGCTAATATAATATTTCCAGTATCAACTTCTTTCACCTTTTCCACATAACAAACATGCCGAAACATAAAAATAAAGAGGCCAAGTAAGTTGGGCTCTTTATTGGGAAAAAATATATATGGTATATGGCAAGAGACAAAGTGCACTGAGCGGTTTCACACTAAACTAAAGGATACTACGACAAACTGAGACTTTATTGATGTGCACAATTATCTTTTAAATAAACATCATATGTGTCATTCATGGTTCAATTCAAATGGGACCACACATTGTTTATGAAAGAAGGTCCCATGGGGAACACTAGCATGGGACTTATCTTCTCTATAGCTTCTTTTGACCAAAGTTCTTATTGTAGTTTTCAATAAGTATTACAATACAAAGACACAGAACAGAACAAAACAAGGCACATCAAGTACACAAAGGCATTTGAAAAACATTCCAAATATGCAGATACTATGTTTATTTTGCTGGTTTGGTAGCTGACTGTTTCTCATCATGGCTTATAAGGAAACGAAAAGAATAACAATAAGGAGTGACAATCATGTTCACAGATTGTACCCCACAAACAGAATGATAATGTGGTCATTGATTTTAATGAAGAAAAAATAAGAAATAAAACGTAGACTACAAAGTTGTCACGAAACCGCCCTCCCCCCTCCAGAAATTCCATAAATGTGTGTTTTTTTTATTTCCCTTTGATATGTGAGTCTCTCGGGCAAGGCACTGCAGCAGCCCCTCAAGACTGGCTTGCTTGGTCTGTGAACAGACTTCCATGCAATTTTATTAGCTTCAAGAAGACAAAATATGACCATCTTCTGCTATTGCGCACAATGTGCACAGCTTGCTGGGAAACATCAAAAAACAAATTGTAACAATTGTAATAATCTCATTCCAAAATTCCTGAGTGTGGGTGCATTCCCAGAGGCAGTGAACAAGCTACCTTTATGTATGTATCTGGTGTATTAGGGTGAATGTGATGCAGTAATTCTGGAGTGAAGTATGTTCTCATCAACCATTATACTGGAGTTTGAACCTTGTAGTTATTGTTTGTACTTGGCATTATAAACATATCCTGCCACTCTTCGACAGTGATTTCTTCATTAAGGTCTGAACACCATTTATATAGCTTCTTAAACGTGCATTATTATTTATTATTTATGTTATTGGAAGCATTTATTTCCACCAAACATGGCACGCTGGCAGTAGACATTCCCCTACTATATCTTTGTATAGCAGACGAGTTACATTTGTGACATTTGATACATTAATGCTCTGACTCCCTTATGTTGCACCTTCAAACCTACGTGGATCCTTTTCACAAGGGAAACACACACACACACACACACACACACACACACACACACACACACACACACACACACACACACACACACACACACACAGTAGCTTTAGACTGATGTTTGCCATTTTTATCACAAGGTGTCACTAAGCCTACGAGGGTGGAAGTGTTCTGAGGTCCCGGCGTGTTAAACAGGTTCTTTATATGGAAAGTTGTGGTCATTTTACGGCCTCTACGGGGGGATTGGCGTCCGTAGTGTGAGAATGAAGCAGCAGAATGTGTTCAGCACATTTACTGGATTAGTCATCACAACTGCTGCTAAACTTTCAGTTCAACTCATTCTCGATATGTAATCATAATTGTGATTGGCCTTGAATTGTTTGTGCTTCCAGCCATTACTTTTTTATTTGAAGAGATAATAATAGATATAATAGATAATAACACAGACTAAATGATCTAACCATTCATATATTTACACCTGGCCCGTCTGTAATAGAGCTCGGTTCATTTCTTTTTTATGACCTGCAGTCTGCTATTTTCTATAATAACTCATCCCGGTGACATTCCAGTAATGTGGGCCATAAGGGCGTCTTCCTGGACCGTGGCCGTATCCAGAGCCTGTCCCCCGCTGCGATTGGACCGGCAACGTCCCGTAAAAGGAGTCAAACTTCTCCATTGAGTGTACAAGGTGTCCGTCAAAAGTTAGAGGCGACGAAGGCCTGCCCAGAGTTTGAAAGCTGTGATTGGACAATAACCTCGTAACTCGGCGTTTAGCGTCGATTTCATTGGATGAGATAAAAGCCAGTCGCGTACATCGAGCTACGATTGGAGTAGAGCTTCTCCGGGGAGGAGCACGTTAGTCTGCGGCCAGCAGGGCGCACACTCGGGTGGGCGGATCGTAGCGGTGACAGCGACGCTTGCAGACTGCCGACAAACTGTCAAAAAAAGCGGACAACTAACGGTGAGTCACGTTGAAATGTGAACATTGTGTCGTACTCGCGCTGTGTGGGTACGTGTGCGGCTCGCGGGGAGCTCGGAGGGAGCGCGCGGACAGCTGGGGAGTGTTTGCAGCAGTGCAATGACGGTGATTTTGGATGAGTGATCTCACAGCACGCATCACAGCGACGGTGTGGTGGTGTGGGATAGGCTGCTGCCTTCAGGTGCTCCTCGGAAACGCACACTTTCGAAAAACGGCGGACGGCTATACGCGCATTAGCGACGTAGCTAGCCGCTGTTAAGATTGCGAGCCGGCGGCAGTTCTTATTCAACTTTCAAGTGAACTTTCACTTTCCCCGTCCCGTTTACTACATAGGTGGGTGGGTCACGTGCAACGCAATACGGTCCTTCCAATATTCCCGACAGCACTTGAGGCAGCATGGGTGGCCACAGCACGGTGGAGTTGCACCGTCACGGCAGACGAAGTTATGCGGGCTAACTGTCTGCTGGCTGTGTGTATTTACAGTCTGTCAGGACTGAACAGCGAAGTTGCTGTGTGTTTGAACCTGACTGTTACCGGATGGGGAGTCTTCATTATTACTGGCAGCCTGCAATGCTGCTGATGCACACACATAAGCCTTCCTCCATCCTAATGCATGCACACAACCGGGGCTGTGACTGACATCTTATCCAAAGATAATTATGCAAAATCACATTTTTAATATTCAAAAGTGATGAGGCTGGACGTTTATTTCTGACCTTTGAAGTAATAGTTTGCCCCCTTCCCTAAGAACGACAAAAACAAACAACTCAATGTCCATTGATTTGCCTTTTCTGGAGCTTTCAGCTACATTTCAGAGTATTCATTGCCCAGTTGTAATAACTGAGTTATGATGGAGTTAGCTGTTCCAGCTGAGCAACATCCAGATATGCTTCAAACAAAATGTACATTATATACTTTTGCCAGTTTTTGAGTCCCGTCTGGACCATTAATCATTAAGAATAACAACACAACCATATTCTGTCGGCATGATTCAGCTGACTGTTAGCAAACAATAGAATATAACTAAATCTAACTGTTCACACCTGCGCTGGAACATTATAGGACATTTTGTCACTGAAATGCATGATATAAAGAGGAATCACAGCAGAGAGGATTGTCCCGCCCTCCCTCCTTCTATCCAGATTACTCTCCAATCCTCCCCTAGCCAGATTACTGAGTGGGAAATAAGAGGTGGAACTGATCTAAGGCCCTGAATTCATTATGGACCTGATCCAATCGCATCCCTAAATTGTCCCGTCGCTTGTCGCTTTGCTGTAAGCCCGCCAAAGTGATCAGGTATTAGGCCTGAGGGCTTGAGAGTCAAACAGGGAACAGCGGTCACTGTCATAGCAACTTTCCACACAGCTAGTGAAACCAACAGCTACAGTATCTCTGGCTGATGTTTCACAATATGCGTGAACAGATGCTTTGCTGCCCAGGAATCAAACCCCACCTGATATATCAGTTTCTAGTCTCAACCAACTGAAGAGCAGATAGACCAGGCTCTGTTTTTCACATATCTGTCATGATAGCGTGTTAGACAGCTTTTTAAAGAAATGTAGGATTATCCCTATGATGGAAATGTACCACGATCAAATTATTGAGGGTTTTCTATCACGATCCTTGATAAAATCCTATATCGACCCATCCTTACTGTCCACCAGAGGCTCTTATTTTGAAGCAGACGTGTATCAGCTCATATAACTTCATTGTACTGTGATGTCCCAGTGTTTGTTGGTGTCGAGTGAAGTGCAAGGCCACATCATAAAGTTCATTGGATACATTTTCCTAGCAGCGAGTGCACATTTTCCAGCGGCAGGGTGTTGGACGCTGCCTGTTTGTACACTCTTCTATTCAGTGTTCTGACTTCAGTTCTGTATATTGGAGGTAGTGTTACTTAATTTGAGACTCCTGTTAAGAGGAGAAACTACCTTGAAAAGCGTTTACTGCGACTGCTTTCTAGAAGGACCGGTGCCATTAAAGAGCAGATATTTCCAGTGATGAAAACATCTGTTTTATGAACTATTTCATGAATACAGCGAGCCAACCTTTCACTAGTGCCACTCTCTCAGTGTACTGAACCTTTACCAGTGTTTAAACGCTCAGTGGCCTCTTGCCAGGATCAAATACCATTCTCACTCGTTTTATAGTTGTGCACAGATTTGGATTCCTGGGGTGAAGAAACTGTCTGCACTGCAGAAGTGAAATCAGACCTAACAATAGCCTGAAGCTAATGCGGCGCACGGACCTAAACTCAAACTGTCTTTGATCGTCGCTGGTTTTGACATTTGCTAAAGCTGAACATGTATTTTCACCAATATGGCCAGCTATGTAACAGATGAAGCACTTTCAGGACAAACTGAGCCCAGCGTTTCCCACTTACATGGTGCGGTCGGCTTCGGTCCCAGGTGTTTTTGTTGGCTCTTTATATTCAAGACTTGAAACAAATTGAACACGTAGCGTAGGACTTAATAAGCTTAAAAATGAATGAGTATTGATTTCCAAATGGACATTTTGTAGGGATGCACCACTATCACTGTTTTTCAACAATAGTAACAGTATGAGTACTTAATAATACCATTACAGTCTACAGGGGGTAATTGTTGAGTTAATGGGACAGTTGGACATTTGGTTGCCCATAGAAACCAAAAGGAAAAAAAAACAGCACACAAGATGTAACCTGAGGTAACCCAGTGGTAACGTTACCGTCAGCATGTCATTAAGAGTGGTATTAACATGTCCGTGACTCCATGGAGCCACATCCAGATAGTTTGTATCCACGTTGTACCGTGGTACCGTGTACAGATTTCAGTGAGGATCAAAAAGGCTCAGTTTTCTCCAGCCAGCCTTCTCTCTTGCTACGTGCTCATTGTGTTTAAAACCAACCATTCAACAAGTCCATACCTTGTTAAACAGTGTGAAAGACAATTAATGTTGACCCTTATTAAAGCAGTTGGAGGTAGATGACTACCACTTGGATTTAATGTCATAGAAATGTTCAATGCTATTCAAGGATCCTTTATTGTCATTATGCAGCACCGGGATGCACAATGGAGTGCAGTCGGAGCTGCAAAATAAAAACAAAACCAGCTGTCAGGGCTCCAGACTAACTTTTTGCATTGGTTGCACTGGTGCGCCTAACTTTTTTTTTTTTAGGTGCACCAGCACAAAATTTAGGTGCACCCACATTTTTCATGGCGTCGCCTTAAACGCCAAAAAGTCACCTTTTTATCACTCTCCTTTTACATAATGACACCCCTGGCCTAGGTGGCCTAGGTTAACTGCAGCACCATCAGCACCCAGAGCACCCGTTTTCTCCAGCCAATCTGAACACTGATGCCCAAGCGCAGCAAATGCTTGCTTTGTGGCAGCATAAACTCCTCAAGAATAAAAAGATCATACAGGTCACTAGCCTATAGATTGCAAATGGAAAACTGTTTATGTGATCTTAGCCTAGCCTACTTATATTTTCACTTAGGCTATTAATTTCATACAATTTCCTATTCATGATCTCTCATGCTGTAATGTGGGCCTTCAAACACTGTGCGTGTCCATGCTCCACCTCGACATGTCCAATTAACATGTTGACCGGCCTCCCTTTCCGCAAAATGCTTCAGTAGACAATAGTAGACTCCTTCGTAGAGACGTCTGTGTCGCCGTCAATCATGAATGACGTGTACGTGGCGTTTCCAATCTCCGCAGCTGTCTTGTTCTTTAGTGTGTTGGCATTTTCTTTTCAACAGAATAATTTCTGACTTAAATTTAGTGAACGGCAACTCCTCCTTTGCAATATTATATGCAACGTTGAATTTTATAATAATTTCAGATTCCTCAGCGGGCCTGATTAGGGCTGGGTAAAAAAATCGATTCAATCGATTTTGGATCGATTTCATTTAAATTTTGCAATATCGATTCATAGGGCATGAGATCGATTTTTCCCCATGAAGTTTACCCCTCGTGCGTGATGCAGCAGTGGCGCGTTTACGTCCGGTTGACGTTCATTCATGCGCACAAGCGTGCAAGATGGCTCCTATAGGTGACGTTAGCGCCCTGGTTTGTGCCAATTTTGCAGAACAATGGCCGCGTCAACATCGACAACAGCCCCCGAGGAGCCCGCACTCGCGCTCCGTCCGGAGAACCGTAAACTCTAAGACGCGCCGCCCGGAATACTGCCCGGAAATAGGCAAACAAACACTGACGAACAGTCGCCACTGACGGCCCAAATAATGTCCGAAAGCAGCTTGGAGCTCTCACCGACACCGGGCAGCACACGGCTCCGCGAGCCCACAATTACGCTCCGCGAGCCCGCACTCGCGCTCCGTCCTGAAAACCGTAAACTCTTAAGACGCACCGCCCCGAATACTGTTATATATTATATATAATATTGACGTTGACTGATACACTGCCCTCTGGTGGACAAAACATATACAACTTAAGTACCATACCATACCATATAGGTCTTACTGAAGGCTTTTAATGGTCAAACGATTATTAATAAATATTCGAATATTAATATTAATAAACAAACGAACTTCGAATATGATTTTTGGGCAAAAGTCAAGGCCCTAGTGCTCGATCCACACTACGTTATGGTGCAACGTAAACATCTGCCTGAAACAGTTATCCCCATGATGTATACATGTGTGAAAGACGACATCCTAACGAAAATGCAGTCAGCAGAGAGTGTCGGCAGAACTTGTGTTGTTTATGGTGAAGAGCAAAAAATAAAGTACATCTGTATTTTGTAACACAGTTGAGCCATTTTCATTATGTAAGAGCCAATCGAATCGAATCGAATCGAATCGAATCGTGATTAATCGATTCAGGACCTTATGAATCGAAATCGAATCGATTTAGGAAATTGGCCACGATACCCAGCCCTAGGCCTGATCGATACAGCCTGACGCTGAAATGCAGCTGGATGAGGGGCTACTTTATTACCACACTTTTCATGGCATGTAGTATGCTTTTTTCTCGATGCGAAATGTTGTTGACTCTTCCACAAACGCACTATTACCGGCCAAATTCTGACCGCACTCCCGACAATAAATGCAGTGCATTGAGTCCCTTTGTTTATCGTACATCAGCCAGGGAAATTGCTTCAACCAGTCCTGTCTGAAGGCATATTTTTGGGCTTTTTAATTAGAGTCTCGGGGCGAGGCTTTCTGGCTCTCTTCATTTTCAAAGAAAATCGAAGCGCTCAGGAGTACCTGCTCAGCTCGCTCGGATTTTTCGAACTGACACAATTTACAGCAGTGAAAAGGACCAGAGCCAATCAGAGGCAAGGACCTGCCCGAGCTCTGTCTCTTATTGGTTTAGACCACGATACCATCAGGAGAACACAAAGAGATGCTGCGCTTATGATTTTCTTTTCTCACCCGAGCAGCGTTTGGTGCACCAGTGCGTCCTACAATTTTTTTCAGTCGCACTCCTAAAACGCACTGTGGAGTCCTGGCTGTGCATTTTCGAATAGAAACTGAAGCAACAGAAATAATTCTCTGGGCAGCTAACATGGCCGCCATCAGAACATTAGAAGTCTGACAAACATCAACTGGGACTAGAATTGAGCTCCAAGCATTGCTGAAACAGAGTCCACCTATCGTCCCACCAGAGTCCTGGTCTCTGTCCCGAGGTCCGCCCGTCGATGCCAGCTTGATCCAGGATAGGGGTCTCTGTAAAGATGTGGGCTGCGTAGTCTCGTTGCTGGCTTGGATGAAGTCTTAATGCCTCCAATGGAGTAGCCTTAGGTGCTAGCTGCGTAGCTTCCATCCCAGCTCCCTCTCTTTGGGGCCGTTTGGTCTGGCAGGTCTGAGCTGCCACTCTTAATCAAACTGATGTAGATGAGTGTATTCTGTCATATGCAATAAGAGGTCCAGTAATAAACATGACAAAACTGCATATTTAGACCACAATGTAGTGAAATTCATGAGCACTATGGCCTGCAGCATACTTATACTTATTTGTCAAAGAGGATTTGTGTTGAAGCGGTGTCATTTATCTGTGCAAACACCGGATTGATTGCAGGTTTACCGCTCTGTAAGGAATTTAGAGAGATGTTATAGATGTTCTAGATCTTACTGGCTGTCTACTCTTAAGCTTCGGGAGGAAATAGTTCCGCTCCTTTTTGTCTTTTTAATGCTATTCTGGATAAATATATAACAAGGCCACGGCCCAAAACTGCAAAACGTCAACTTTCTTTCCAGGAAGTCCCAGGCTGAAACTAGAAGAAGAATTATTATAGAAGGTCTCACGTCTTTAAATGTGGGAGTTTATCAGGAATGTGATGCGTTGATGGACATCACAGCCATGACTCGACCTTTCACTTTCCTTCAAGTCCTTCTGTTTGTTCAACACCACGGCCCAAATCACAGGTTGCTCTGCTGCCTTTCTACTTTCATCCAGTCTCCTGGTGCCAAAAATGATCTCTACATGTATGTGAAGCGACATCTTTCCTTTCCTTTGTGTATTTAAGAGCAGCTGCCAGTGTGACCTTTAGTTCTGGTTTTGGAAAGAAATGTTAAATGCGTAACTTTTATTGTAGTTCCATAAAAATGAAAGTTTACGCTTTCAGGCCATTGGTCATTAATATAAAGTTTTAATCAAGCTCTCTCCATGCAGACTTCAAATGTTCAAACTAGCACGATATCACATTTTAAAGCAATGTTCATAGAGATGGGCAGATAGAGGATTTGATCACGGATCACAATAAAAAACAATTCGCTAATTGAAATGAAAATAAACATTTAGGAAGGAATGGAGACATAAGGAGGGAGAAAGAAATAATGGAAGGAAGGGGTGAGTCAGAAAATAATGAGCCTAATAGGAGGGGAGGGGGGAAGGAAGGGAGGCACTGACCCGACGGACAGGTTCCTAGAGTTACTCAACTGGAAAGATCTTGAATTCTTCTCAGCTTGTGGAATGTCAATTGACTGGAGCTGTGAGCCATTGACTCCCCGTCTTCTCGTTCAGACACTTAAAATAAACTGATGGATAATCTGCCTCTTCTCTTGCCATGTTTGCTCACCGTGACTGGGAGTCATAACTCATCCTGCAACATGTCAGTTGCCATCATGTGACCTTGCATGTTTAAATCTTATTTGGGAGTTGACCGGGTCAGGGGAGAGCCAGGGTTAGAACCGGGGTGCAGGAAAGCCGATCTGGTCTCCACAGTCAGGCCAGTCCCGACCGTAGCAGGATCCTCTCCTCAAGGTCAGCAGGCTGCTTCATCCCAGCGGCTGTCTAGGAATCAGGAAGCCCAGGAAATCCATCATCCTTTTGCTCCTGTGCTGCCAAACAATGCTGCTGCTGCTGCTGAGTGCAGTTTAGTCTGGGACAGGAACGGCATTATTATCCTTACGTAACGGTTCTGGCTCACTTTGGGAGTGCGTTGTTAAGGTGCAGCATGGTTGTGCTTTTGTGGCCCGGATTGCCTTTTTGAGTGAAAGATGATCTTAAATTAAAAGTTGATCATAAATCATAAGGTCTCTGCAAAAATGAATAAATAAAAATCTATTCTTGTATCCTGTATTTTTTGAAGCAGGCTCTATTTTTCACTTCTCTATCGTGATAATGAGATAAACACTTCTGACTACCATTCAAACCACGATCAACTTATTGTGTTTGGTCGCGATCCTCGATAATATCATCCATCACTAATGTTCCGACCGCAGTCAGCTTGATACGACGTTTATGGATTGCGGTCCGTCCACATATAAAGGCACAAGCTTTTACAGCTGTTCCAAATGGCTTCATGTGAATTGTTTTAATATGTTACAAGGCAGACTTGAGTTGCTTTAAGGCAGATAAATATTTTTGCACATTTAAATGTTAACATGTTATATTTTTTTGTTAGTAAACTCTTCTAAAGTTCAAATAATAAAATCATTATCATAGTCATAGTATATATCGTGATGAATATCGATCAATATGGGGGGGGGCATATCTCCCAGCCCTAGTTCAGACTGAAGCAGCCCTGTGTGGGTGGGTGTGTAAAGTTTCAGTGACCAGTGAAACAATAAAGCTCAAAGCAGCGAGTCCTGTAATAATAAGTAATAAAGTCGTGACTTTGACCCTGCTGCGTAGACAGAGTGGGACCATGGAAGTGAATGAGGGGTAGGCTAATGTGAGTCTGATTCCAGCCTCAGCCCTTAGTTGTCAGGCTGCAACCAGGTAGCATTCAATGCACTTCATTCACAAGACTAGCATCAGATGATGGGTTGCCTGCTGTGTATTCAGTGAGGCCATGTGTATCAGACAGCTTGACCCATGAAAAGTATTCGTGATGCAGCGGTCGATCCTCCACACGGTTGGGAACAGCCCAGGTGCAGCCAGTAATGCTCTCATTAGTATCGAACCTGCTGTGGATCTGTGATCCATGTGATGTTGTTTGCTGTAAAATCAATGCAGCTGTAAAAAAACGGTGACTCATCGATGATGATGATGGCTTTATAGAGCTTTTAATTCCCTGAACCAGATCTGTTGTGATGCAGCAGTTTTGGACCAAAGCATCAATGTGGCTCCACTGTTGTCGAGGGTAAATATGTGAATAAAGATACATTTATGTGTTGGGAACGTTCAGCCAAGTTGAACTAAACTGTTAAGCCAAGTGGTTGACTTCTGTCAGGTTGGAGTTTGTTGCTCTCCCTCAAATGATTTGTTGTCTTTATATAATGTCTGGGATTGGTTCGAGTCACTCTGAGGTCAAGTCATCACCAAGTGAACCACTCAGATTTAATGATGTATGAAACATTAAAAAAAGCCCTCAGGTTAGCCTCTTTTGTTTTAATGAATAATTGAGCACAGATTATTCATTTTATACTTAGTCAATATGTCTGCCATAACATGTTGTGGACAAATGCGGCGCTGTGATTGCTGATAGCATGCAAAGCTACCTAGGGCTGCAGCTAATGCTTTTTCTCCCCATAATAATCAATAAATTGTTAGTCTTTGCCCATCCCGATTTCCCAGAGCTCCCGGCGGTGATGGATGATGCAACATGGCTAACAAGCTAGGTTATCCTGAAAATGGAAATTCACCACGATCACCTTCTTGGCATCTGGGATGAAATCCAACATCGTCCCCTCCCTACTGAGATGTACACATTATACAAACGGTTGGACTTTCCTCTTGCAGCGGCCCGAGAGCCAGTATTTCATGATGCTACATCTCATAGACATGAGTGTGTTCGTATGTGAACATTTACAAGGATGTGTACCGTACGTACGTACGTACGTACGTACGTACGTGTGTGTGTGTGTGTGTGTGTGTGTGTGTGGCAGCAGGGGTGGAGTCTGAGGTTGCGTGACAACGACGGATTGAGTGAATGAAGTGATGGAGGGATAGAGAGCAGAGAGGAAGAATGGGATAGTACAGAGTGAACCGGTCGCTGTAATCCCCCTCACAACAGTAGCAGCTGGACCAATGTGTCAGCAACCAGGCTTTACTGCCGCCAATCAGCCCTGCTGGGAATTATACAGCAGGGGGAAGAGCTGGACGTCGCACAGAGGGATGGGGGGCTGGATGGAGGGATGTGGGTTAAAGGTGTGTTTTAGATAAGGAAAGGTAGGGAATCTGAGAAAGTTCTCCACAAATGTCAGAACATTTCATAAACTAAATATTTTATAGAAGGAATTTCTTTCACCTTTTCTAGTTTCAGTAGTGTTGTTAGCTTAAATTGGTGATATGCGCCTTATATTAAACTTCATATTAAACTGTGTTTTCTTCGGGGTGATAACAGGGATGTGTAATCCAATGCAGGATACAAAGAACCAGAACATGTAGGTATGGGAAGAATCAAAATCCAGACAAAATATGCTTAAAACCATGCGGTATCCTCCGGTTCTGAAAAGTGAAACCAACGCTGAAGTGCTTTAAACCTGCATTCTCTCTACTGGCCATCAGGGTGTAAGTCAATGAGAAAACTTCTCTCTTGATTTATTATCTCCATAAACATTATAGAGTTTAGGGTCTCAATCTCTAGTTTCAAGTCTTCTTCAATCCAGCATTTAGTACATTACAGGGCTCCAGACTAACTTTTTGCATTGGTTGCACTGGTGCGCCTAACTTTTTTTTTTAGGTGCACCAGCACAAAATTTAGGTGCACCCACATTTTTCATCGCGTCGCCTAGTGCTGGGCGGTATGACCAAAAATGTATATCACGGTATTTTTCAAAATGATATCGGTTTCACGGTATTTGACGGTATTTTTTTTTTCAAGCACGACTGGGTGTTAACCTAATTTTCTAATAATTTAGAGAATAATTACTGCAGTAAATTGGCTTGGACTGACATATTTTAATGTCATAAGGAGTGAATATTGTAGAAAAACATTAATGTCCACACTAGCATTAATGATGTGAAGGAATCAGAATGCATGACTGTTGCAGTCAAAATACAGAACCCTTTATTGTTTTGCAACTTGAAAAAACATCTTTTGTAAACCAACTGGCTACACAATGTAAACAATACGTCTCCTGTAACTGCAATATGAAGACTTCTTTATCCACTGGACATCAATTAAGGCAACATCCATAAATAATATTGAAACAAATAAATAGTTCCACAGTTTGCTTTTCTTGTCGTAGGCAGTCCCCCTAGCAAACGTGTCTTTGAGTGACATTTGACTCGTCTCTTCTCCCGCAGTGCGAACAGCGGCTACAACTTTAGCCCGACGGCATTTGCAGAATATTGTTGTTTGTTCGACGTCGATTTTTTAAAGCCGAAGAATTTCCAAACAACAGACACGGCTCCTCTTTTCGGCACAAGTTCTTCTGTTTCATTGCTTGCTCGTTCGGAACTTTCGGCGAAAGTTTCGGCGAAAAAAAGAAATGGATAAACACGGCGAAAGTTTCGGCAAAAAGAAACTTTCGCCGTGTTTATCTATTTTTTCACCGCATCTTACGCTCAACACAGGCTGTGCTCTCGCATGCTGCTTGTTTGGTGCAGCTGCTAAACAGCCCCCTCTCAAACAATGTCCGGCGGCGCGACGTTCCGCCGCTCTGCGTTCCCGACGTTCATACGCTACACACTCACCGGTATTGGGGTATATGAAAAATGCATATCATAAACAAAAAAACCACCGGTATTCGGTATGAACCGGTATACCGCCCAGCACTAGCGTCGCCCTTAAAAAGTCACCTTTTTATCGCTCTCCTTTTTCATAATGATGCCCCCCTTATGGCCTAGGTGGCCTAGGTTAAAGGAAAAGTTCGGAATTTTGGACATAGGACCTCATTTCCAACTTACCCGAGGTGATATAGGTCGGTGGAGACCGTTTTCAGCACAATTGGTCCAGTCCTTGCTGCACAAGTCACTGTTGCTAAGCTGGTGTTGAGCTAGCGCACGTCAACGGTAACATCCAGCCTGTCACTAAAAACAGCTTTAACTGCTCCGCAGAACACCCGAGACAAATGTATTATAACGTCGGACTATCGATGTACATGTCAGTGTTGGTAGAATAATTTAAAAAAATGTTTTAGCACTGCTACGAGTACTAGCTGTCACGACTGTAGGGCGCTTAGGTTTCGTTTTTACGCACTACTACTAACACGCAAAGTAAAATTCCGCTGCTGCTGAGAAACTAGTCCCTCAAAATGTTTTATCATTGAAAATGCAAGGTTGGTTTAATTTCTAAAATTATTCTACCAACACTGACATGTACATCGATAGTCCGACGTTATAATACATTTGTCTCGGGTGTTCTGCGGAGCAGTTAAAGCTGTTTTTAGTGACAGGGTGGATGTTACCGTTGACGTGCGCTAGCTCAACACCAGCTTAGCAACAGTGACTTGTGCAACTATAAGGACTGGACCAATTGTGCTGAAAACGGTCTCCACCGACCTATATCACCTCGGGTAAGTTGGAAATGAGGTCCTATGTCCAAAATTCCGAACTTTTCCTTTAACTGCAGCACCATCAGCACCCAGAGCAACCGTTTTCTCCAGCCAATCTGAACACTGATGCCCAAGCGCAGCAAATGCTTGCTTTGTGGCAGCATAAACTCCTCAAGAATAAAAAGATCATACAGGTCACTAGCCTATAGATTGCAAATGGAAAACTGTTTATGTGATCTTAGCCTAGCCTACTTATATTTTCACTTAGGCTATTAATTTCATACAATTTCCTATTCATGATCTCTCATGCTGTAATGTGGGCCTTCAAACACTGTGCGTGTCCATGCTCCACCTCGACATGTCCAATTAACATGTTGACCGGACTCCCTTTATGCAAAATGCGGCAGTAGACAATAGTAGACTCCTTCGTAGAGACGTCTGTGTCGCCGTCAATCATGAATGACGTGTACGTGGCGTTTCCAACCTCCGCAGCTGTCTTGTTCTTTAGGCATGTGTCGGCATTTTTTTCATCAGAATAATTTCTGACGGCAACTCCTCCTTTGCAATATTATATGCGACATTGAATTTTATAATCATTTCAGATTCCTCAGCGGACCTGATCGATACAGCCTGACGCTGAAATGCAGCTGGGAGAGCTTTATTAACACACTTATCACGGCATGTAGTATGCTTTTTGGACATATTGCGCTTTTTCAACGTCTCGATGCGAAATGTTGTTGACTCCTCCACAAACGCACTATTACCGGACAAATTCTGACCGCACTCCCGACAATAAATGCAGTGCATTGAGTCCCTTTGTTTATCGTACATCAGCCAGGGAAATTGCTTCAACCAGTCCTGTCTGAAGGCATATTTTTGGGCTTTTTAATTAGTCTCGGGGCGAGGCTTTCTGGCTCTCTTCATTTTCAAAGAAAATCGAAGCGCTCAGAGTACCTGCTCTGCTCGCTCGCATTTTTCGAACTGACACAATTTACAGCAGTGAAAAGGACCAGAGCCAATCAGAGGCAAGGACCTGCCCGAGCTCTGTCTCTTATTGGTTTAGACCACGACACCATCAGGAGAACACAAAGAGATGCTGTGCTTATGATTTTTTTTTTCACCTGAGCAGCGTTAGGTCCACCAGTGCGACCTACAATTTTTTTCAGTCGCACTCATAAAAATATTGGTCGCACTCTGGAGCCCTGCATTATGGTCCATTTAGAGTCAAATAGACCAGAAAGCAGGGGATGCTTTAGGGGCGGGGCTACCTGCTGATTGACAGGTTGCTACTACGCTACCAATGCAGTTAGCTACTCAGATGACTTTAACACTTAGCTGTAAAGTTGACCTTGAATCATGAAGCTAACATTGTTAGCAGCTTCACACCAGAATCCACATGGATCCAGATCCAGTAAGGTTGCTGCTCTGCTGCTTGTGTTCATCAGATCCACCCAACGCTTCTCAAAAGTCCAAATATGGTCACTTCCTTCACTGGCTGCAAAAAAAATCCAAGATGACGATGGCCAAAATCAGAACTGAAGTCCACAAACCAATGGGTGACGTCACCATGACGACGTCCACTTCTTAGATATGCTATATGTTTAAAACTCTTAAAATGGCACTTAAACATACTGGAATCACTTTACATTTTGTTAAGAAACAAACCATTTTTATTGCGTCACTGATAAGACACATTGCAAAGGAAATGCATATTAGTATCCTGTATTTTTTAAATCAGGCTCTATTTTTCACTTGTCTACCATGATAAACAGCGTTTTTAAGACACTTTTGTGATCAGCTGTGTCCTCTACTGTATGTTTGTCCACACTTGTTACTGCAATGCAACCTGCTTGGTCAGATAGAGTGGCAAAGTCCCGCCTTTCTATTTCCAGTACATGGGACCTCAAAATGAATTTCTGATGCATCTATTCCCATGGCGCGATCAAAATTATTTTCTGGTCCTGTTTGAATTGTGCCATGAATTTCACATGTTGTTTGTGGTTTTTAAAGATACATTTTCATGAAAAAAAAAAAAATGATTTATGGCGAAGAAGTTTGATAATGGTTTTGTGTGAAGCCGCTTTGTGAACTACAGCTCTTCGCTGCTCTCGGCGTGAATGATATCCGTCGGTTTGAGTCAGCGATTCCTCGTCTTCATCGGACGAGGAACATTCAGGAACAAAACACACCGGCATCTTCGTTTGATCGGCACTGAATCGCTGTGAGAAAGGGTGATGACGTGACGTCACATACGCCACGTGCAGGGGCGGATCTAGAAAAATATGTATGGGGTGGCGAGAGGGGGGCAGGAATTTTTGAGGGGTGGCAACATATGGCATATACTGAATTTACTCACAGTTATCACAGTTTGATGAGAAATAGTATGTACACACTACATACGCACAGGCTGCCATTTACAAACTTATACTGACACACTTAATCTCATGTAATCAATGTGAAAGAGTTCATATTAGGAATAAGTGACCATACAATTTGATCTCACTTAATAGGAGATAGAAGTATGGTAACACTACTGTAGGTGGGCCATTATCACAGGAAAGCCATTAAGGTTAGACACAGGTGATAAGTGGCAGATGTGTGAGAGGGGATTTGTAAAAGAAACTATCCAAAGAAAAACTTACCCATGAAGATCTATGGACTGAGCTATACTAAGTTGAGCATAAATACACGGTGGAAATAAATGCTTCACGGCACTTAAACAAGGTACTGGTCATCGCTTTTATTGTTTACTAAGAAAACACATTCTCCCCATTTGTCCCTCAGTAGCTGGAACAATTTTTTGACAGATGAGGTCATTACTGATAAAGTGATGAGAAATACAATACAGTATATACAGTATTCACAGCAGTTAAGGCGACATGAAAGGGACATTTCATGCATGTAAATCTGAGCTGCTGTATCAACAAATTACACAAAAAGGCTCACAGAGTTAAAAAAGGGTATGTTACATCAAAATCTCCACAAACCTGAGAAGTAGTCACATAAAAATCAATTTTGCTCCCAGTCTGAAAAAGTACAAAAACATTTTGTGAGTAGGTTCATACAGGCCGTTTCTGGACAGTTTTATACTGTGTATACAAAAGAAGAGACATTAACAAACAACAACAATAACAACAGCACTGCTTCATGTTCAGCAGGATTTACACCAGTGTCACATTTTGAACTTTTTTTTCTCACACACAACAAAGATATAAATACAGAAATTTAAAGTGCACATTCTGTTGAGGTCATCATTTTAACAGCTTTGTAAAGGCTCACCAGTGAGCATTACATGAAGTTGTCATGCCTATAACAGCTGAATGCGGCGATTTCCATGTTGCTCAGCAAAACGCTTCACAAATGTATCTAGATCTAATGCTTTTGTGCGTTTTGATTCAATGCTGAGTACAGCCAAACCCGATAGTCTCTTTTCTGTCATAGTAGACCGCAAATAAGTCTTTATGAGCCTGAGAGATGAAAAACTTTGTTCACAGGATGCACTGCTCACAGGTAAAACAACCGCTATTTTACACAACCTGAACAACTCGTAAAAAACATCCTGGTATGGGTCCAAAAACTGAGTGAACTCCATTAGAGTGGTAGGACTCTCCTTTCCCCCCTTTTTTCTGTCTAGAACTCTCTTTGTCTGATGTAACTCATGTTTGAGATCCTCAATATTTGAATCATAAGCTTCAGCCAATAACAGAACAGCCTCCTCTGTCAAAAAAGTTGGACTTGACGGATTTAGTGCCTGGACACCCTGCATAATGTTACAATTTGTGTTAGAAAATCTTCTTCCTATTTCTCCAATCATGTTATCCACGACTGGATAGTACACAGAGACACAAAAAGTTTGTTTGCTATCTGGAACTACATGATGTCCCAAGGTGGAGTGGATGACAGTATCCTGAAGCACCTTTGCTGTCTGTCTTGGCCTCTTTGTTTTTTTTCGCTGAGTCGTGTCAATGTTACTTCGTTGACATAAATCAAGTGTTTCACTCCACAGTTCATCAAAAGAGGCTTGACTACGGTACTGGACCAGTGTCTCTTTAAGTGCTTCAATAAGTTCAACAGCCTGAGCATAGTCCACTGTTTTAGACTGGAGCATGTCTGATAAAAACTTGGAGTCACTCAGGACCTTTCTGAACAGAACAAGAGATCCAGCAAAATTCAGATCAATTTGAGCCAATATCCCTCTTGCTTCAACAGCTCTTTGTGGATGGTTCTCAGATGCAATCTCTTCAAGCACCTGTACTATTGCAGGCAACCTGTCCATAATATTGCGACATGCTATGTGCCTACAGGCCCAACGTGTATCACTTAGCTGTTGGAGTTCCCTTGGTGCACCATCAAACATCTCCCGCTGCACTTCCAGCCATTTGTTATGTACATAAGACCCAGACATGAATACATACAGTCGTTCCAATAATGAGAAGAATTTTCCTGCATCTGCCACACTTTTTACAGTGTCTACTATAACTAGGTTCAGGCAGTGTGCACTACAGTGAACATAGAAGGCATGTTTGGCTACTTCTTTTATTTTTGCTTGAACACCTGCATGTGCCCCGCGCATCACTGCTGCGCCATCGTAGCCCTGGCCTACAAGGTTTTTCTTATACTCCAGCCCATGCTTCTCAAGAAAGCATATAATCTTGTCACTTAAGGCGGCAGCATCCAGGTGTTCTGCCACTTCAAACTCCAGAAAGCTCTCATGAACCACACCGTTGTAAAAATATCTCAGAACAAATGACATTTGCTCTTTTTTCTGAACATCTTTAGTTTCATCAACAATAACTGAAAACTGCTTGCTCGTTTTAACCTCCTGGATGATTTCCTCTTTGACCATTGCAGCCAAGCATTCAAGTATTTCATTCTGTATTGTTTTACTGGTGTATTTTGCATTTTTAGTTGTTCAAGCCTTTTTTAAATGATGGGGTTATGGTTACCCAGCAAGTCTAACATAGACAGAAAAACACCCCTTTTTTCTGAGTCGAGAGACTCCCTGTGACCCCGCTGTGCTGTGTTTTCTGTGGCTGTTAGAACTAAAATTTCAGCTAATGTTTTAATGTAGTACTGATTTTCAGCCACCTGCTTCTTTTTTTGCTCATCCATTAGTCCAAACATTGAGGTATTTTTATCCATAAGTTTCTTGTTCTCTGTCCATGCAAACATTGCATTTACATGGCCTTCAGATCTGGCATGAGAACAGAAACCACTGTCTTTCATTGTAGCCTTTTTCCAGTTACGATAGCCCTCAAATGAGGTGAAAACAGTCCTTGGAGCATCGGGGAGGGAAAAATGCCTACAAGCAAAACAGTAAGCTGCATCTTTCGATTGAGAGTATTCTAACCAGGGATGGGATTTGTACCAGTCGCTGCGGAAGCTTCTCCTGGCTCCTCCCTGGAGGGTCTTAGGGAAACTCTCTCGCTGTGGCTGCACTGGCACCTCACACCTGGACTTGGATACGTCTAGAAGATGGAGGGGAGGAAAGATTCAAACTGCATTACATCTGAACTAATTATACAATATAACAACTAGTAAAAACACAATCAATTTGGAACCGTCATTGATTAGTTATAACCATCAGACTGTGTTAACACAGTAACATTTTAGCCTGGGAGAGTTTTTTTTAGGTTAATTTTTTTAATTTTGGAATTTTATCTTAGCAATAGATCTTAAATACATTGTACACAAAATATTAAAACTCTGTCCCAATCTAATCACACTTTCACACAAGTTTCCCCAATTATTCATATTTAAGCAAACATGAATATTTAGGCTATATTATATATATATATATACTTAAAGCAAACTGTCCGTTTTTGTCATTTGTTGTTCTTATTCATATGTAACTTAGTATATTATGCAGCAACAATTTCCATACCATGTGGACCAGCTCGACTAGAGATCGTTGGTGATGGCTCAGGCACTCTGCTTTCCCTTTCACTGTCTGAGCCCTGCACGTTATCTTGTCTCTCACTTTCTCCCTCCTCATCTTGGTGATGCTCTCCCTCCTCCATATCTTGAACACTGTGGTGTTCTCCCACCTCCTCCTGTCCCTGGTCGCCTTGGCCTTGTATTCGATCTCTGTCACCTTTCTGTTGCCCTTCTCTCTCTCCTTCCACCTCTTCTCTCTCTCCTTCCACCTCTTCTCTCTTTCCTTCTAGGGCTGGGTATCGTTTGCATTTTCATCGATTCCGATTCCTATTGCGATTCCTCATTTCGATTCCGATTCTTTTCGATTCCCGATTCCGATACCAATATTAATTAGAAAGTAAATAAATAGAATATATCAAGAATAAATTGTTTTATTTGAAAATTGGACAAACCAACACTGTTGCCTCTAAACAATAAGTCAATGTACAGTTCTATAGATGTTAACACTTGCTGCTTCATTATTTTACTTGAAATCTGCTGCTGTGTGATACACACACATACACAACATCACTCTCTGACAAGCAAACTGTCCCATCATCATGCTGTCCAAACAGCATGGCATCTACAAAGTAAGAATCCTATCAGTATCACCTAACATTAACAGGTAACTGAGTTCAATGTGTTCAGAAAAATAACAGTCAGGAGGACGTCCTTTTGTTTTAACTTAAGCAATTACAGCTTGTGGATTGAAATATTCAATAACAAAAACATAAAAAATAAAAAAATATAGGTCTGGTCATAGTGCTACACAATATGAAGTCAGCAGTTTTTGAAGAGGAAAATCAGCATGTCGGCCTTTTCTGGAAGGATACTGGATCTCTCAGTGCTGATTGTATCTGTAACATTAACGTCATTAATTCAAATACATGTGACTTGTCTGCTTATCTGTTTTTGTATAACGTTACTAACCTTTGGCGTCGGACTCCGAGCTCGTCGTGTTGTTGCTGTCCGCCGGATTTTTTTTCAGCCATTGTTCAAAGACGCCACAGTCCTTCACATTTACTCCGTGAGTTAATAAATGCTTCGCCATATTACTCGTGCATCCCCCCTTGCAAGAAATGTCTCTCTCGCAGGTGTTGCAAGTCGCCAATCCGTCTGTCTTCCTTGAATAACTGAACCACACTTTCGACTGTTTTTGTTTTGCGCCTCTTCCCTCCATTTTCTTCGTATCTTGTCTACACAGTACACCGCGCAGCCGCGGATGTGACGTAGTACGCGCGTCATCCACACAGGTCCTTGCAGATCATAAAAAAGGTCCTTGCAGATGCTCACTCAGAGCGCGGGGAGAACTGCCAGGAATCGAAATAAAGAATCGAAATGCGCATTTTTAAACGATTCTCGAATCTTCGGGTTTCGGTTCCGGTTCCAAAATGGGAACCGGTTTTCGGTACCCAGCCCTATTTCCTTCCACCTCTTTTCTCTCTCCTTCCACCTCTCATCTCCTCCGTCTACCTTGCTCAGTTCATTTTCTTTTTTTCTCTCCTTTCTCTTTGGCGAGAAAAAACTAAATATGTTACCTTTCCTCTTCATTTCTGTAAGATTCAAAGTAACTTTAGTACAATGTTTTCCTTGACAGACGTTGAATCAATATTAGCTTTCTTAGCCTACTTTACACAGAACTAACGTCAGACCTAGCTAACATGACATGTATAGTTAGCGAAATAACGTTCTTCAACCTGATTTTTATCATCTCAAAATCAGCATCGCAACAATACTAGCACTGTGCTTTCATTATTATTTCATTTTGTGATAGATAGTTAATCCGTTTTTTACCTCTTTCCTCCCGTTCCTTCTTTCCTTGCGACTCCTGGCTCCCTCGCTTCGCGAAATGCACCACTCAATTTTCTAAACAAAGCAGCGTCTTGCTGACGTAATCTCGTGCTGCATTCACCGCAGTCGGACATTGGAAATTTGCGCTCATAAATGTCAAATTGGACATAACTTTTCTTTGAATTCGTTGCTGCCAACTGGGGTGGCAGCAGGGGTGGCAAGGCTTTCTTTTAGGGTGGCATTTGCCACCCTATGCCACCCCGGTAGATCCGCCCCTGGCCACGTGTAGTCTTTGTCATTGTGTTTTCGCTACAGCCTTAAACTGAACAATTGCACAATAAATGGTCAAAATTTTAATTGAAATCCACAAACAACATATTTCTAATTCAGGGCATATAACGACTGGGACCAGCAAATAATTATATTATCTGCATTGAGTCCCATACATTTTCCCATGGGAGTCTAGCGGAAGGGGCGGGACTTCGCCACTCTATAGTGATGGGATAAGTGACAACCTTGGACTAACAGATAGCGTGCCTGGCTGCTTAACAGGAGAAACCAGTAGAGAAATACTGAAATACTCCATGTATGATGGTCCAAGCAGCCTTCAGTGGCTGGAAAGGCTGTTAACTGTCCTTGTCATAGCTGTTGTCTCTCTTAGTAGTAGGAGAGGAAGTCGGGGTGGAGTAGTGGAAAGGAACCCAAATATCTGTGTACAACTGCTGAGGAATGTGAGGAATTTAAAGTTCCTCTATAACATCGTTCCAGCAGAGCGAGCTGCAGTACACACACACACACACACACACACACACACACACAGAGACACAAACATACCCTCTGACTTGTCCTCACCCTGGATGAGTGTGTGACAGTGTTTGTTTTGGGATTAGAGTTTGACCTCTGTGTGTCTGTGTCCACGCTGCTTCACATTCCATTGCGATGTGTTCAGCCTGATTCTGCAACAATAGGGCATAGTTCCCGAAGAAGTGCTGTGTGTGTGTGTGTGTGTGTGTGTGTGTGTGTGGGCGAAAAACACAGGGACATACAGGGAAGTCATTCAGTCACTGCTGCTGCCTGTCCTTTCCATGGGGGGGGGGGGCACATGATGGAGTGTGTGGACATCTCAACCTGTCTGTCTGTCTGTCTGCAGGGCTCCAGACTGCGACCAAATGGTCGCATTTTGCGACTTAAATCTGTGACAGTGCGAGTACATTTTTAATCTACTCGCGCATGCGCGACCAGTAAATTTGCTGTTTTTTTTTGTTTTTTTGTTGCTGACAAACTTACAGCCCGCTAGTTGGCGGTAATGCAAAAATGAGCTGGTTTGCCAACCGACATTAACTCCAAAAGAAGAAGAAAGGAGACGGCTGGCCAATGTGCGTGAGAGCGGGGGGGCGAATGACCACTGTGATAGGCTAATATGTGAAAAGAGGCGGTTCTTTGGGGTTATCGCGCAAATCCACAGATTTCACATACCGGCATCAAAACAATGGACAATGGCGGCGAAGCGGACTATCAGCTTGTCCTTTCTACCCAGTTGTGTTAAACCTAATGTTCCGGAGGACACAAACGTCGAGAATGAGTCCGACTCAGACTGTGAGGAGACGGTCGTGGCGAAAAAAGCCAGGAAATTCAGCTTAATAAAGCACAATAAAATATGAATTTATAAGATTGTAGTTTCTGCATTTATTGTCAAAGCATTTATCAGTAATACAGTGAAAATTATAGGAAAACTTTGCAAGTCGATTTCGGTGTGCGCTCCTAAATTTTCTGCTTGCGCCCCTAAAATTTTAAGTTAGGGGCCACTGTGCTCCTAGTGAAAAATGTTAGTCTGGAGCCCTGGTCTGTCTCGCTGCTCACTAACTTGCACACTAACGGGCTGCAGCAAGTGTTGAATCATTCATCCACCTGAGAGTCCATAGTCATTCTATTAGAACCAGAAGTCAGCTGTCACACAGTTAAACACTAGCTCTTTCACTCAACCTCAAACAGGTCCTCTGTGTGTCCCATCAAGGCACTGTATGGATGTGAGAACACACATACACAAACAAACACACACACACACACACACTAGGCACTAGCATTAGCCCACCTAAAGTGCAGCTGCGTGGATGGAGCCGAGCCAGGAGGACAGACTGGGCCACAACGTTTGCAGCCACACAGTATTGCAGGGCTGCATGATATATTGTTTCAGCGTGGGCATGGCGATGTGCACATGCACAACAGTCATATTACAGGACGTGTGGTGTTGAAAATTCAGTCAAACATGTCATGCTCCAACTATTTAGCTGCTTGATACCATGATACTCCCATGATTCCCATGTCCATGACTAATCCAGTATCAGTGATTAATGACAGTCGAGGACTCTACATGTTTTGACTCTGAGTGGGAGGAGCCTCTCCCCAGCAGATCATCTCCCCGTAGACCGGCTACATCATGGCGGCTTGGAAAGACTTTGACCGTGAGCTTTACAGCACCCTACGCCTTGAGCTCGCCGCCCCCTTAGTACTCACTTCCCCCTCTGGAACTGTCAAGCAGGCAGACTGTCCAGAGTGGGAGGAGCCTCAACCCACCTGACCTCTTAAAACACAGGGGGTGTGGTTTTTCTTTCATATCTTTACAACCAGTGAGTTTATGAAGACATTTTTTTACTACAAAACACACAGCTTCCTTGATCATAATCATACTCATAAAGTAAGAGTCAAACAGAAAGTGTCGGTCAGTCACAGAGATTACACTTTGCTCTTTTATTTCAGTAAACCTGAGGCTGCCTTTGTTTTTGCTTCTTTTGTGTCATTGTTCTAACTGACCCAGCTTATGTTACATCGCTACAAAGGAGCATTATGTATTTGACATCAACTCACTGTGATATTCCTGCAGAGGTTTGAATTGGTTATTTCTAATGAACCGATGTGGGTTTGCATTTGTGCGGGTGGCGGCCGCTGCAGAATGTACATGGCAGCAAACATGATATAGGTTTGAATTGTAAGTGAATATTCCCATTGTTTAACATTGTGTTCACAGAAACATATTAACTCACACAGCTGACAAATGAGCAACTCTCTTCTCTACTTTCCTCCTCTGTATTGCTGCTGAGCTGATGAATAAGTGGATCTAGATGAAGCTATTGTATTTAGGTTGCATGGGACATGCATAAACATTAGGGGTGTGACGAGATCTCGTACCACGAGATTAAAGTCGACGATATTTCTCATCACGTTAAAAATCTGTCTAGCGAGATTTGTGAGCTATACATAGCTGAGGTTTTACAGACAGCTGTTACTGACTGGGAGCTTAAAAAACCCAACCACGGCATCGTTTATTGTTACCGACAATGCACGTAATATGGACGTGGCCGTGCGCAACGCGGGATTGAAGTCGCACATCTGTTTTGCGCACACTATAAATCTTGCAACCCAAGCTGGCCTCGGTGTTCCCCGCGTCGCTCGTTTACTCGGGCGGGTGAGACGTGTGACTGCTTTTTTTTCATCGTAGTTCAGCGGCTACCGCGGTGAAAATGTCCAAGCAGAAACGGCTACAATTACCATCACACAAGTTAATGACGGGCACGTTGGATATGCTGGCTCGTTACCTTGAGCAGCAAGCTGCCATAGCAGCATCACCAGCCCAGAGATGAGACAAAACTCCCGAAGCATTGATACACTTGACAGCTGCGATGTCAGAGATGCTGAAGATGCTGTAGTTGCAGCATGTTGTTCATGACATACTTGGTCAGGCTCCGTTTGCACTATTTGCACTCTGTATTGACAAAGTAGAACTTTGATTTGGTTTTGCACATATTTACACTTGGGGAAAAGAAATATTTTATTTTATTTTAACTTTTATAAATTTTAGTTTTAGTTTAAATTTGTGAAAGAAGAAGTTTATTAAAAGATCATGCTTACATCATGCATGTAAAGAGTTATGATAAAATATTTAAAAATGCATGTGCAACTCTGTTAAATTAAAGTCTGTTAGTCCAGTCATATATTTTGTCATTGTAGTTTTCTTAAAATCTCGTCTCGTTCTCGTGAACCCAATATCGTGTCTCGTCTCGTCTCGTGAGCGGAGTGTATCATCACACCCCTAATAAACATAGTTCCTAAAAATATAATATATCAGTGCATTTTTGCACCTTGAATCCTTGATTAAAAAAAACTATTTGGTATCAGTAATTATACTCATGTTTTATAAGCTGCTTAGAGTTAATGTGAGGAAGTTAAACGGCTCATAATTCAAAGACAATAGAAGATGAAACCAGATATCTTCAACTGCACAGTTACTGCAGGGGTCCCGAAATGATTCCATCCCAAAACATGAATACAACCTATAATAACCAAATATAAATCTTCCTATTTATACAATGATATGAAGTGAAATTGTGATGTAGAAATGCCAATATAGAATTAAAATATGTTCTGTAAATGAATCTGTCAACAATTATTTGAATGGTTTAGCATTGTTAACATATATCATTAGCTCTAAGCTGCACTACACACTATTATTGACCGGTTTAATAAGCAAAACAATATCATACGATATGTAGTAGGGGCTCCCTCCACCGGGTCACTAGCCTTGTGGGTCCTTGGCCTTAAAAACGACTTCTGGTTTAAAGTGAACAATTAATTTATAAAATAAATGTTTTCATCCTGTGCATACATGGCACTGTGCACAGGGTTGTGATTATACTCAGTGTTTCCCGCAGGATTTTTTTCAGCAGCGGTGGTGTGGTCCCCGAACCCTCTAGGGGGGTCCGGGGGCATGCCCCCCCGGCCTAAATTTTTTTGTACCCTTTACATTGGAATGCATGAATCTGGTGCACTTTGAGAGGAGAATATGCACTTAAATCCTATTCAAACAGTCCTGTGTATTACTGTAGATGGGATTATTGGTGTTGTAACTTTGCCTTTTGTGTCTTCATTTACAGATTTTTATATTTTTGTATCTCTTATTAAGATTGCATTCATCACCCTTATAATGCATAGCTGTCAAGCTATCATTTATTTGGGTCACAACCTGGACTATCAGAATATGTGTGCTGCAGTGATGTCGTTTGAATGTAGGAAATTATCAATTAGACAGTAAAAAAAAAAAAAGCAAATAATATCTCACAATTATTTATTGATATGACACAAAAAAGGCAAATTGATTAAGCTTGTTATTGCTTAAAACACTTCTTCTTAGTCTTGGGAGTCAAAAAGTGATGAGAAAATTATAAAATAAATATAAGTTATACATAATAGAAACTATTCATGATCTTTTAAGAAGTCCTTAGGTTTTTTCCCTGCATTTATGCTAATGACCACATGCTTACAGGCAATTAGCATAAATCCCTAACTAAAATACGCGATGAAAACGGATTTTATATGGCAATAAAGAACAACATCGGATTTAACAGTATGGATTCATTTTTCAAAGTTCCCGAAAATACCTAGGCTATAAATTCCTGACTGGATATAAGCTCCTGTAAAGGCTATGAGTGATCCCAAAAAGAGCGACAACACGCACACACACACATAGGCCTACACACACACACAATACTAGAGGAAAAACGGCACGGAGGTTGCGGTTTATAGATACAATAAAATGATTGGGCTCAGAGGGTTTTTAACACTGGTGGTCATGTAGCGACACATTTTAGCAACTTACTTTCTCTCTCTCTCTCTCTGTCTGTCTCTCTCTCTCTCTCTCTGTCTGTCTGTCTCTCTCTCTCTCTGTCTGTCTGTCTCTCTCTCTCTCTGTCTGTCTCACTCTTTCCTTCTTTCTTCGATCTTCCGCTTCACTCGCTACTGCTAGAATCAATGTAACTTTGCAACCGTGTAGGGTAGCCTACTGCCAACAACTGCCACACTCGCTGTGTATTTTTCTTCTTTGATGTTGGTTACGTGACGATGTGCCGCGTGCTGCGCAATTGACGTTACGCGCTGTACATTTTTTATTTTTTATTTATTTTTTTTTTTTTTTAAAGGATTTTTATTGCAGCGGCGGAGAAAATTCAGCAGCGGCGCGAGCGTGGGGTGTGCTGCTGTGTGAACGTGGGGGAAACACTGATACTAAATTATTATTGAATAGGATGCATGTAGATTAGATGATTTCTGCCCAAAATAAGTGAAAATGGGAAACTTTCCAAATATCCAGAGGCCTGAACGTAATGTCCCCTATCCTTCATGCCAAGCCTGAGTCCTTTCACCCAACATGCATTCTCCTCTTTCTACTTATTACAATCCACGTTGGAACATGGATGAGCTTTCTACCTACAGCTTTTTAGCATTCTTCATCCGTCTTAATTCTGTTTCTGTCCACGTATGGTTTGTTTCTCATCCTTTGTCAGTGCATCCTCAGCCACGCCCCCTCTCCTCTCCCCTGGCGACCCCTCCACTCCTCCCAACGCCATTGATTTCTTCCCGTCAGAGGATCAGTAGAGTCCTCCTTTGTTCTTCTCTTACCGGCAGTCAGCTAGTTAACAATTTTTTATCACTGCTGATTTGGAAAGCAGAGCACTGTGTACTCTCTTCTCTCTCTCTCTCTCTCTCTCTCTCTCTCTCTCTCTCTTTCTCCCTCTCTCTATCACACACACACACTCTCTCTCTCTCTCTCTCTCTCTCTCCCTCTCTCTCTATCACACACACACACTCTCTCTCTCACTCTCTCTCTCTCTCTCTCTCTCATACACACACTCTCTCTCTCACTCTCACTCTCTCTCTCTCTATCACACACACACTCTCTCTCTCTCTCTCTCTCTCTCTCTCTCACACTCTCTCACTCTCTCTCTCTCTCATACACACACACACACACACACACACACAGTGACAGCAAACATCGGAAGTGCTTTGAGAGTTACATGGGAAAGCCCTCCCAGACCTCTGCATTATTAATCTGCATATGGCACACTATTCATTATGTACTATATGTGGGATGTCATGCATAAGAGCTATGCTATTACATAATGTTCTTAGACACACATGCATGCACCCATGTCTGTTGGAGAGACCTAACACTGCATCTGGACAGCCTGTCCCCGGGTTCTATACAACGTACACATGATGACACGCACTCCGTCAAACAGTGTGCATATGTTGAATTCACATAGCCGGTGTATGAGCACACACACACACACACACACACACACACACACACACACACACACACACACACACACACACACAGTCACATCAGTGATAGTGTATCTGGAGGAGAGGACTGATGGCCAATTATAGGTTTCTATGTGTCCGTGTGTATTGTGATTGCTCTGCAGTCCTAGATCAACACATCATGGCCACATTAGTTTGCTGTCTTTATCAGTGTCTACAGGTCTGTAAACTAGCGGTCGCCACTCACCAAATGCAACTAAAATATTCCCCATGCGACTTAATTTTGGAGGGATACATGCCACTGGGGCGGGTAAATGTTTGGCCCGATGGTCGTGCTCTTGCAATAAATTATGCATGATATAACAAAACATTGTAGTAGCTGTAAACTGATAAATTATGACGGTAGCAAACGTCAAGCTAAACCGGTGATTTGTTGTGTGTCACACTGAAGTAGCTCCCCAGACGTCACCGCTGTAGAAAATAGTTCCCCCGAAGCAACGTAGCGTGCGCGTCACCGCTCTTTAAAAGTTTGGCGCAGTGAGTGTGATTCACACCAGACACGGAGCGCCGCGAATAGCCGCGGCCGTCCCGCGCCGTGAAGCGATCGTTTCGGCGTCTGCTCTATTTTTTGCGCGTGCCGCGAGCGAACGCGTCAATTCTGGCAGTAAATCACACAAAGAAACAGGAAACAATCCGGTCAATTTTCAAAATAAAAGCAATTTTCAAAATAAAATACCTCGATTGACAAATGCGATCATATTTGTGTATCTAAACTCGCACTGGGAAACAGGAAGAGAAAATACATTTAATAAATGTGAAGAGTAGATAAACAAATATGTGTATTTCAACGGTATATCTGCACTACCATACATAGGAGATAGGTGGAAAGGAAGGTGACAAAGAAGGCGAAACATCGACGAAAAAAGCAAAAGTGAGAAAGTTCAGTGAGAAGTGGAAGACTGACAGGGAATGGCTTCTTTTCTAAGCATGTACTGCTCTATAATACTGTTATCTCAGTGAAAAGTACTGAAACAGATGTATATGCAACAAAAAGAGGCAATTTATTATTTGGCCGGTAAAAAATTTACTTGGCCGGTAGATTCTTTCATCTACCGGCCCCCTTGGCAGGTGAGCCAAAAAGTTAGTTTACAGCCCTGAGTGTCTAACATCAGTCCGATATATTAGAGACCACAGTGTTGCATCACCAGTGAAGGTCTTCAACGTTTTTCAGGCCAAGGACCCCCAAGGCCTATAGCGACCCGGTGGAGGGAGCCCTACTACATATTGTATAACATTGTGTTGCTTATTAAACCGGTCAATAATAGTGTGTAGTGCAGCTTGTAGTGCCATGTATGAAAGTACATTGTAATGATGTTTACAATGCTAAGCCATTAAAATAATAATTGTTGACAGATTCATATATTTACAGAACATATTTTAATTCTAATTGGCATTTCTACATCACAATTTCACCTCATAACATTGAATTAATAGAAAGATTTATATTGGCGCATTATAGGTTGTATGTGTATGGGCATATTTACATTTTTGGAAGAAAAAAAAGTTTGGGATCAAATAATTGATCCCCCTAAGGGTCGGGACCCCCTGTTGAAGATCTCTGATCTAGACTGGAGATTAGCAGCTGACTGAGATTAGTCTCATTGTTATGTTTATTTTACCGGCCGTTTTACACGCATTATAGCCACACACCCTGTCATTGGTTGGAAGTTCTTCAGGCTTATAGTTAGCTATTTGTCACAACTGTAAGTCCAATAAGCCGTGGAGGAGGAACCTCTGCCCACAGAACGGAATCTCTCACTAGCACTCCTGCTTATTTGAATTATAAAGCTATCATAATGTGTTGTTGAATGAAGACACTTGAATGAAAATAGTCGTTTGAAGGATATGTTTTCACAGCAATAGAACAAAAGAAATGAAACTGGTCATAATACCCTCTCTAATACCGGCTCTAAGTAGTTTAAACTATATAATTAGAACTGCTAATGCCAAATCAAATAAAATCAGATCAATCTGAATTGGCCAAGAAATGAGTGCAAACATTGGAACAGTTGTGTTTTCATGTCAGTGACTCGACATGTGATGGTTGACTCATCGGTCTGCCTACTGAAGGATATTCTAACGTCTATAGAGTTGTGTGTTGCATCTAAAAACTAAAATTCCACCTCATGTCTTTCTCATATTGGCGCTGATACTGAAGTATTGGCCTGAGCTATTGACCGGGCATGACCACGTTTTCTTTAGTAGCTGTTAGTAAGAAATTGTTAGAACAAAATTGATAGAAAAACATTGGAAAACCCTTCTCCAACAATTTGATCAAAAACAGAAACCCCACTGATGTGTAGTGTGTGTAGTATGAGGACCTATTCATGAATGCAGACATTGATTTTAGCTAATAAATTACCTAAATGTTACACACTCCCTGGCCGCCCTCATTGTGAACAGTATCGTAGATACATCGTTTAGTATGAAATCAGCAGCAGCTGCAGCAGCAGTGGGGAGCTCAGTCCTGATTGGCTAAATAACAAAGCTAACAGCTAATGACTGCTTTGAGTTACATTAGGATATATTCCGGCCCTCGTCAGTAATAAATAACGTTGGGTGAAAGTATAACTTTTTCATGATGTGTCTTGTTTTCCTGTTTAAGGATGTTTTGGTGAGAAACTTGAATAAATACAGTTTGTGAAGGAAATGTTTTTACAGTAATGTAAAAGAAATATTTTGAGAAAACGAATGAGAAACAGCGATCCCTGAAGCTGCTATTGAAGGGGAAAGCGTCGACCAGCAGAGGGATGAACGTTAGAACTGTAGTGTGAACAGAAAATGGACTGACCAGTCTGAACGGGTGGATCAACGGCGTTACCAGCAAACATGCTGCTGATTCACGTACACCTTGTTTGGGTCCGGCCTGTCGCTGGCATCAGTCTGTCCAGTTCAGTAGTGGTCGGCATCAGTAGGAATAGCAGTCTGACTACATAAATGCCATTTGTGGTTGTGTTTGTGAGTCCACATAGAGCCCGTCTTTCTAAAAGTCTGCCCCTCACTAACCTTCCCCAGGCTGACTGACAGCAGACGTCTGCCCAGGCCCAAGAGGTGAAACACCAGGGTAGGCCAATGCATGGATCCAGCCTCCTAATACCGCTGCATGTGGAGAGACATAAAATGACATATTACACACGCACACACACACACACACACACACACACACACACACACACACACACACACACACACACACACACACACATTACGTGATAGGGGATCACTGAACTGCACCTGTACAGTACATCTCCTGAGAGTAATTACAACACAGTCTCTCTCTCTCCCTGTCTCTCCCTCTCTCTCTCTCTCTCTCTCTCTCTCTCTCTCTCTCTCTCTCTCTCTCTCACACACACACACACACACACACACACTTGCGTCCCTTTGCCACTCCCTCTATTCAGGCCTGTGGGGCGTTCTTTCTCACTCTTTGCCTCTTGCTCTGTCTGCAACCTCTCCTGACTCATAGTCTAGTAGTCTCAGAGCCTGATGGTGAATTTACCAGCAGCTTCTTACTTAAACTACTGTTAGTGTGTGTGTGTGTGTGTGTTTGTTTTAAGAGTGTTTTTGTTAGTAATTACCAGTTGTCAGCTGAAAGGTAAAATATGAAATGAGAGAAGTGTCTGTACGGTTCTGTACTGTCAGATATGCAGTGATTATATCTGAGTGAATGCTAGTGTGTGGCTGTGTGTGTGTGTGTGTGTGTGTGTGTGTGTGTTTGGGTGTGTGTGTGTGTGTGTGTGTGTGTGTGTGTGTGTGTGTTTGGGTGTGTCAGGACACTGATATGCTTTCATATCAGGAAACATTTCATAATTAAAGGTGTGACCTCATCTTCCATGCTGAATTACAGTGATGTCTGACTCTTTACTGCATATAAATAATGTCAAAACAGGGATAAGTTACAAAGTCAAACCACTACATCAAGGGATGTCTCTGATATTATGAGCTCATAATAAAACACCTGCAATTATTAACATAATGAGTCCTAAAGGGAACTTTTACAACCGCATCACATGATATTGGACCAGATACCTGCCGATAATGAGAATGTGGAAGGCTTTTGTTTTTGTGCTTCCTTGTTTGACTCATTGGAAGCAGTTCCACATGTTTATCTGGCAGGTTCAACAGCTCTGTAATGTGGTTAACACAAGCTGTGAATGTGCCGAGGGCTTAGGTGTGATCTCACTGCTCTAGGACAGAGAAGAGGGATGACTTACAAGAAAAACTCCCGTTTAAGGATTTCACAGTGGTAGTAGTAGAGCAGCAGTGTTCCCAGCACTGAAAGTGTACGTTGTTACTCGCTCTAATTAGTAATAGATTACATGTTTGTTGTTGTGTGATTGTATGAGTATGTTTGCATCGGAGTGTTTTGACAAAGTGCTGTGATTGCGTGGCTCAGTGAGGTTCCCTGAATGGCCCGCCAGGAATGTCAGCGATAGCATCTCTGTGAGATTAGTTTGATGGCAGCTAGACTGTGGGACACCTCAGAACTCACTCTACTCACACAAGCAATATTATTTAAATGTCATTGACATTTGGAACATTTTGCTTGCTTTAATAATAAGGCTGCACACCTGCAAACTGGTCACCTTTTGGCTACAGTCACCTTTTTTATGTCAACCAGGGTAGTAGAAGTGAATGAAGAGGGTTTTAGTTTTGCATGTTGTCACCTTTTTCACTTCTCCAGAGTTTGTAGGTCTGAGGCTGGGTTGCAGGGACATGTATTAGTTTAATCTAAGATCAGATTGAATCAGAACTAGGTTTAAAATCAGTAAATCCAGATTAGAAAATGAAGCAGAATATTTGTTGCACGTTGAAAAATGAATCTCTTTAGCAGAACCACACATTGTTTGCTAGCTAGATGAAAACTCATAAGGTTCGGCAGAGAAGCAATGAAGCAATGAAGCAATGTAAAGATAAAACAACTGACAACACAGTCAAGAAAAAAAACAACAATGTGAAACAATGATTTAATCGGCTTTGGTGCGACCAGGCCTAAGGGTTTATTAGGGATGCACCCATCCGACTTTTTCAGTCCCGATACTGAGATCTGATTCGCGTATCTGTCGATACCCAATACCGATCCGATACCATTGTTGAATCAATAATGAACTGTATACCCTCCTTCCACACATGCAGGATGGGGATAGGTTCATTGATCACTCTAAATTGCCCGTAGGTGTGAATGTGAGTGTGAATGGTTGTTTGTCTCTACATGTTGGCCCTGTGATAGACTGGTTACCTGTCCAGGTGAACCCTGCCTTCGCCCAATGATAGCTGGGATCGGCTCCAGCCCCCCCGCGACCCTGAATACAGGATAAGCGGTAGACAATGGATGGATGGACCCTCCTTCCACAAACATTACTTTCTTAACTATGACAAAATAACGTAGATGTAAATTACATCAATTAAATGGATTGGCCGTGGATCTGTTCATTTTTCAGATCCCAGATCCAGCTATTTTGTCAATATCGGGGCTGATATCCGAATTTAATATCGGATCAGTGCACTTAGTCTACATGGTTCAATAATCCTCAGAGTTTACACAAGGACGTCTGGTTAGTAGGTTTATGATATGACACCTCAACATGCCAGAGTGGAGGATCGCCCTGTGGCCATGCGTGGAGTTGTGATTTACAGGGTGTCAACAGGTATCAGATAACGGTCCATGTAACGAGGGGAGGCAGGGTCATGTTGTGTGAATGTCCTACGAGTACACACACACACTGCGTGCCTTTGAAGTAGACCCCTCAGGTGTGCGATTGATTAGTGTGTGACCCTGGTGTACAGGAAGTGTGACTGAAGCAGAGAAAAACCTCCATGACGACTTGAAGGGTACGTTTTAAAACGACCTCCGAGCATACAAGCATTTTAGCACCGTTTCAGAAATAATATCCATCCATACTAACTAGCTTGAAGAAGCGTATCCCATGACCATCCACGTACACTGGGCATAACTGGCATAAACAGGAAGCAGCTTGTCTACACAGAGGTAACTGTAGCCTCTCTCTATTTGCTTTTGGGAACGTTAGAGTCACCATAAGGCTGCATTCACACTAGGGCTGAACAATATGGACAACATTTCTTATCTCGATATTCATGCCAGATATCTCGATATCGATACGATACGATATGACTACGGGTTCGGTGAAAACCAAATATTTTTAAGAAGAATAATAACATAATACAAAAGAATTTGGAAACGGCAGTTTTATTGATGATAACTTACTGCCAGTCATCAACATTGACATAAAGTCACCAATCAATAAATAAAAAATCAAACATTTTAGACTGTGTACACGGGTACCATGTCTTTTGCAATGTGGTATGTTATAGCGTCTGTAATGTCTTTATGTCTGGTGGACGCCGACTCATACGGTGTAACGCTACTGAACGCATTGCAATACACTCGGTGCAATTTTTGCCAAACACGACCTGCACAACACCCCGCTCTGGTTGACATCATCGTTATTAAGTCCAAAATACCTCCAAATAATGGAGGATGATTTATGTTTTGGCACCAAATCAGATTCGGCACCGCCACTGGCTGCATTATCTTCCGCACTCGTCTCACTTTCCTTTCTTTCTTTTTGATTTCCCCACTGTGTATGTCATACGCTGTGTATGACATACGAGGGCGGTTCGTCATTGGTTGGCTTCAGCTGTCGATCCACAGCAAGCATGAAATACGGTTTGTGGTTGGCTGGCCGTAGCGGTGCATTCAAGGGCAATCGTAAAATGATGTTTATTGTGACTGCCAGAGCTTTACATGCTGGGCCAGTGGGGGAATTCTATATTGTTTATATCGTTGCTTTTTCGATATAAATATCTTGAATGTTCATATCTAGATATAGATACGATAACGATATATCGTTCAGCCCTAAAACACACCAAATCCAATCAAGGCGTTGCGGTGAAACGGCCAGTTCTCCCATTTATATGGATGTGGGTAGTGGATTTAACCCAGGCAGCAATCTGCGGTTCTGAAAAATGAAGTCTTAATGCCTTAAACTATCATTCTCTCTGCTGGCCATCAGGGGGCGAGTCCTCTGGTTGTAAAAAGTCGGATCACATGGAAGTCTATGAAATGGTCCTACTTCTCTCTTGATGTATTAACTCAGTAAACATTATAAACATGAGTTTATGGTCTCAATCTCTAGTTAAGTAAATGATGGTCCATTAAGAGTCATATAGACAGCAGGGGATGCTTTAGGGCGGGGGTTCCTTGTGATTGACAGGTCGCTACTGAAGATTTGGAACCACATTACAATCACAACCGTTGTTACCACGCTACCAATGCAGTTAGTTATATTAAAAATATCCACACAAAAATACTGAATTGTTATTAATGAAGATAATGGTCACTGATACCGATCCAATATGGGTATCAGTGCATCTCTAATTTGCTGTGAATGCAGCCTTAACGGGAACACAGAACACAGGAAGTAAAGTGTAGATACTTTTAATAAGGTTTGAATCGGGCGCTGTTCCATCTGGCTGTTGGAGACAAAAAGCTCCAGTTGGTAATTGAATCCATCAGGTTGTGTGTGTGCGTGTGTGTGTGTATGTGTGTGTGTGTGTGTGTGTGTGTGTGTGTGTGTGTGTGTGTGTGTGTGTGTGTGTGTGTGTGCGTGCCTACGTGAGAGAGAGAGAGAGAGAGAGAGAGAGCTAAAAGTCCCTAGTCAGCTGTCTCTGTATATCAGCTGAGGGAAAAAACAGAAGTGTAGCTGTAGAAAAGAGAAAAGAGGAAATGACACACACACACAATAATGTTGTTTACTCAAATAAGTCACACGTACAGTGTCTACTCTTCCACATTTTATTATAGAAGGAAAATGAATCCAGATGTTGTTCAGTTCACTAAATCTTGTGATGATTATTATTAATCACAACCAGCTATTGGACATTTTAATGATACAAGAATACAAAAATAAATACAAATGTACATTTCATGCTTCGGTTAGTGAGAGGCGCTGTGAGATGACGGTAATAAAGAGAAGCCCAGTAGCAACAAGAACTGATTCAAGCGGCATTCTGATCCAGCTGTCATTCTGTTTCACACACACACACACACACACACACACACACACACACACACACACACACACACACACACACACACACACACACACACAAACACACACACACACACACACACACACACACAAACACACACACACACACACACACACACCAGCAGGGTAACTGAGTAAGCTCTACATTTGGAGGAAGTGTCCCACCTCTGTTAGAAAGTGACATCAGTGGTGAGCTCTCCACACGGTGGCTTCAGGCCACTGAACACGTTGCTTTTCCAGACCATGTTGAGACTGTCTAACACATATTACACACTATGCTCCTAATACCAGCTGAGCCAGTACATTTGGTTTTCTATAGCTTTCTGTAATATGTCATCGTGAGCAGCAACAATATGGAAGATGGTGCAGATCTCCTGATTCTGCCCGGTTTCAAAAAACAAAGGAATTCATCTTCTCCTCACCTGTGCTTTCAAGACATCAACAACATACTACGTGGTGTACAGGCATGGGACGATGTGAAGATGTCATGATTATCCCAGACAAAATCATTTTGAATCACCGTATTATCCCGATAATCAACGTAAAACTCTTAAAATCACACTAAAACATCCTTTTTATTGAAAAACAATCAAATAATCCTAAATGAGGTGATCATGAATCTTAAGGTCAACCTGTATAGAAAAATAATAAATAGGTATTTAAATATATTTTTGTGTCTTATGAACAGCTACTAGAAATATCTGCAGACTAAAGCAGGCAGGTGTCATGACTTGGGTTGTGTAGTTTTTGCTCTGGATTATGGGTAATATCCCCATGATACCGTACGATGTTTCCAGTTCATCGTTATGAGCGTGATGTTATCGTGTGATTCGTCACGTGAGAGATTCCAAACTGCCCTGCAGTTGTTTTTACAACACTTTTCAAGTAAGCTTTAAGTAAACTATTAAAATTCTGCAAGAAATACATGTAAAGTGGTGTGCGGCGTAGTTTGGTCGTTGGCGTTGACTGTAGTCCAGCAGGAAGTGGAGGGTGTGAACAGGGGGACTCTTTAGAAACCTGTTTTCATTGTTCTTTAAAGTGATGGTTCGGAGTAAAATGCACCCTAGGTCATTTCCACCATGACATCCGGCCAAATACCCCCTCAGAAGCATTTTTAGCGATGGTCAGCATTGGTGAAGATAGGGCGATCAGCTGAATGGCTTAGTACTAGCGCTATAGTACATCTTGTATATCTCATAAATTACCCCACTAATAATGCATGGAATGTTACCAAACTTCTGCAGTAGTACACATAGGGTCTGTACTCACAAAACGAGGCATTTTAAAGTTTGTAAGTACATCAGGAGTTTATTTAAAAGAACACTTGCCCGATAGCTTCTGCGGTAGCATAGCAACAGAGGATAGAAGCTATCAGGCAAGTGTTCTTTTAAATAAACTCCTGATGTACTTACAAACTTTCAAATGCCTCGTTTTGTGAGTACAGACCCTATGTGTACTACTGCAGAAGTTTGGTAACATTCCATGCATTATTAGTGGGGTAATTTATGAGATATACAAGATGTACTATAGCGCTAGTACTAAGCCATTCAGCTGATCGCCCTATCTTGACCAATGCTGACCATCGCTAAAAATGCTTCCGAGGGGGTGTTTGGCTGGATGTCATGGTGGAAATGACCAAGGGTGCATTTTACTCCGAACCATCACTTTAATGGCAGCTCCAACATGTTTCACATAAACAAGAATTTACACATTATGGGAAAAACAACATTCAGAAAATCCGTTTGATTGTTTTTTTAGAGAAGGCAAAATCGACCTCAGGCAAACCGTTTCATTCAGCTTTTCTCCTGTGATGTTTCAAAATCTGCTTAAACAGATGTAAAAACTCACACGGCTACAGTCCTCTGACAGTAAACACACCACTGCACTTCCCAACGTAACAGACCTGTTGCGGCTGCAGGCAGTAATATCTGTGTAGACTCAGCCTCCCGGCAGCAGAACAACATGGCTTCAGGGAAGTGATCTCACACACTCTCCCCTTTCTCTCACTTTTTTAGCCGTGTGACACCAGGGAGGCAGCATTTGTCATTTCACATTTCTGAGATAATTATAGTTGCCGGGAGCAGTCGTGAATGCAGTGCCTTGCTCGGAGGCATGGTTTAGAGCACACTAGATATCCCGGCAGCTGGCCTGTATCCGGTTTCAAACCTGCAGCTACAGGCAGCAGCGTGTGCAGGAGTCAAAGCAGCAAATATGTAGCCGCAGGTTGACCCCTTCCATCCTCATTAGCCTGTTTGAATCAAGTTCGAAGACATGGTTTCATAGATTTGGCTGTGAATGATTTATGAATAAAGATCTTATCGTTTTTGTCAATGTCTTATCGTTTTTGTTAATGTTAAAGTAAGTTGAGTTCAGGTCCAGGTCATGCAGGTCTTAGCAGCAGGAACGGCTTTTTCAGGGAGGATCCTCATTGTGCACTCATATATGAAGGGGACACAGGAGGAGGAACTGCAGTGATTTTTGGGATTAGTTTTCTGTGTTACATCATGCATCACCCTGACAACCGCTATAGGAGCTGTGCTGGTGTCCTGCCAATGTGAAGCTTATGGAACCCCCCCCCCCCCCCCACACACACACACACACACACACACATCACATTTCTCTCCATCCGTCTCTTTCACTGCCTGGTAAATGCTCACATCTCTCAGAAGTTCAATCCCGTTCCCACCCTCCACACCTTTAGTGACACATGTTCAGACAGACAAAGACGTAATCGTAGATAATAGATAATAATAGTAGATGGATAAAGATCGGCATTTTAAACTTTCATTTGTGATTTTTCAGCAAAAGAATAACTTATTTTTTGTGTCGAAAGGTTCAGGTTGGTATGAACCAATTTTTAGTGTTAACATTGGTGTTAATTATGTTGACAGATGACAGATGTTTACAGGAGATAAGAGAGATTCCTCCAGTGATAATAAATAAAGATCAATTCAAACAAACTACTTCTCTCTTGATGTATTATCTCAGTAAACATTGTAAACATGCGTTTATGGTCTTAATCTCTCGTTTCAAGTCTTCGGTACAACAAATCATGGTCCAGTTCAGGGTCCAGATTAACTGGTGGGCCAAACTTTTTCATTTAGCTGCACCAGCACATTATTTAGGTGCACCCAAAATGTTTCACTGTGCTTTTTGGCACCACAATAACACATATTATACTTTTACTTTCTTAACACATTATGCAAATTGCTATATTTTTGGTCGCATGTGCACCCAAAACGGTCTCATTCTGGATTCAATGCATTTAGAGTGACAACAGTCACATGTCTATGCCGCCCCACCCCCACTATTGGCAAAAAAGTCTGAGGTATCGTCTTTTTCTGTTCCTGAAAGGTCACGACCCCCACAAATACACAACTAATCCACACATAACGGGCACACACCCAAACACACAACACAATAGAAACGGCCTCTTCCATGGATTTCCTTCCTTTGTTGAGTCCAGATTATTTCCGAGTGGCCACACCACACTTGCAGGAGGTAGGAAACAGGAGCTCAACTCCCACTACGGCACCTCGCCGGGGTAAAAACACACAATAAACTACTTTGACTTCCTGAGTTTCCCAGTGGAGGACCCGGGCTCATGAGGAGGTCCTGCTCCTGTGGCCATGTGGGGTCCACTGTGGAAACAAGCTGAGGGAACAACCAAGCTGCTTCAGGGTCACGTGATCCTGTGTTTATACCATATCAGCTGGTTACTGGGTGGCATGGCTCACCCGGGGAACTCTGCAGTTGGCACAGATGGCACACTGTGTACCTAATACACAGACGCAGATGTGGGGTTAAATATGGAAAGCGGCTGTGCCTCTGACCAGCATGGCTTTGTGGTGGAGGCAGTAGGCAGCAGACACACCCTGGTCTCAGCAGTGGGGCTCATTCAGGCTGCTGATACACTGGCTGTCGGACGCATAACGAGCACGCCCTTGTGAAGTGTATTTATATTCCCGCCTCAGAAACCACCTATTGTTCACTACAGAGTTTATGAGTCTTTGTTATGGTGTTTATTTTGACTTGCTGACTGTTGAACTTACTAACTGGATGACTGTCTGCGAACAACAGTGACTGTTTATTGACATGATTTGAATATTTAACTAGAAGAGCACTCAGAGCGCAGACATTAGCCACATGCCTCATGTTTCCATGCTCCTCATGTTTCTGCTCCTCATGTTTCTCTGCTCCTCATGTTTCCCCTCCTCATGTTTCTCTGCTCCTCATGTTTCCCCTCATGTTTCTCTGCTCCTCATGTTTCTCTGCTCCTCATGTTTCTGCTCCTCATGTTTCCCCTCCTCATGTTTCTCTGCTCCTCATGTTTCCCCTCCTCATGTTTCTCTGCTCCTCATGTTTCCCCTCCTCATGTTTCTCTGCTCCTCATGTTTCCCCTCCTCATGTTTCTCTGCTCCTCATGTTTCCCCTCCTCATGTTTCTCTGCTCCTCATGTTTCTGCTCATCATGTTTCCCCTCCTCATGTTTCTCTGCTCCTCATGTTTCCCCTCCTCATGTTTCTCTGCTCCTCATGTTTCTCTGTGCATTGGGCTGTTGTCATGTTGACACAGAGAAGGGCCTTCCATCAGGTATTATTGTATGCTGTAACACTCACTGATTAAAGCAACACTTAAGAAGTTTTCCTCTTCAGTCCCCCTACAGGTTGGAAGCGGAATTGTCCATTACTGCCGTCGTAAATAATTTAGCCTACCGCAGCCTACCGTCGCACGCATGTTATTTGTTTGTATGCAGAACCGGCTCTGGAAACGATGAACGATTTGAACGATGTCCAGTGACAAGGTAGAGTAGCTAACGCCTTAGCTAAGATTAGCTAACATGAGCCATAGCGATAGTTGCATATATATTAGCACAATAGCTAACGCCTTAACTAACATGAGCCAATAAAATAATCGACAATGTATTGTACACAGATGCACACTGTTGGGAACAAAATTATTACCGGTATTATTTATAAGTTAGTGTTGTCACGATACCAACATTTTGGTACCGGTACCGGTACCAACATGTGTTTCGGTACTTTTCGAAAAATGTCATTACTGACTTTATTTTAATAGAAAATCTTAGAACAATAACATATTAATCAGTAAATAAAATAAAATACCACAAAAACAAGCTTTTCTAATGCACACAATTTTAAAAATGTAAAAATATAAATACAATAATATAATATAAAATATAATAATATAAATAAACCAGCTCTATTTTTCTTCTTCCAGAGCTACTTTTGTTAAGAGTGAAGGGGGGTGGCGCTTGCTTTTAGCACTGTGGCTTTTCTTCCTGAGTAAATGACCTGTCGTTCCCTGAGCTCAGTGTGCAGGTCTGGGTGCTTGTCCTTTAAGTGTTTGGCTAAGCCGGAGGTGTTTCCGCCGTTAGCCATGCATGTTTTTAAACACCGTTTACATTGTGGCGCATCGGCGTTAACTGCCTCGCCTTGCGCATTTGTTTTTAGCTAAAGTACGGCATATCGCACTTCGCGGCGCTGGTTTGTCCACAAGTTGCGGCGTGGTGACGGTTGCAGCAGCCATTCTCCTCTCCGTGCTTCGCTCGCTCGCGCTCTCTCTCTCGCACTCTCTCTCTCGCGCTCTCTTGCGCTCTCGCTCTCTCTCCAAGCTTTCCTCCCGCTAAGTTTGTTGCTCCAGTCCACGCTGCTCGCTAACTTGCTAGCTGTTTCCTCCGGCTTGCTTGCTTTTTCTTTTTATCTCCCAAAGCTGCGGCTCGCTCCTCGTCCTCTCAGCTGTAGTTACAACGCGGTGACATCACGTGGCGAGTTCGCCGCGCTGTTGCCGGCGCTGCCGGCGGCGCTGCCGGCGGCGCTGCAAGTACCGGTCCTGTCCAAATGCAATATAGTACCGTTTTAAATGCCTCAGTACCCCGGTACCAAATTAGTACCGGTATACCGTGCAACCCTAGTACAAGTCCAGCAGCAACAAAGCCAAGTCACCATCCGTCTTGCATTTTGTAGCCTCCTTCAGCTCTCGCCAACAAGTGTGAGCCGGTCCGATATTCACTCTCGTACAAGCTTTCTTTGTCATGCTCCCGTTTTCTTTTCTTCGCCTCATCGGACATTATACTCCTCCTTTTCTTTGCAGGCTCTGCCATGACACCAATTTAAAAACTACCTAGCTGCAAGGTATCTTCCACGCACCTGCCGGGTGTTCTCCCACTGATCACACAGAGCCTTCACCTACCGGCTTTTGTAACGCTTGCCGTAAAGCAGGTCAAATTCGTAGTCTCATTAGAACTACAAAACCGCTACCCGACGAGGCAAAGTTACATAGTGCAGTTACAGCCAATAGAGGGCTGCAGAGCGAATGCTGAAGTGCCGTTCACCCGGTTTTGAGGTGATGAACCACTGAAACTATTTAAGAAACATTATTTTAAGGCACTAAAAACTCTTAAGTGTTGCTTTAAAGACAGCCATTGATCATATGTACACATTGTTACGTCTCCTGGTGGAAACCGTAACTCAGCAACCAATGATGAGAACAACACAAATGAAGTGGACAAAATGATGAGGGTTTATTCACAAACAAAAGGAGCAAACAAATGTACAGGTGGATGAGGGAAGGAGGGCTGTGGTGGGATGTAACACACATATAACTGTGTGTATCTGTACCTGTTCTCTTGTGGTAATGAGTAGATTCTCCAGCAGATGGGGCTGTGGAGTAATCTTTGAATCTGAGCTGAGGAAGCTGACTCATCTCAGAGAACAACATTGAAGACAGCTCCTCTGATATGGAGTTGAAGTGTTTGTTTCCTTATGAACGTGTGTGTAATGTGGTGGTGTGTGTGCTGCGTGGGATGTGTTTAGGATAAAGAAGGGTGCATTAATGTGCTGATATGAGCGTGGTGGGCCGGGCAGCCAGGTAGGAAGCAAACCGGGATAGATGGAAGGTCTCAGGATTGATCTGCAGCGAGTTCTCGAGCCTTGCCTTGAATCCTGCCCTGCTGTTTCAACAATGAAAGGAGAAGAAGTTCAACAGGGAGGGCTGACACGCTCTTTATGGGGCTGCGATGTTGGCGATAAAAGGAGAATCGGAGACGAGACAGATAAACACAGTGAGCCGAGGGAGGCTGGCTGCTGCTGGCACTGAAGATAATCTGGAATTATAGTTGGAAGATGACACACCATGACTCATGAAATTCCCCTGCTGGCCATTGGTCAGCTGAGCTCCCTGATGAGCCGATGACCGCTTGGATCTGTATGTCTGAGTCCCTGTTTAGGTACAGATTGTGCTTCTGTCTTGTACCAAGTCCTGCATTTATTTCATGCAGCATGATCCCAGATGGAGCTGTGCCTCCTTGTGGTAGAAAGTGGCATCAGATAGGTTGTAGTCACTGATTCAAATAAAGCTTTTTTTTGTCTAAATGCCCAGCAGAGAGGTCAGAGGTCAGGCATTCGGTGTGTTACTCAGAGGCAATTCCCTGTTTGGATCCAGGTTCTGGGTTGCAGTCGAATAGTCTTTCTCTGAGGAAGTAAACAAGTGGCCGCCATGATAAGAGGCGTTCGAATTCTCTAAATGCAAAGGAAAGGAGCTCCAATGCTTCCTTTCAGAGCTCCTTTAGCATAGGATGCAACGGACCTTCCTATGCGAAAGGAAAGGAGATTACGCCGACCCACAATTCTTTGCGAGAGCAACATTTAAAGGGCCGCACACCTCGGCCGTTCATGAAAACAAATGATATGTGCATTTACATATTTAATAATTACTTTCATGCAGACATATAGTAATTGGAAGTGTGTTGATAAATGTGTGTGGACAGTGATAATAATTTAATGATACTTTTATTTATTTCAATCATGAAACTAAACAAAACTAAAAGCACAAATGAAATGTAAATACAGCAAACGGTCAAACAGGTAGGAGGAGCTGCTGGACCTGAAGCCGGTCAGTGAACCAGCTGTTGATAAAACCAACATGTGGAGAAGTGGACGATGCGTTATTGTATTATCCATTATTGTAGTTTCTCCAGCGCAGACGCACGTCAGTCACCGGATCATCAGCTGTCAATCATCATCAGCATTATCATGACGTAGATAGTGAACGTCCGGTCGGATTCTCTGAGCACCGCGGTCGACTTTTCCTAAATCCTTTTCAGTGTCCTTCCAACTTCCCTTAACCCCGTGACCTTTTCCCCAGAGGTCACAGAAAAGGCGTTATCTTTGGACTATTCCGTCTTGTTACTGAGGTTAATTTGATGATACCTCTGGGCACAAATCAAAAGCAAATATATTTAGTCATTTTGTTTACCCTACTGGTCAGATGCAACACTTCCTGTGCATTATGATGCAATATGCTTTAATTATTTTGTTATTTTATTTTCAAAACAGTGTTTTAGGTTGTTATTTCAAAGTGAGCTTTGTAAAGATCTGTATTGCTATTGTTTCTTGAGCATTTTTATGACTATAATTGAGCATACAGTTTGGATTAGTGTTAAAGGTTTCCACGTGATTTTAAAGTGTTCTGTCATTCATTTCTGGGTTCTACCTCGTCTGTTCCAGTCCTTTGTCATGGCTCAATAACCCACATCCATGAAAACAATTTCAATTCTGCAGATTCTTCCACACATGTTATGTCATGATCCATTAAATGAGGTATGAGATTAATAAAACCCTGATTGCATGTTTCCTCTTCTTGTTTGTTCTTTTGTCTGTCCTCGTGTGCAGCCATGGCGGAGTTAGACCTGAGTCTGAGCGACGCGCTGACGGACAGCGTTCCCCAGCCGGGCCCGGAGAGCCTGGTGGAGAGGGACTTCATGGCTCAGCTGGAGGCAGAGACCTTCGAAGATAAGGTCGGGGAGACGGTGGGAAAGACAGACTACGTGCCCCTGCTGGACAACGATGACACCAGGGCAGGTGAGACTGAAATGAGGAAGCCCAGTGGAGTGTGGGTAATCTAGATGTTATTCATGATGACTGTGCAGACAGTGAAAGGAGAGAGCGAGGATGCTGACTATGCTTTATGATGCCGATTCAGTGTTGTTAGAAATTGACTGATGGAGAGAAGCACACTTTGTATTCATATAATCAGCTGTTGATTGGATTTGCAAAATAGAAGAAGAGAAATAGAGGAAGTGATGGGAAAAAGTTAGGAAGAGGAACTGTGGTAGACGGACGGTAAAGAAGTCAGCGACCGGTCTTGTCCGACAAGTCTCACCACGCATGTTTTTCATAAATAGATTAAAAGTAAACTTCAATGTTAAAGAAACTGCATCTCCTGTGTAACTCAAACCTGAGTTAACCTTCTGTCCTGAACAACATTATATTCACCGCGATGCTGTTCAACAATCTGTTACAGTGTGTGACATGATCTACAGCTGCTCCTACATAAATGACTGACATGACACTGGCTGCCAGTTTGGATGTGCTGTGGTTCAGCCAATGGGACGATAGCAGCCTGCAGCCAGGCAGAGGAGCTGTCTCTGCTCTGAGCACTTCCTGTCCACATGTCCCACCTGAGGGTCCACATGTATGATGTGGACCCGTCCCCATGCTCCTGTCCGAGGCCTGTTAACTAATAGACTTTTGTACAGTGATGTATTGCATTAATGTGGCATATTTTACAATAGGATTGCTGTATTATTAAGAGGCTGATAAAGTAGAATGAGATTCTGTCTGTAGTGGTAGCTGAGCAGACGGGGTGTTAGGGCGGGCTATGGTTTAAAAAACAACCATGTCCGTACAAATACCAGTACCCTTAAAGGGACACTGATGCATTATTTTTTCGTGTGTGTCCCGCTGACCAGCTGATCACCACTGCAGTGCTTTTACAGCGGTTACCACAGATAATGCCACCCCCAACCCATGGTGGCATGACGGCTTGGCGGAGAAGCCTAGCGCCCAGCCTGTGGTTCCCCCGAACTGAAAACTGTGAGCTCTGTTGCCATAGTAGCACCGTTAGCTGCTAGCAGCCGGCTTAAACATCTCTGTATTTAGAGCCATTGCAGGCTGGCAATCCAGGCTGTGTGGGTTGTAGTAGTGTACCAGGTACTAGACTAGTGACACGACAGTGAATGGCTGTGAGCAAAACCACACAAATAATCATCTGTTTCTATATCTGGGCTCCAAAAGAATCAAATGCACTTCTGATTCACCTGGATAAGTTTCAATACAACTTAGTACTTGCTAATTAAGTTGTGTACACAAAAGGAGGTGCATGTTAGCCTCAATAACCAGCTGTATTTGAATGTTAGCTCCCCCTACATGCTGGCTCATAGTTTGGTTGGGTCTCCCAGATTGACGCCATTGTGTTTAGATCAAAAACTAACCAACAAACTTGAATGCATCAGTTTTGAACACATTGATGCAGAGGTGTTCATGATGCTCATCATTCATGTGTTTTCGGATTGATTCTATTAGGGGTGGTACGATACGGGTAACTCACGATTCGATACTGTGACGATATTTGGCCCACGATAACGATAATATCACAATACACGATATCTGCAATATTCGATATATTGCAAGAAATTTCATCAACGATATATCACGATATGTGACTGAAAAAGAAAAAATATGCATAAAAAATGAATTCCAAAACTTCGTACAATGTACAAATGAATAAACACTGTCCAGCTGGACACATTAAAGTGCATGAACATTAATAACATGTCTTATGTAAACCAGGACAGTGTTTTCTGATACTGAAAAGTCAGTAGCAACTTGTTTTATGTAAACTTGGGCCCGTTTTAGTTCAACAATAGCTAAACAAGATAAGAATAACATCAGAATTAAATGAAATATTGGGCACATTTCAGTATGCAACCAATTATGTGCAGAGTTATGTTCACGAGCTGGGTGAAAATCGCTTGGAGCTCACAGCAACACCGGGCAGCACACGGCTCCGCGGATCCACACATGCGGACCCTCCGGCGGACGGTAAACACGCACCGCCCGGAATCCTGCCCGTAAATAGGCAATCGAGCCCGGCCGAAAAGTGGGTCCTCATGCCCTCAATGCTGCGTGAAAAGCGCTTGAAGCTCACAACAGCACCGGCCAGCACACGGCCACGCTTATGCGGCGTTCACACCGGACGCGCTAGACGCGAATACAATCGCGTAAAGGTACAGACACACCAACTCCGGCAGCGACGGATATGGACGCAACGGACGGTCGAACGCACCGGCGAGTGGGCGGTTCTGTGTTCAAGTTGGACGGGACTTGAGTTTCGCTCTGCCGTTTCCAACATGGCGGCCGGGCCACAAACGATCTCATTTTACAGTTAAACTACACGCTAAAGCATGTTTCTGAAAACATTTGAGGCGGGAAATGTGTAGTGCAGTTACAGAATATGGATTCATATTTGATCAACACTGCCTAGTTTGATAGTTTGAACGAAGTTTCTGGAGCCGGCAGCATTGCGTTGGTCGGACGTAATTTGCATAAAGTTCAATCTATCGAACTTTATGCAAATTCACATACGGCGACTGGGCCGCCAACTCGACGTGCCGTATCCATCATGCGGAGCTCCTGCTCTACATAGACAATGAATGGGATCCGTTGATTTGACGTCCGTTGCCGGAGTTGGTGTGTCTGTACCTTTAAGCTATGGTGTCGTTCACACTGGACGCGGAGCGCCGCGAATACGCGCGGCCCTCCCGCGCCGTGAAGCGATCGTTTCGGCGTCTGCTCTATTTTTTGCGCGTGCCGCGAGTGAACGCGTCAGTTCTGGCAGGAAATCACACAGAGAAACACGAGACAATCCGGTCAATTTTCAAAATAAAAGCAATTTTCAAAATAAAATACTGCGATTGACAAACGCGATCATATTTGTGTATCTAAACTCGCACTGTTAGAAACAGGAAGAGACAATACATTTAATAAATGTGAAGAGAAGATAAAAAAAATGTGTATTTCAACGGTATATCTGCACTACTACTGTCTACTACCATACACACTCTCTGTCTGTGTGTGTGTCCCTCTCTCTCCCTCTCTCTCGCTCTCTACGAGAAGTGTACAAACTTCTTGGTTACAGAAACATGGCGTATTAATTTTATGGGGTTTAATGGAAAAAATAGCTCTGAATGAACAACAGCTGAGCAGAAGCGCTTGTCGACCGCCGCGGAGAAATACGCGTCTGGTCTGAACGGGGGGGTGCGCGGATCGCTCGCGATTTTCGGCGGACGCGGGGAAACACCGCTGCCTGTGGACAGGGACAGGCAGCGGTGTTTCCCCGCGCCCCATTCATTGTCTATGTGAAAAGCTGTGCAATGCATTCTGGTAGCATCGCGGCGAATGTCGAGAGACGGCGCGCGAGTTGGCTGCTCCTCATTTGCCTAAAGTTGAAGTCGAATCTACTTTATGCTAATCAGAGGCGCCGGGCTCGACTCGCTGCCTCGGTAACGCTCGCGAATGCTCGTGCCCCCTGTGGACACGCACCTTCAGACGCACCCACGGGAGTCTAAAAAAACCCGTAGACCCAAAATATCGATATTTGCCGTCAGTGTATCGATTTATATATTGCGACAGAGAGCACAACAATATATTGCAATATCGATTTTTTTTCCCACCCCTAGATTCTATTCAGGAGTTCCTGCAGCCATCTTCCTCTCTGTTTCCCGTCTCACGCTAGCAGAATGAACAGCTGCAGTCCGTATGTAAATACCGTAATATAATACCGTAAAAGGGGTCACTGGATATCTGGATAGCAGAATAGAGTGAAAAAGAGATGACTAAACTAGTCAAACATCAGTTTTACAGACTGTCACAGACACACTTCCTGTATTACAACAGAAATGGCCTCAAAAGAGCATTGATATACATCTGTAACCAAACTGTACTTTTCTGGACGATCAGGAGCTACCAGTGGTTATGTGTTTGACTTTTGTAGTGTGAGAGTAGACATGATATTTTAATTATTGTTTTGCATCGTTGGTGAGTTTGCTGAGAAGCAACAAAGAAGAAAGGTTTGTAGGAATGGAAGTAAGCAGATAGATGGATCCAATAAACAGCTGAGTGAATAAGCAGATAACAGGAAGTGACAGTTAACCGGGGCTGACTCAGCTCTGGGGCCTGCTTTGGTTGCCCAGACACTTGGGTCAGACAGTCAGACTGTGTGTGGGTGCTCGTCAGTGACAGCGAGCTGCAGGACGGCCCGTGGGTGGTGTTGCCAGTGATCGACTGTGGCACGCTGTTTGCATTTGGACAAATGCAGACATGCTGACACGCCGAGTGCCAAACAGCAGGGCGAGGCACTCCGCAAATTATTGTCCTCTGTCAGCAGCAGAGATAGACGGAGGAAGATTTGTTTTTGTTTTGTTTTTTTGCCAGAGTTGTTGGTTCGGTGCCCTGATGCACGTAACACGCTCTCACGATGACCCATGTCAGTGTCCTCTGCTCGTGTTTGTCATCTGTGATGGATCACGCCTACTGTGTGTCTGCGTTGTCCTAGCATGTGGTTATGCATTTCTGCATGACTACGTATTAAGGTGTATGTCTAGTGTCGATATGTGCACACACGTGCTGACTGCAGCATGCTTTTATCCTGATTACATTACTGTGGTAACTTGATCTACATGGCTGCAGTTTAATGGCTACTGATCAATCAGCTCACTCTGAAATCAAATCCATTCATCAAAATGAGTCTGTGGCAGTGCAACCAAGCAACCAACCAAACAACCAACAGACCAACCAATGAACCAAGAAAGCAAGCAAGCAACCATCAGACCAGGCAACTAAACAACAGACTAAGGAAGAAAGCAACCAAACAACCAACAGACCAGGCAACTAAACAACAGACTAAGGAAGAAAGCAACCAAACAACCAACAGACCAACCAATGAACCAAGAAAGCAAGCAAGCAACCATCAGACCAGGCAACCAACCAACAGACTAAGGAAGAAAGCAAGCAACCAACAGACCAGGCAACTAATCAACAGACTATGGAAGAAAGCAACCAAACAACCAACAGACCATGCAACCAACCAACCAACAGAAAGGAAGAAAGCAACCAACAGACCAGGCAATTTTATCTTGATTAGATTACCATGGTAACTCTATGAAATTGAATCAATTCACCAACATGAGTCTTGTGCAAGTGCAACCAACGAAGCAACCAACAGGCCAAGCAACCAACCACCTAACCAGACAACAACCAAGCAACAGAGCAACCAACCAACTAACTAGACAACAGAGAAACCAACCAGCAAAGCAAACAATAGAGCAACCAACCAACCAACTAACCAACTAAGCAATCAAATAAGCAACCAAGAAAACAGCATTGCCATTGCCATCTCCACTGCAGCTAAAACGCCTTTACACAAGCAGCTACACACTATTCATGCTCTGTATAGAGAGAGTACATAAATGTGTGTGTGTGAGAGAGTGAGAGAGTGTTGTATGATGTGCACATAGATAAATAAAGTGCAGTGATTCAGCCTCCCTCACTGCCACCAGCTAACATGTGCTGCCCTCTGGCTGCCCCAGTCCGACCACAGCGGCCCTGTGTACCATTAACTGGCACGTCCACTGAACAACACACGTCTGTGGCGAGGTGGCCTTTAAGGACCCGGGGTCGCAGGTCTCCATTTAATGCCGGGCTGTAACATTTTGCCATTCAGTTTGATTTCCTGTCTCGTCAAACCAATAGCAGTCGGACGGATAGTAATGTGTTTGCTTGTTTTTGTGTGTGTTTGCATGTTCGTGCGTGTGTGTGTGTGCAGACACGGGTGCTACCTTGGAGAATGGAGAGCAGGAAGCTCACGGGGTGCAAAAGCCTGGTAAGACATATCCCACAATTCCTTCTGCCGCCTGTAAGGCCACCTGGTCATGTTCATCCACCAATCATGGGCTGTTAGTCTTTTCTTTTCTTTCTTCTCGACCTTGTTTACATCGTCACTGTGTGTGTGTGTGTGTGTGTGTGTGTGTGTGTGTGTTGTTAGTATAAGCGGCCTCTCAGTAGAGGATCAACAACAACAACAAGGTTGCTGCTGTTATACACTGATCAGCCATAACATTATGACCACCTGCATAATATTGTGTAGGTCCCTGCCCTGACCTGTCGAGTCATGGACTCCACTAGAAGGTGTGCTGTGGTATCTGGCACCAAGCCCCATGCAAAGAAATGTGATGTACTGTGTGTTCTGACACCTTTCTATTAGGGATGCAACAATACAGTTGGCCCATGGTTCAATACGATTACGGTTTTGGTTTGTTTGTTGGCTTGTCGCACATTTCGTGTGCAAGGAGAAAAAAAATGCTATTTATTCCAAAATTATTAATTTATTTTGCTTATGAGCTAAGTTTTTTTTTTTTTTTTTTTTTACATTAAGACACATTCAAGTGTATTGTATAATAAAATTAATAAATATTGTATAGGATAAAAGGGGGTAAAACAGTTTCAAAAGTAAAGTCTGCTTTAAATAAATATACCAGTAAACATAAAGTCACCGTTTTTAATCAAAAATATCTGTACTTCAGTAGCCTATATATGACGTTCATACAAGGGACTCTGTGCTTTAGCCAGTTCCACGCCTATGCTTTTCTGTTGTTTTATAGAAGTCAGGAATTACGTTGCTGAAAAGTGTAGCGTGGATCAAGCATTTGTTTGAACGGGGTTGCCAAGCTTCAGGAGCAGTCAGTGACAGTTACAAGGTTCGAGACTCCTCGGCTCTGATTGGTTGTTTTTCTTCTAACTGGTGGAATCTTGAAAATTCGTTTAGGAACACTAATGATGTGTTCACACACAACACAAAGCGCTATTTCCGTATGCCCCAATGGCATATGAAGTCAAAGTAAACATGTGAATGGAGAGGTGGCGTCAATGACGTCAATGATGCAACGCGAATAAAGCAAATACTGGAATGTGCGTTATACACATGACACGTGTCATTAAAGTCTATCAGCGTTCAGATCGTCATTCTGAAGTTGCTGAATCCTAAATGAAGGAACCAAATGTTGTCTTCTGTGGTCCCCCAGAGGTCTACGTTAGTAGCTCACATTAGTCCAGAGACCAGACCAGACTATGTAGAAAACCAGAGACTGTCTGTAGTCCAAACAACTAGGCCGTTGATGTATTTGTCTAGATGACCTTATTTGGAGTGTTGATGGAGCAGCTACAATGTTAGCATAGCCTAGCACCCATCAGTCCAGACTCCATTCAGAAAACAAGCATTTTAAAAGTTGTTAGCTTGTGGTCTTGCAGACAGATCTAACAAAGCATGACTCCCCTCCCTTTCTACAGCCCAGCAACAGAGGTAATCAGTAAAGATTTGAATTCTTCCTTTTTAATTGGTTGTGAAAGGCAAGTACCTCATTTGCATAATGAAGTGCATGAAAACTAATCTTAATTGACAACCGACGACTGCCAAATTGTCGCTCTTCTAATATCAGTTGCACTCCTTTTAATAAATGGAATAACATGGTAATTGAAGCTTGTACTCAGCAGGCCTTTTGCTGCTTATGATGTGAATACATTGTCCTAGTGTTATCTCTTATTGGAAATAATTAGCCACAGAGAAGAGAGCTCTAGAGAGGACTATTTATTTTGTAATGTCTGCTCGTACTGAAATGTGTGTGTGTGTGTGTTTTTGTGTGGTAAATCTTGGAAATCAAGTCATCAGATTTTTCTCTGGTTTCCTCCCATCTTTCAGCTTTAACATAACTGCTCCATACTGTACGTGCTCCCGTTCCTCCTTCGACTTCTTCTTGGCGTCATGTGGTTCCGCTTCCAGCTGCAGAGCTGCTGTGCATACCGTTAGCAGAGACAGAATTTTGTACGAGTGTATAGATTAGTGTGTGAGGACTCCTCCATTGACAACACGCAAAGCCACTGATGGTTAAAAGGAGATTTTGAGTAAAAGCTGAATGAAATGTAAGAACGTGCTGGTGCTGCAATTCCAAACCTGCATCCACTTGGCGGTAGGGCAGTGCCAGTATCGATGAGTTCTGTATTTGTTGGACCCGATGGACGGGATCTGGATGCCGACATTGTATCTACAAGCAGCTCAGAGCTCATGATGCAGGCAGCCTACATGGTGGTGTCTCACACAAGGAGTAAGAACCTGTCGCTGCTCCCTCTCATCTACTTTAGCTCACTGTGGATGTTGATATCTGGGCCGCATGTAGACAGGTTAGTCAAGTTAGTAGTCCGATGGTTATACACGTCAAGGTCGTCCTTGTTAGCGCTACGTAGCATGAACACAGGTGAATAATGTCTGCTGCTCTGGAGGAGATTCAGAGTCTGAGAAAAGAATTGTGTTGATGTCATCACAGTTTTTTTTACAAAAGCCCTGAGAGGAAAATACATTTTATTCAATTTTCTCAGGCGATTTTTTCGTGTGTTTGTTGTTTGTAATACTATTGTCTGGGCTTCTGTAGATATCGGTAGATATATGGAGGAGCTACAGGAAGCCAAGTACAAAGGAGATGTACTTCATTGATCTCTCAGAGGGGGAAATCAGTATTTAGACTCTTCTTCTTCTGCATCACACACACATAGGTCAGAAATACACACAGAGGGCATATGGAGCAGGTGTCCCCAACTCTGGTCCTGCAGGGCCACTGTCCTGCATGTTTTAGGTTTCTCCCTGCTCTACACACCAGATTCTAATGATGTGCTCGTTATCAAGCAGCTGAAGCTTGTCACAGGTTTGGAAATCGTTAGAATCAGGTGAGTTAGAGCAGGGAGAAACCTAAAACATGCAGGACAGTGGCCCTCCAGGACCGGAGTTGGGGACCCCTGAGAGGGTCATTATTGGATAGATTGCCACATAGTTAAAGCAGTAAGGTGTCCGGTGCCTTGATTAAGGGCCGCGGTAGTTCCACACACTCTCTACTGTATTCTGGGAAGCATTTGAAACAGCAGCCAGTCAAGTCCCTCCAGACTGAGCTGTACTGTTAGTGTTATGTTGTGTTTACACCAAACGCCAAGCAAATGTCTTTGTGCGGCGGGATCGAATGCAAAGACATGAATAGACATTATTTTTTGACATGCTGTCATCTATCAGTGTTGAGATTCTCCTCCTGTCGTCCTGAAATTGCTGAATCAGAGATAGAGGATCCAAATGTTGTCTCCTGTGTCTGTGGTCCCCTCTCAATAGTAGCTCACATTAGTCCAGAGACCAGACCAGACTATGTGGAGGAACCAGAGACTGTCTGTGGTCCAAACAACAAGGTCTCTGCTGTATTTATGTCTAGATGACCCTATTTGGAGTGTTGATGGAGCAGCTACAATGTTAGCATAGCTTAGCACCCATCAACCAGACTCCATTCAGAAAACAAGCATCTTAAAAGTAGTTAGCTTGTTGCCTTGCAGCCAGATCTAACAAAGCATGGCTTCAGACTGTTTACTGATCATTATAGAGTTATTTCAGCATCCTTTTCATCTGGTTATTGATATTAAATCAAAGCTAAATAGTTTATTTTGGTTTCATCCAGCTGTAGTAAATCAGCCGACGTGGGTCTTTCTAGATAAAATGAGCCCACAGTCAAACTCACACCAGTGATGTGAGGTGAAAAAATTAGCTTCATGTTTGCTGTGAACTAAGCATTATTGGAGCTTGACCCAGTAATGTCGCCTGGTGGCACGGTTGAAGTTAGTGACTCATGAGGTGTCATGTTACGGTGATGGAGGAACACCAGCTAACCTGGTCTGTCTTTCTACTTTTTAAAATAAATAAAACCAACTATTGTCTGCTAAGGATCTCTGCATCTCTGTTTTGCTCTGCCAGCTGGTACACCTGCTTTGTGGGAAGGATGAAGCTGTCAAACGTGCCCCCTCCATCTTTCATGTACTGTGTGTCTCTCATCCACTGGGATGACTGGGAGCCTTGTTGGGATGGATGTCGTTGACAGTGGAAGGAGTGACCAGCATGCAAATAAGACGTCTGAGTGTTGGCATGTTCACCACTTTCTTTTCTGTCTGTTTGCATGGCATGGAGCTTGTAACCATGGTTACGGGGCTGTGCATGTGTGTATTCCTGACAGAAAGAGAAACCATTGAAAGGATGCTCTGTTTGAAGTTTTGGTCGTATTTCCCACACTACGGCGATAGAAATCTAGTTGTTTTCAGAGGTTCCACTTTAGTAGGCAGAGCATCTGGCCTTGTCGAGGTGCACTGGATCCATTCATCAGCATGGAGCCGGCAGACCCGAGGGAGAGGACGCAGGCGGTATAAGTAGTAACTGGGTCAGAGAACTGAGAGCGTCAGCTGAATCCTGACTGAGCAAATGCAGATGTGTGAGTGTTTGAGTGCGTGATGCCGCACAGCGCTCCTCCGATGCACGCCGCTCCTCCGATGCACGCCGCTCCTCCGATGCACGCCGCTCCTCCGATGCACGCCGCTCCTGCATGGCACGTTAAGAAAATTGTATGGTATAGAATATCTTCCCAAATGTTTACCAATATAATACTGAGGGTGTAACGGTATGTTTCCTTGTATTGAACCGTTTCGTTACATGGCGTTGCATGCTAGTTGGTTTAGCCCGGTTGGTCCGGGTAATGAAGCTCAATGGACCAGGATTTGTGTCAAACTGTAACCCGGCAGTTGAACTGTAGTGGGATGCACTTCAGACTACAGGCATCACATGAATGTGTGGATTAGCGGAGCACGAACAGACTGGAGGGCGAGTCCTTCTTCTCACAGTGTTCAGGCTCCTCCCACTGCAGAGTCACACCCAGACAAAGTTACTAATGTGTTTATCGCTGCGTAAAGATAGATTTAAAGCATTTGGTCATAGTCTATTGTGCATCCTGTCCAATATAAACCAGTTTTAAATTCCAGAGCCTTATGATGGAGGCTAACAGAGCCAGAAATACTTGATTGATCTCTTGAATTACTTAAGTATCAAAGTAAGAATTACGGCCAAATGTTTATATTTTTGAAAATAAAAAAGCAAAAAGTTATATTTCACATTTTCTTTGTTTTCCTATTGTACCTAAATCGTACCGAACCGTGACCTAGAAAGCGAGTACGAAGCTAGCTGAGAATGGTGTGTACCTTTCCACCTTTATATAAGTCAATAAAAGAAGATCTGGCTTGTAACCTTCAAAATAAGATACACGTTTCTGGTGTTTGTCAACTATTTGACATTTGTTAGATGAGTTGATTGTATGACAGCTTTACTAACCTGCTTTCTTCCTTTTCCCCCTCATCCCTTCCTCTCATTCTACTTGTGTTCATCCTCTGCATAAACATATTCTTTTTTCTATTTATGCTCTTTTGCTCTTCCTTTCTGCCACCTTTATTCTTTCCTCCATTTTGAATGAACCATCTTTCGTTGACGCACTTACTTTACTTTCTTATCTCCCTCTTTATCACCATCATGGTACACCCCCCCCCCCCCCCCCCGTTTTTCCTCCCCGCCATCTCTCTTCTCTCTTCCTTCCCCAATCCCCGTGCTTCAGAGGACTAGAACCCGCCTCCATCGCCATGCCGACTGGCAGTCAACTGTGCTTCCGCTTCTGTGCACCTCTTCTTCCCTCACACACACACACACACACTATCCATGGCTCCTTTGATTTGGTGTGAAGGAAAAAGTCTGAGGTGGTGGACAAGATCCCACATTATAACACACACGCTAACGTTGTCGTACGTGTACACGCACTCAGCCGTGCGACGGCGTCCTGACTCCAGCACACGCTGTTCCTCCACATAACAACGTGTTGGCACACTGTGATTCACTCCGCTGGGCTCACTGGGTGTCTCTGACATGCAACTGCTTTTAGACAAACAGTCGCATTGATATTCAACTTCTGGTTTGGTTTGTTTCCGTGTGTAGAATTACCACCGTTACTTATTTCCACTGTGTCCGATGAAATGTTCTCTCCTTGTCCGTTTCTCTCTGATCACTTATTATTTGTAAATCATGATCATCTAGATACAAACTCAATTCAGCGTTACTTGCCCACTACAGCCCACTGTGGCATAAGCAAAGTAATAAAAAATAACGTGATGAAATCATGCACATTTGCAACAGAACCTGGCCGATCTTGGACTTTTGGGGCCAATTCCGATATTATCAATATATATCTATCAATATATATATATATATATATATATATATATATATATATATATATATATACCTTTAATTTCAATCTTGCCATTGCCGTGAATTTTATCGTCCACCTTAGTATGTTATTTTCTCTCTGCTGGTCAATCTATGTAATGACACCATTCCTGAATCATTCTTGCAGCATGTGCAATTCATCAGTTCTATATATTCTATCGTTATGCTAGGCTAAGTGGCTAATAGACTTAAGTGGGCGGGGTAATTGACTGTGTAAGCCGTCTCGCTGTCGCACCGAAGCAGACAGGAAGTTCATAAGTCCACGTCCTCTCGCACACCCAGCAGCCAGCCCTCGTCCTCCTGTCTGAAAGCTTTCAAAGTGAGCTGCCGTCGCTGCAAGCCTGATCCATCGACACCCACAAACCAGCACGCAAACAAACCAACAACAAACACACTCACGTTGAACCCACCCTAGGACTATTAGTATTTTTGTCCTTTTTTTTTTTTAATGAACAGCCCTCTTTGACGAACGCCTCTCTTTAAAACTCTCTGAACTGTTTAACTCTTTATCTGCTTTGCACTTTCGTTCTTCACTGAAGCCTGACCTTCACGGGACAATCATTAACAACGTAGGGAACGTCCCAGTAGTCTTTCAGCTGCCTTTGATTCCATGTCACTGAACTGTGTCCGTAGTTTTTCTTCTTAACTCTTACCTTCAACGTAACTCTTAGTCACTCACTTCTGTGTTTGCTTACTATTAACGCTGTGTGTCTGTTGTGTCTGTTGCTGTTTGTTGTCAGTGTGTAAGAAATGGGTTCAGTCATTTGAACATTTTAGTTCACTGTAAACTGATTTAGGGTTATTTATCATGAAGGTGACAGGGTCCTGTTAGCCACAAGCTAGAGCTAATGTTGGTTTTAATATATGTGTATTATCAAAATCTATATCCATCTTCTGGCATCATTTTGTTTTTATTTAGACAGGTTTTAGCTTAAATTTTTGGAACTACTTTTTACCAAAGAAATAGTCCCCGTGAATGATGCTGACCGAGTTGTTTATGGATGAGAAAAGAGGATGTTTCTAGAAAGTCAGGTCCTTTCTCGTCCTTGATTACCACAGATATAATTCCATTCATCTCCATTGTATCAGGATGGTGGCAGCAGTTGCATTGGCTGAACTGACCTTTTTGTGAATGAGGTGTAGTAACGTCCTTTCTTATTATGTAACAAGCAGAGTGTGATTTGTACACCAACTCACTTCCATCTGTGTGTACATTACCAGCACTCATCATGTGAGGCTCCTCAGATATTCTCATGGCTATACATGGACAAAGATCAGGGGTCAGAGGTCAGCAACAGACACAACAAGCAGATTTTCCACCCAGCATTGAGATTTGTTGATTTCTTTTACTAGTTTACCTACTAGATGCAAAGAAACATTGCATTTGTACCAGAAGGTTTGGATTGTATGTATTTGTTCCTCAAGGTATCTCCTTTTTCTAGACGTGCCTCTCTCTGTTGTCTGCTTCACCTTGTGCTAATAAACCGAATTATAACACACACTCTCCTGGCTTTTGGGTTTCTCTTTCTTCTTCTAACCAGCCTGAACTAAACCTCTTCTCTAACGTGTAACTGCTGCTTTCCCTCTTTCTATTCCAGCCGCTCACAGCCTTTTATATTATGTGCAACTTTATTTCCTTTTTCAGATATTTTTAATATATCTGAGCAGCTTTCTAAGAGAGCAAGACTCTTAGTCATCCTGGCTGTAACCTTTGGAGGCGGTGGATTTTTACAATGTAAAGCTTAGAGATTAGTGTGTGCCGCAGGGAAATGATTTTCTATTGGTTCTCAGAGATGTGCGTCTCTGGTTACAAAACCGATTTATTTTTTACTTGTTCCTTTTTTCGGAAAGAGGAAAAAGACAGGAACCAGTATTTATTTTCCCCTCGCGCTGTGGCTTAAAGATACACATAGAAAAGGAACTAAAGGGAATTCAACCTTCTCGAAAGCTGTTTGCCAGCTTTCAGTATTTTGTAGCTTCTCTTGCAGAACAAATGGCTGATGGAAGTCAGGCTCCAAACATGAAAGGAGATACACTTTGAGGAGGCACGACAGAAGCTTGTCATTGTACTACATCACATCATCATCTCAGCCAAAAAAAAAAAAAAAACACACACACAATCTGAATGGGCCTGATTGGCCAAGTATTTGCACACATACAAGGGATGTTATAATTGATCTCATTGTAGTTACACAGAAATAAACAAGGGTCTCTACAAGAGTATCTATAAATAGATGTAAATACAGAAAGCACCAATGAAAACAACTAAAATAAAGTAAGAACAATGTTTACAAGTCAAGCTAATTACTCAACACCTGCTTATTAGCACTAAACACAAGGGGCCACTGAATGATTCACGTTCAAGGTATTTGGTTCACTTGAGATGCGTATTTTCAATACTTTCCTACATCCATTGACTAGGGATGAGGCTATGATTGTTGGGAATTTCCTTTATTGGGATGATCGGTTGCCATGAGTGATTTGAAAAAGCCATCATGGTCGAAAAGAAAGTGAAAGATATAGCCTGATTTAAAAAAAAAACAGGATACAAAATACCGTTTTTTCAAATGTTTCCTTAATGCTAGGAGAAGTTATTTGTATTGGGTCTCAGATAACTGAACATATTTGGAGTTAATTTATATGAAAAACTATCAAATGATCTTGAATCAGATATAACTCATTTTTTTCTGAACACAATGGAAAGTGATGTTTGATGATTTTCAGGATAATATCTTGAATCCCCATTATTTAGACCAGTGACATGAAACGTTCATATTGTCCCATGTCTAGTATTGATCAAACACTTAATAAAGTAATGACCTGATATTCCATGGCTTGGTGTAGTCCCCCCCTAGCAGGGCAGCTCTGAGATGAGTGGTTGTATCTCTTATGATTTACTATCCACTGTAGTTTTGACCTCCAGAGGTCAGCCTGGCCTGCGGGACCTTCTCTGTCAGCGGGGTGTTTTTGCGTGACTGCAGTCTATATGGAGCAGCCTGCCCTACTTACATTCAGAGAGCTGTGGCGGATGTCGGAGATGTGGAAGCAGATGTGTTGTACCTTTTCAGAGTGTTCACCATAAACACACACTAACATGCACCAACATCGGGGGCCCCCAGAGAGCCCCACCCCCAACAGCTGCTCCCCCACATTACCCTTGAAGAGTGAGTGGAGGAAGATTCAAAAGGAGGGAAAGTGAGACTTAGACTTGAGGTGTGTTATACATAATGCATAGATGGACCCCCGCACTGCAGTGCATTATGTGCACAGCAAAGACATACATCATCTGAGGAGCTTGAACTCCTGTCATGCCTGCAGCATGCTCTATACATTATTAAACTACTGAATGAGTGTATGGTGTCTCAATAAGAACATCACTTTGGTTCTGACTGAACATCAACTCTGTAAATGTAATAATGCTGACTAGCTCAGCACACTTTTTCCTTTTTAAAAAAGTGTTATTGTTTGCCTTTTTTCAGAGAGGACAGTTTGAAGGAGTGTGAGTGTAAAAGAAGGAGAGAGAGAGGGATGACACAGCAAAGGGTCATCGGTTGGATTTGAACCCGGGCCGCTGCAGTGAGGACTTAGCCTCAGTAAGTGGGGCGCCAACTCTACCACTGAGCTATCCGGCGCCTCTCTCACAACTGTAAAGTTGACGCATTGCAGTGGCAAATGTGCCCAAAGACAGACGGGTGGAAACAATATGAGCGTCACTTTCCTGGCTGGTAACAACCAGATGGTAACCTTCTGTTCTAAAAAGTGAAGCCAAGGCTGAAGCTAAGTGGCGCTAAGCTAAGCTAGCGGCACAAGCAGTGCAAATGACGCACTGACAACATTGACAAAGTTAGTATGGTTAACAAGCTCGCAAAGACTTTTTGACACCCCCAGCAGACACAACAACATGAGCGTGCATTTAAAATTGTCACCTGAACAATGTTAAGTCCAACTTTTATGGCAACCTCCAGTTCTGAAAAGTGCCAATGCCATTCTCTCTGCTGGCCATCAGGGGGCGACTCCTCTCTGATTGTAAAGAAATCTATGAGAAAATGGTCCTACTTCTCTCTTGATGTATTATCTCAGTAAACATTGTAAACATGAGTTTATGGTCTCAATCTCTAGTTTCAAGTCTTCTTCAATCCAGCATGATGTTAATTTAGTACATTATGGTCCATTTAGAGTTCAACAGACCAGAAAGCAGGGCATACTTTAGGGGCGGGGCTACCTGCTGATTGACAGGTCGCTACCAATGCAGTTAGCTACTAAGATGACTTTAACACTTAGCTGTAAAGTTGACCTTGAATTATGAAGCTAACTTTGTTAGCAGCTTCACACCAGAATCCAGATGGATTCAGATCCAGTAAGGTTGCTGCTCTGCTGCTTGTGTTCATCAGATCCACCCGTCACTCCTCCACAGTCCAAATATGGTCACTTCCTTCACTGGTTGCAAAGATCCAAGATGGTGGCAGCCAAAATACCGAACTAGAGTCCATTTCTTATCTCCAGTCTATGGTTACAACAGCTGAGCAAGTGGGCATGTGAAGCGGTGAAATGAGTGTTGCTGAATCAGGGGCCGATGCTGCCCATATTACTGAAATGCAGTAGGACAAACTGACAGAATACATCATGGTACCTATCAATGAAGTACCTATCTAGTATCTACAGAATTCCAGCCACACATACCACCGGGCATGTTTTTAATAGCTCTAATATAACCTTCATTTAACTAATAAAAAAATATATTTTAATGAAGACGTGCTCAAAAGTAAAACAATAGGCTGTTAATAGCCCACCCAATTGTTGGACTGCATTCATAATATCGAAGTTCAAATTAGTATTTATAAGTGAGAAACATTTGCATGCAATAGTCCACCTTCTCTTTGGTTCTCTCTGCCTCTCTCTCTCTGTCAACCACGCACACAACGAGCACCACGGTATTCTCAGTCAGTACTTCTCAAGATTTGTTTAAAAAAGAACGTTGTGCTCATTTACAAAATTCACAACATGTTTTTATCGAATGATATATTGTGCTCCAATCTGTATTTGTTGGCATTTAGCCTTTCAAAAACAATAGTTTCACTGTGGTCAAAAAGCATCGTGAAATATGACGACAGACTTTCAGAGCTTCATTTGTTTGTTTCCCATTCACGGAACCAGGGCTGCGTATGAACGCTAGTAGACGGGAAGAGGCATTGGCTGAATTTGACAAAAAAGTGTAAGTGTGATTACAATCGCAAGCAGAAGCAAAACCACATGTTGTCTTGGCAACATGTCATATAGGTCAAACATATTAGGCTATTTATTATGCTAATAATTAATTTGTTAATCGGCAGTTTTACGAATGGACATCTTGCTTATTTCATCTACCCATCTAACCACTGGTAAAAAAACGACAAAAGCCCTTGAACATAACCCTTGGTCAGCATCTTGCAGACACCTTACCCCCAATTTCCACTGCATGCGTCTCCGCTGCGTTGCGTCTCCGCCACGCCAGCGGAGCAGATACGTTTCACTTTATTCTATGGGTGAATCCCCACCAGGTCCGCTGCGCTGCGTGTCCGCTGCGTCTCGGCTCCGGCAGTCCGCTGCTCTCCGCAACAAATACGCAGGACTTCTATTTCTGGCAGATGCCGGACCACGGCGCAGCAATTCAGCACAGAGCAAATATAGCAAAACAGGAAGTTCGGTACATACTCAACAATAAAACATCCGGTTACTTCAAAATAAAACACTTGTGTTAATAAAACCTCTTGACGACGGATCATATTTCAGTTAACTACGTCACAAAAACGTCAGAATGGGCGGGGCCAGGTACGGAGTCAACAGGTCAGAGGTTTTCAGAGTTCTTTAACTGCAGTCTCGCGCGATTACGTATTATCGCGAGGTCTTGCGACGTCACAGTCGTTCTACCGGACTGCGCCGTGGCGGACTCAAACGCATCCTGTGGGGATTGGCGGACGGCGGACGGAAGCCGGATCGGAGACGCACCGCAGCGGAGACGTATGCAGTGGAAATTGGGCGTTATGTCTGCATGTTGTGTTCAGTATGTTAGAGTGAAGAATTAGGACCAAGACAACAACAATACCAGAGTCCGAGTCCACCTTTGAAAAGTCAAACATGACCCCGAGCCTACTTTTCATTATGTCGCCGTTTTTTTGGTTTGATTGAAAATCCATAAGTCCTAAGTTTCAGCTGAGCACATCACCATCTTTGTATAATTTGATAAACTGGTGCTGTCGTGCTGTTTAACGTGAAGAAGTGATTTGGTAGAAATGCTGGTTAAATCTCCTTTAAATATTCACGATGCAACTTTAATCCCTGAGCCGGAGGGAAAGAATCTAATTCCTCCTTCACTGATGACAGGAAGCGCTTCATCTGTGTGAGCTTTTTACTCCCATGTGAAGGTGTGTGTCTTTGTGTATCCACATGTACCACATGTACCACGTGTGTGTGTTGTCAGAATACAGTGTTTATGTGTGAATGTTAAGGCCTGGGGCTTTTCCTTGTGAAATGCTCTGGATGGGAAGCATCAACATGGGCTACTAGCAATTCTCACACTCCCCGCTGCACTTTGAAGTGTGCAGTCTTTCACTTCATCTGTTGGTTTGACAGGTACTGACTGTACAATCCCTGCTGCCGGGAGCTCAATAGTCCCCCATGCTTGCCTCGGTGGTATGAATTGTGATCCGTGACAGTGAGGGGTGCTAGAAAACAGCTAGAAATGCAAATATGCAAAGACAAAGTACCGAGGGTAGTCAGAAAATGCTTTCAACTCCTTAAGCCCGCCGATACAAAGGAAGAAACATTGACGTGAAGAAGGTCAAGAGAAAGTTAGGGTGGGATTAAAGTATACACGCCTCGCTGATTATTCCTCTTTCCAGACAGATACACAGGATTGTTTTCAGGCTAGGACCAGGAGGTGTGGAATACAATGACATGCTAAACTTGGATTCAAAGACAGGATTGGAGGGAGGAGACGTTTTCCACAGACAGCTGTGTGTATGAGGATACCTGCAGGTCCGACCAACCACCAGCCTCTCGCTGACACATGAACGCACACACACGTTACAGACATGTTGTCACATCCAGTGCACCTTTCTCCTCTTCGGCCTGTCAATGCACATCACTCTCACGCTGGTTTCATACCGCCACTGCCTCTGGACTCCTCCTCTAGTTTAAACAGCACTTTACTATAAAGGACCCGTGTAATTATGATGAGAGGCTACAAGAACAAAAAGACCAAGTCATAAAAAAGTTTGTTTGTGGGTCAGTATTTGTCCGGCTCTGGGCAAGACCTGTTATAAATAATAACTTGATTCAATTTCAATTCAGTGTTATTTATAGTGTCATATCACAACAGAAATTATTTCAGGACACTTAACACATTGAGCAGGACTCGAATATGATTTTCAGAGTTAATACAACTTCAAAGTCCCAACATCAGCCATCACCCAGCCTGCCTAACTATAAGTGTGATCAAAGAGAAAAGTTTTAAGCCTACTCTTAAAAGTGTGCAATTGGAGTATTCCATATATCGCCAACAACTACTGTCGGCTATATCCACCCAGCTCTCCATTTTCTGTTTCTCACAAGGGGTTAGAGCCTATCCCAAGATGCACTGGGCTAGATATGAAGGTTTATTCTTTTTGTTTTGTTTATTGTCCTAATAGATGCCACTCATAAATATATAAACCCATGTCTCAGATTGTCTTTTTTGTAAACAGAGTATGAAAAACAAGCGCTCCCTGTGCACTACATATTGTACCCTGGACAGAATGATTGAGGCCTTAAACACTTGGGTCCTACAGTGTTAAATATGTATTGACTTGAATCAATATAAAGTGAGATTATTGGGACAACTGACATGTTCTGGGCTCTGGAAGTGTTGTTTCGTCCTACCCAACCAGTCGTGAGTGACACCAACGTTTTTCAGTTGACTGGGAGGCTGCGGTCCACCTGCAGACTTCATCAGTCTCAATCATTTTCATGGATGCAGCTCGGGTCCCAGCTTGCTACAGTGCATGGGAAGAGGACATACGTGTCTAATCCTCATCAGGTTGACTCTTTCCCAGCCGGCTGAAGCAGCCCTCTGCAGGAACGTCAGCGGGCTGAATCGGAGATGTGGCAGCACATTCAAAGTGGCCGAACCAGGCATCAGTGCTCCTTTACCTCAGCATCAATTCACTCCACCCGATAAGGAAAACTCCCTAAGAAACATTTTAATAGGGAGAAACCTCAAGGAGGATCCTGAGGAGGATGCCTCACCCAGGATGGACAGAAGTGCAATAGATGCCATGTATACAGAGTAAACGTCAAAATAACTACAACACACATGATACATGTAATGTGAGCAGTAATAGCAGTAACAATGATGGCAGAAATAACACTAGAAAATGATTGCTACTCGGTGCAGAGGATATAAGAGCGCCCTCTTGAGGTTTCTTAAGGGCATGATGTTGGTTTCGGCGTTTTGTTCATGTCGGTGTGTGTCTAGTCCATGTGTTCCAGCTGCTGCAGCAGGATTTGTAAAACGTTCTGAAAGTTAAATGTTGGCTGGGTTGCCAGCTGGATTAAATAAAACCAGGCCAAGCTTTGATCTCCTATAATAACAGATCAGATGGCCACATACAGAACCGCAGTAGGGAGTCTCTTTACATCACTGAGGCCGAATGTTTTAGCCATGCCAGAATTCAAGGGGAGTCCCATCAACCCTTTAGACTTTGGATGTGTTGGGGTTGTAGCAGGAGCAGATTTGGTTATCAACAGTAAATTATTAATGTCAATATGATTATCGATATTAATAATTATATTTAATATATTATCATAATATAATCATGAATAAACGGGGCACCACCCTGGGATCAGGGAAAAGATAACCTAAAACTGTATTCAGTCTCAATATAAAGGTTTTATACTCACATGCCAATCATCGTGATCATTGGCATAGAAGTATAAAAACAATCGAACAATTAAGAAGGCGTGAAATTCAAGCACTAGCCTTCACAACCTGCTGTTATCCAGTGACATATACACAACAAGCACAAGAGACCGCTAGTTATAATATAATAAGATTTATTAAAATCAGTAATAATGATCACAATCAATAACACTGCAATTAACAAAGCCTTATTACCTAACTACCTAACACACAAAACTAAGCTTAAACAAAGGGAGAGACACACGTGGAGTGTGTGTGTGCGTGTGTGTGCGTGTGCGTGTGTGTAGAGAGAGCGAGAGAAAGAGAGAGAGATGGCCGAGTACGGCCACCAGATGGAGCTATTCCTCACAGCGTTCAGGGGCGGAGCCACTGACGTCCGATAGGATCGCGAGAGAGAGAGAGGGAGCGAGAGGTGGCCGGGTACCGCCCCCGGATGTAGCTATGTCCTTAGCGTCCGCCGGGAACAGCTGGCGTAGGACACGTGCGGGGCGGCGTATGTGTGTGTGTGTGTGTGTTAGCGGGACACAAACGAAGAGAGAGAGAATGCGCGCGCAATATTCTAAGGCTCAGGAGGTCGGTTACTATCACACGGGCTCGCGTGAATGAACTGGCGTTTATTCCGCGAGACCGGTCTTTTAACTGATAGTAGAGGCTTTCTGAGCTCGCGAATATGGCGGAGGTTAGTCGAAAACACTGTTACAGAAATCAACCCAGCGGCGTGGGTACACGATCAGTATTCAAATACAACACGGAAAGCAACAGACTCGGCGGTCCGTGATCAGAACTTAAAACACATTAACAAGAATTACAAGCATGTCCTACACTATCGAATCTCTGCTTCTGCCCAGACAAATAGCCTCTTAATTTTGTCGATGTGAGATGCGTCGATGTGAGGGTTTCGTCCCGTGCGGGGATGGCGTTCCTTGACGCCGGCAACGGACGGTAGTTCGCGAGCGCTCGTTCGGCGCCAGATCCAATTAGTTGAAGAAAACAGTTAGTATTTCTTCCTTCTGCAGGCAACGATGAAAATCGCGGGGCTCGGCGATTTAGTCAGCTGATTTCAGACAAAAACGGGTCGTAGTTCCGTTCTGCTGGCAGCTGAGACGAAGAAAGTGTTTTTCTTCCTTCCGCGGGTGAACAGGAGGGTTGCGCTGTCGCGGCGGTCTCCTCAGGATCCAAAATGATAAACAAAAGAAAAATAAAATGAGTAGAGAAAAAGAGGGGTAAAAAAGTCTGTTGCTCGTCCAGCGAGTTTGGGGGAAAGACTGCGGCCTAGGACAAAGGAAAACGCTGCAGACGTAATGTTCACCTCCTGTTGTAACGTGTGTCACGGTGGAGAGAGGAAGTTCTTCAGGCGGCGCCAGAATATATAGCTTACGGCTGCTTCAGGGGACCCTCTGGGGTTACCTGTGGTTGTCAGCCAATAGGGCACCAGTTGTGTGACGTTGCACGTTGCAGGTGACGCTAAAATGGTGGTTGTAGTTTTATCTCCTTTGTTCCTTTGTCCTGACCGCATGTGAGGGCTTCTGTAGGCCGCTTTGTGTAGTCCTAACGGTGAGGTCCCAACAGATGTCAGAGATGGCATACCCAACCTCAGAGACTCTGTTGGAGTCCTTCGGCTCCTTGAAGCCTCTCTCCAGATCGATTGTATCCTTGCCTTGCAATTAAGTCCCCATACCTCTACCAGGTCATACAGTAGACCAGACCCATGTCTGAAAACGGGATTCTTTACTTGCTGTTTTCAGGCGCACATAAAAGTAAAAATATGTTCAACTTTTCAATATCACACTTTGACCAGCCAGCCAATCAAATTGAGCAAAAGAAAGGCTTCGGTACTCAACTGTTTTCCTTCGTGTTTTGATGCTAGTCGATGGTTGAAACGGACATCAGCAAGTGCAGTATGAAACATAATATTAGTGTTTTTTCAGTATGTCGTGAATCCAAAACCTCCACTTTTTTAAAATCTTTTCCCCCTCCCTCCTCCTCATCCAACAGTGGAGCTCCACATCTGCTTGAGTCCACATTCGATGGCGTGGTTGATTACACAGCGCCACTACACGGGCCGATCGCCGCACTTTGCCAAAGGGCCTTTTTCAGGTCTCTGCTCCGGTTGCGCTGCGTCTCGGTGTGATCGCGGCTGAAAGCCTCTGAAGTTTGCGGAGGACAATTGCAGGTAAAGGCGACTGTAAGTGATCTACTGGCCGATTCAACATGATTATGTGATTAATGTAGTGTCGTGGCTTTGTCCTCACCAGACAGTATCAGTCTGTCCTCTCAGTGAACCGTCATTGTGCGCCTCTGGTCCTGCAGCAGCCCTGACCCAGCTACTTCGTTGTGTCTATCCCAGCTCAAGGAGCAGAGGCTGAGGCAGAGGAGCATGGAGAGGCTGGGGTCAGCTGGAGGACAGCCGATCCTGCCGGCTCATCCCAGATTAGACCCTTTTGGTAAACCATAGGGCGCCATACAGTGGAAAAATAGCCAGGTTTGGTATTAAGCTTACATAGCAGCAAGCTGCTATAACGTTGATTTGGACATTCGTGTTTAGGGTTTGACTACTTTTTCCAAAGTGAACTATATTGTTTAGAATGTTAATGTACAATAAGCCTGATATATACACACCAGAAAGTTATGCCCTGTCTACTTATAGATCCAAATAAGGCTGTGACCTATTCCCAGAGGATACATCCCATGTTGGAGAGAGGAGCATGGGGCATGCTGATGTCGGATCAGCTGGAGGACAGAGACTAGCCCACGGGCCATCAGCTATATGAGAAAACATATGAATGGTGTAACTCAGGTTACACACGATGGGCTTTAGCCGAGTCCGAGCGTTTGAATGAAAATCATACAGCCCAGTTTAAGATCAGCCAGGGCACGGCTTGTTTTAGATGAACTGGTTTGATCTTACCTTGTGGAGTTTCGCTGTACTTCCGGACTTACGTTGTGAATTCAGGGTTGAGATCAGATTCAGAAGAGTGGAAATGTCTTTAGACTGGTTGTATCTTGGCATGGGTAAACAGAGAGGAAGTTGTGGATTCATATTACATTACACATAACATATGAGGTCTTTGACAATGACAGAGGAAGGTAAGGACTCGGGCAGGGCTGTAATGAAAGATGAAAGAATCTACTGGCCAAGTACATTTTTTACCGGCCAAATAATAAATTGCCTCTTTTTGTTGCATATACATCTGTTTCACTACTTTTCATAATATAGATAACAGTATTACAGAGCAGTACATGCTTAAAAAAGAGGCCAAAGTATTATTTAGAAAATACATTTTAATATTATTAATTGAATTTCATTCATTTCATCTCAAACATTGCAAATTGAAAACTTTAACAGTGCAAAACTGTGACAAAGGAAACACTCATTAATTACTCATCAGAACTGAGACAGAGAGAGAGACAGAGAGAGAGAGAGAGAGAGAGAGAGAGACGTGCAGATATACGCATATTTGTTTATCTACTCTTCACATTTATTAAATGTATTTTCTCTTCCTGTTTCCCAGTGCGAGTTGAGATACACAAATATGATCGCATTTGTCAATCGCGGTATTTTATTTTGAAAATTGCTTTTATTTTGAAAATTGACCGGATTGTTTCCTGTTTCTTTGTGTGATTTACTGCCAGAATTGACGCGTTCGCTCGCGGCACGCGCAAAAAATAGAGCAGACGCCGAAACGATCGCTTCACGGCGCGGGACGGCCGCGGCTATTGGCGGCGCTTCCGCGGCCGGTGTGAATCACACTCACTGCGCCAAACTTTTAAAGAGCGGTGACGCGCACGCTACGTTGCTTCGGGGGAACTATTTTCTACAGCGGTGACGTCTGGGGAGCTACTTCAGTGTGACACACAACAAATCACCGGTTTAGCTTGACGTTTGCTACCGTCATAATTTATCAGTTTACAGCTACTACAATGTTTTGTTATATCATGCATAATTTATTGCAAGAGCACGACCATCGGGCCAAACATTTACCCGCCCCAGTGGCATGTATCCCTCCAAAATTAAGTCGCCAGGGGAATATTTTAGTCGCATTTGGCGAGTGGCGAGTGCTAGTTTACAGCCCTGGACTCGGGACCTGTGAGGTTCTCCAACGGTGTCAGAGCATCACTACTCACCACCCTGGCTGTTGGTGGCATCTGTCTCTCATTCATCACGTTTCTGCAAAACCATTGTCGCAGTAAAATCTGAATCATTATTATTATTATTAGAACGGTGTCAGGGTGATGAGTTGGTGACCTCTCCTGTATTCGAACACAGCAACCCCAACTTCCAGATCTAGTCAGCCAGAAAGAAAATCACTTGTGTACGCACATGGCTTGTATTCATTTGAGAGGGAAGTCAGAGTTGCAGCAAGGTCGGTATGACGACGTGAAACTTCGGACTCTCTCAAAATACCTCCAAAACACCTCGATGGTGTTGAAAATGTGAAAACTAGACGCTGATTTTATTGCATCCTGGAGTAATCGCCTTGTGAAAATGTCACCGGAGTAGAACGTTCAGTAGAGCCTGAGTCATATTTCAGATGGTGGGAATGTCATCATCATAACAGAGTTTGAACGGCAGCGTTCCTCCACTAACCCCTGCACCACCTCCTCAGCTGATCCAGAATCAGCTGCCTGTCCTTGGTGCAACCCTCACAGCGCTTCAGTGCCACTTCCACAACTCATCCAGGCATGAGTAGGCGAGTGTGTGTGTATGTGTGTGTGTGTGTGTGTGTGTGTGTGTGTGTGTGTGTGAAGTCAGCCAAGTACCTACCAAGCATGGACTCTGCCTTCATGTTGTGTCTTTCTTTCTCTGTATGTGTGACTCTGTGGCGTTATGCTGCTGTGTGTGTGTGTGTGTGTGTGTGTCCTCGGAGGCCTCTGTGACGATAGAGTTCATCCGTCAAACTGATAGCTGCTCCGGTCTGTCTCGCCGCCCTCCGTCCTCATACTGAGGTCAGCGCCCTCAGCAGCAGAGCCTCGCATCATTTGGACATTTTGGTTTTCCACTAAACACAGAAGCAGATATTTGAGTCTTGGTTGTTCTCTCTGCCGACTAGAGGCCAAGGTCAACTGCTTGCTTCCTACACAGATAATCAGGGTTGGTTGACCCGCACAGAGACATTTAATGCTTGAATATCTGACAGGAATGATGATGATGATGATGATGAAGATGATGATTGCTAATATTATTAACAGAAAATGAAGAGGCTAAATTCCCGTCAGTTTCACAGAGGCATGTGAAACAGCACACACACTCACGTTCTGGTTGTAAGTAACTAACAACTCATAACCTGGGTTGTACCACACAGCTTTGCAGCTTTGCAGCTTCATGCGTACCATTTACATGATAAATATTATTAGGCCACCTTCTAAAATTCATAACATGATTTTATTTATCATCTGTATAAACGTGGCAGTTTATCAGTCTGTCTGAGGGCTCGCCTGTTTCTCTGCAAGTAGATTCCATCACTCTAGGTGGAGAAATAAAATCAGCGAATCCTAACCAGGAAACTATTGTGTTTCAATAAAAGTCAGTCAGTCTGGTGGAGGTTAGTGAGGCGGACCGGAGTCTGTGATTGGATGACAGAAGGTCACAACTCGCCTCCAGTGGCGAGTCCCAGAACCAGAACCACAAATGATATTTATATAACCACAACAACACAAAATCACACTACTACTATGATTACTAATGTAACCTCCCCTCCCCCCATCAATCACATCGGCTACTGGCAATGTTTGAGGGTGTTGATATCTAACTATGGAGACGATCTGCCAAACACCTACAACATGCTTGCTTAGTAGACAGATGTTTCTGATGAGAAGCTAATCGTGCCGTTCATTTCTCAGAAGGTCTAGTTCTGTACTGTGCTGTCAGCCTCATGATTGTATTTTCATGCATCTGAATCGGCAGCATATTGTCACACAGTTAGCTTTGTTCAATTTTGCATGAACGTTTGCATGAATTTTGAATAAACTTTGCTGTAGTAGACACCTAGTTTAACTTACCTCTGAATGCTTGAGAGAAGCTGCAGATTTGTTAGAAGTTTATTAATATGGAACATGTGACATGTCCAAACTGCACCGAATTCAGCAAAGCACCTCCTGGTCCAGAGAAGAAGTAGATCGGATGAACGGTTCTTGTGATATGCCAAGGACGTGTAGACAGAGATTTCTTGCTTTATGCTGCATATTAACGGTACGTTGCAGGTGCAACATGAAACAGTGAAACACACACGCATACAGTACACTCTCTCACACACATTTGGTGCATCACAGTTGGTCTTCCTTACTCTTTCAGGCTGAGCAGTTCACCACTGGTACATTAAACACAGTTCAGTGTGTAGAGGATAACTCAGCAAGAAATGTCCCCTCGTGGACTGAACTGAACCCCCTAAAATGTGTCTGAGCTAGAAGAAGGCCTGAGGTACAATAGTATTTAGGCCTCATTTCACTAATTGTTTCACTGCAGACAAACACAAACTTGAACAGTTATATGAACATTTCAGCCCATTTCAACCATTTTGTATGCAGTCTGATTCAGATGGTGATAATTCTGATTCATTATAACTTGGGTCTTATTTATTTGTAGTTTTCCCTCAATTGTAATGCTATTGTACACACATAAGTCATTGCTGGAAATGTCGCAATATTTCTACAGCAAAGTACAACAGGGCAAGAGACTTAGATATTCCCTGCCTGCATTATGGTGTGGATGCTTCTCTACAGTCACCTCTGATACGTGTATCATGTTACAATGTTATAGTCACTGATCAGGATGATGAGGGTGAGTGATCGTCCTTTTAAGTGTTGTATAAGCCCAGGAAGGATTCCGTTGATGCCATAATCATTATCATCGGTTTCCATCGTTAAACTATAGTTGGCATCGATTTTGACTTCTTCAACTCGTCCTGTGAATGTGGTTGCCCAAGAGATGTTTTCTTTGAGTGATGGGTTATTTGTGTAACCTCCCTCCCCCAATACAACAACACCCTGTGGCGTTAGATAAGACTGATCTACAATGGAGCGGCTCACTTAGGAGTGCAACGCAAACAGTGGGAGATATTCGAGGTTTTCCTACCAGCGCCCCTGACCGACCTTTCAAAGCGGCTTAGTTTGATTTCAGCACCTTGGACAGCAGCACAGTGGAGCGGGGGTAAACATCCGCCTGTTTCCCTGAAACCTTTTTGCTTCAGTGATTTTTAACTAAGAAGAGCAGAAGACGCTTAGTGTATTGAGGCGCACTCGCTTCGTCCACCTTGAGCCATGTGCCGAGTCTAGCGCGACCTGCCGTCTGTGAGAGCGACGCAAAGAGTGTTTTTGTATAAATCGGTGACCCTGCCGTCGGAGTCTTTCTGCGTCCTTTGGAGACAGACAGTGCACACCCTACCATGGCCCCTGTGTGTGTCTGATATATGGAAGCGTTAGTGACTTTGGGTGGCGTCCTGTCTGTTCGCCTCACTGTCACCCTCTGTGAACGCTGCTGGGAGAGGGTTGCCATCGGTGCCTCCCTCTTTCTCTCCTCGCCTCCCTCCCTGTGACTATCCGTTTTCCTCCCTCCCTTATTTCACTTTTTCACCCCTGCCTTTTTCTCTTACTCATTCTGCAAATTCTCTTCCCTCCATTCAACCCTTCATCTTCCTCCCTGACCTCTTTGTCTGCTTTCACCTCGCGGCCCTCTTATCCTTCCATTTATGTTTTACCTTCCACTCCCAAATAGCCACATTAAATCTGCCAGTCAGGGTTCTGGCCTCTGATGTCTGGTTGGGACCCCTGGTTGTAGACGGGGACTGGCATTGAAGGGTGACTACTGGACTGGAGAGAGAGGGAAGTCGCTGGGGGAGGCGCTAGCTGGCGGGGCCTGGGACCTGAACCAGACAGACAGCGAAACGTCACACCAGACCCAGACTCCCTGAGTGTGCTGGCATTCGTGTGTTTGTGTGTGTCCATTGTGTGTGTGTGTGTGACTGGGGGTTCACAGTGGTTGTAGCTCAGAGCCAGCTGAGGCTGCAGTGGAGACAGACAGAGGCAGAGGCACTGAGCAGCACATAGAAAACACCACTGAATGTTGAGTTGTATGGGACTGGGATATCTGCTGCTGGGAGGAAATTTGGCAGGTGAGATAGAGTCCACTGTCTCGAAGTCTTTATGTTTCGTAAATGTGTGAGTGATTTGTGAGCGTGCGTGTGATTTCAAAGGTCTCGTGATTAAATTGCGCTGGTACAGTAGCGCGTCATCAGAGAGGAGGGGGCACTGATGTTGGATGATCCGTCTTGTCACTGCAGGTTGTAAGCTGACCGTGGGGGGACAGACACCAGTGTTGCGTCCAGAGCCACAGGGAGAGGTGCGACCACGCTCTCTTGACCAGCAGCAGGCCTTGGCTTCGGACTTCTTATCAGGTACCAACGTGCAAGTCCAAAGTGACACTGCCAAAAGAAATGAAATCGATTAAAAATCTTCAAAAAACTATTAGTACAGCAATAGTTTTTGGCGTCGCTCAGGATGTTTTGACGTCTTAATTTTAAGGTTTATTATAAACAAGACATGTATAATATCTGTTAACAATAATAATAATGCTTGGGTTTTATTTCAGTGGACTTTCTCATTACTATCTCAACTAATTCAAAGAGGTGTGTACAAGTCAGACCAGAGTCAGGAATCTAGTGCCTTTACACTTGATTTATTCCAAATAAATACTTGCAACTTGACATTGACTTATGTCCATTGACTTGTGTCTTCACTTGAACTTCAAACTTGATTTACTTGACTTGATATCCTCACCTAAAACAAAGAACAATCTAAAAAATATGCAGCTTTGAATGAATTTGATAGCAGCAAACCATGTCGCAGGAGCAGAAGGGAAGGGTGCATTTCTTGGTGCACACCAGCAGATAGATAAAAATAGACTAGATTCTTACTTCATAGCCAGGACTTGAGAGTTTAAATGTGACTTGCAAAATAATGACTGTGGCCCAACTTGTTGTTCTCAAGAGTATTAAGGTCAAAATAATTTTACTCATAATTTATTATTGACAAAAACATATTCCCCACCCGCCCCATGGGTGCCCTTATGTTCCCTTCTTCATGCTCAGGTCCTCTACCAGAGGCCTGGGAGCCTGAGGGTTCTTCAGGATCTCATCTGTTAGGGCTGAGCTCTTCTGGACAGAGATCTGGGGTATTGATCCTGGACTCTGCTGGAGCCACTGTCCCAGTTTGGGGGTTACAGCCCCCAGTGCTCCACTTATTTTCTAGCTCCTCTTTCAGTTCTTGGTATTTTTTGAGCTTCTCATGTTCCTTCTTCCTGATGCTCGCTTGAGATTGAGCTACATGTATTCGATTGCTGTCCTCTGTTGTCTTTCCACCACCAAAATGTCTAGTTGGTTGGCCATCACCAGTTTATCAGCCTGGATCTGGAAGTCCCACAGAATCTAAGCTTAGTCATTTTCAACCACCTTTGGAGGAGTCTTCCTTTGTTACCTCTGGACTTCCAGCCCATAATACTCAGCACAGATGTTCGTACACTATGCAGCCACTTGGTTATGGAGCTCCATGTACGCTGTAACTGTCTCAGGGGCTGATTTGCACAGCCTGCACCTGGGCTCCTGTCTGGGGTGGTAGACCCTGGCCTACACCTGGGCTCCTGTCTGGGGTGGTAGACCCTGGCCTACACCTGGGCTCCTGTCTGGGGTGGTAGACCCTGGCCTACACCTGGGCTCCTGTCTGGGGTGGTAGACCCTGGCCTACACCTGGGGTCCTGTCTGGGGTGGTAGACCCTGGCCTACACCTGGGGTCCTGTCTGGGGTGGTAGACCCTCATTCATCTTGTGCTGCCATGAGTAGTGCCCTTGTGCCATCCTTTAGACCGGCCTTTTCTACTAGTATGATTTCTCCATATCAGCCACTTCTATCGGTCGGTGGTCCATGCCCTGCAGGTGATGGTCTCTTCATCTTCAAGTTTCTGCTGTCTGAGATATTCACTTGGGGTCATCTGCCTGATGTACTCCTGGATCTCGGGTGTTTTATCCTGCATAGTGGCTCCGATGCTACTCTGTACAATCTCAGAGTGCTAGACTTGGGGTACAACCTCCATGCATTGTGAGGAGCTTTCTTGTCTCAATATCATAGGCCTCTATTTCTTCCTTTGTTATAATACCAGTTGGGTCAACACATACGCACTGACATTTGCTATGTTGCCTTCAGTGGTGATCATCTTGCCTCGCTTGGATACCATCTGATCACACATATCTACCCTGAATGACATCCCGACGTTGCTTTTAGATCCTGGTTATGTGGATCAGCAAGTCGGTGTCCTAACATACAGATTATAGTCATCCATGTAGAGGACATGGCTGATGGTTACTCCACTTTGGAACTGGTACTTGTCAACACTGTTAGTGATATTCCGCATAGGCCTGAACCCCCCTCAGGCATATACAGTATATATATGTATATATGTGACCAGCCACGGCAAAACCAGGAACAAGTCGGCCTCGGGGCATTTTGAGTTATTCACAGATTCTGAAAATGTAGCTTTCCAATGATGTCTAACACATGGAAATCTGATAATATTTGACAAAGTTGTGGCCATATGAATGTACACATTCAAATAGCCACATCATCACAGTCAATTCAAGCAATGCCAACAGGCCCCTTGGCACCTTACTGTTAAATCAGATGCCCACATAACGAGCCAAAAACCTCCCATTACAACTTAGTTTCGATGTGCATATAATTTTAAAACGACAGTACTGAGCTAGCTTAGCTAGCTAAGCAAAGTAGATAACTTGGATGTTAACAGAAACTCACCCCATAAGAAACTGAAAAATATTCCTGCAGACTTCGTTGGCTCCGATGAAATAAGAGGTCTGGGTGGACTTTCTTTTCATCTGCGGCTTTTTGGTGGATGCAGTCATCTCCGACGTAACTACTGTACGTCCGTTTGCTCTCTTTCGGCAGCTAAAGAATCCATCCGTATGCTGTACATAAGCTCTTGAGAAAGTTTGTCGCTACGTGAATGTCTTCCAAGGAGAGAGTTCTCCTTTCTTCTTCCGTAGCATTTGCAGTCAAAGTTACGGATTTCCTCCATTTCTTTATCCCGTTGAATACCATCTGATATCTTCCGCTCCAGCTCCTCCGCTGCGCCAGTAGCCATGTGTGTCGCTTCTAACGTGCAGCTGATTGGCCAAAAAAATAACAACAGCGCGTGAACGGCCAACAGTGATCAGTATGGAAATGAACTGCATCGCCGTACACGGGCCTGCAGGGACACAGACACGGCCGTTTTTTTCCGAAACTACAAATACAAAAATGTATACTTTTAAGGCAACCAATACTGTTATCTGAAACATGGAGTGGCTTCTTCATGATCTGAACTTGCATATTCTGCAAAAAAACGAAAATCACTAATTTTGAAAAAAAAAAAAGCTTATTTCGTCTTTTACGCGAATTCGTCCCACCCGACTTGTTGCTGGTTTTGCCATGGCGGGTCACATATATATATACATATGTGTGTGTGTATTTATATATAAACATGTGTCCTACACACTCATCAACAGTATTTTCAGGTATAAATTGTCTTGATGGTGGGGGAGATCCGAGTAGAACGAGCGATAATGAGTGGGTGGGATTAAAGCCTACATCCTGTCTGCATTGCGTACTTGTGCGTGTGCTTTTGTATGAACTGTACCATACTCAAATCCACCTCTTTCAAGCTTGCCGGGGCCGAGGAAACGTACCGTTCTTAAGTACAGAACGGAGCGCTCACACTGGCCAAACAATCCAGACTTTAGGCTCAATCGTGCCTGGGCGCGGTATGGTTGGTGTAGTGTGATTGTGCCCATAATTTCCCCACCTAGGCCTGGGTCTTCCCAGTGGCCTCCTCCCAGCCGGTCATGACTGGACCAGCTCCCTAGCGAGGCACCGAGGGAGCGTCCTTCCCAGATGCCCACATGCTCCTTTCGATGCAAAGCAGCAGCGGCTCCCTCACGGATGACTGAGATTCTCACCCTATCTCCAAGGGAGACACCAGCCACCCTCCTGAGGAAACTCATTTTGGCCGCTTGTACCCGCAATCTAGTTCTGTTGGTCATGACCCATCCCTCATGACCATAGGTGAGGGTAGGAACGAAGACTCACCGGTAGATGCCTTCCGACTCTCTTTTCCTCACAACGGAGCGGTACAGCGAATGCAATACCACCCCTGCTGCTCCGATTCTCCGGCCAATCTCATGTTCCATTGTCCCCTCACTCATGAACAAGACCCCAAGGTACCTGAACTCCTTCACTTTGTGTAAGGACTCATTCCCTATCCGTAGTAGTAGTAGTCCATCGGTTTCCTCCTTTTCCAATTTTTTATGAACTGAAATACTTAAAAAAAACCTCAAGACTTTTTCTCTACACAAAAGGCCTATTCCTCTCAAATTCTGTTCATAAATGTATTTAAATGTGTGTTTGTGAGCACTACTCCTTTGCTGAGATAACCCATCCACCTGACAGGTGTGTCATATCAAGACAGCATGATTATTATTACATAGGTGTGCCTTAGGCTGGTCAAAAAATGACTCTAAAATGTTCACTTTTATGACACAGCACAATGCCACAGAAGCGTTGAGGGAGCGTGCAGTCTGTTGCCCATGAATTGGATGTTCATTTTTCATTTTTTCTATTGTGACCAGCCTAAGGCAGTGGTATGGTAAAACCCAAGCTTTTCTTCAACAATATTGAACCTGAATATGCTAAAATGTAAAAAAAAAAGTTGTGATTTTTTTCTCTCTTTGTTTCCTTCCTCCTTGTTTTCTACCTCCATCTCACCCACTCTAAATTATTAATGCCCTGATGCCCCTCCTGCATCTTTTCCTTCTTTTTTTCCCTCCCTTGGCTACTTCATCCATCTGTGCCTCTTTCTCCTTTCTCTTCCTCAACTTCTTCTCCCATCCCTCCTGCCATTCCTCTCTTCCCTGTTAATCCATCTCTCTTCTTCTCCTCCTTCTCGCCAGCCACCATGGCAACATATTCAGATGCTCTGGGCTCTCAGACCAGCGCTGCCCCAATGATGGACACTGGCATGATGGAAGCATTTTCAGGTATACTAGCACACAGCAACACTGCAGTAGTAGTAGTAGTAGTAGTGCAGGGAGATAAAACAGCATTCCATTCACAGTGGACAGTTCCTACATTCATTTGACTGGTTACACATTATTCATCTCTACACACAAATCAAATCAATATGTGACTTCCCTCAACTTCCCAAAATATATATATATATTTCAAGCCACTGAACTAGCTTTCATCCGAAGCAAAATTATGAAGGAAATTAAAGGAAAATTATGTATTTTTCCCTTGTTTTTGTGTCTCAGTGACTAATGGGGACAACTATTTTTAAAATTGGTCCAGTTTTGAGGGAGAACGCTGCAGACAGCAGGGCTCCAGACTAACTTTTTGCATTGGTTGCACAGGTGCGCCTAACTTTAGTTTTTTAGGTGCACCAGCACCAAATTTGGGTGCACGCACATTTTTCATCGCGTCGCCTTAAACGCCAAAAAGTCACCTTTTTATCGCTCTCCTTTTACATAATGACACCCCTGGCCTAGGTGGCCTAGGTTAACTGCAGCACCATCAGCACCCAGAGCAACCGTTTTCTCCAGCCAATCTGAACACTGATGCCCAAGCGCAGTAAATGCTTGCTTTGTGGCAGCATAAACTCCTCAAGAATAAAAAGATCATACAGGTCACTAGCCTATAGATTGCAAATGGAAAACTGTTTGTGATCTTAGCCTAGCCTACTTATATTTTCACTTAGGCTATTAAATTCATACAATTTCCTATTCATGATCTCTCATGCTGTAATGTGGGCCTTCAAACACTGTGCGTGTCCATGCTCCACCTCGACATGTCCAATTAACATGTTGACCGGACTCCCTTTCCGCAAAATGCGGCAGTAGACAATAGTAGACTCCTTCGTAGAGACGTCTGTGTCGCCGTCAATCATGAATGACGTGTACGTGGCGTTTCCAACCTCCGCAGCTGTCTTGTTCTTTAGTGTGTCGGCATTTTTTTCATCAGAATAATTTCTGACGGCAACTCCTCCTTTGCAATATTATATGCAACATTGAATTTTATAATCATTTCAGATTCCTCAGCGGACGTGATTGATACAGCCTGACGCTGAAATGCAGCTGGATGAGGGGCCACTTTATTAACACACTTATCACGGCATGTAGTATGCTTTTTGGACATATTGCGCTTTTTCAACGTCTCGATGCGAAATGTTGTTGACTCTTCCACAAACGCACTATTACCGGACAAATTCTGACCGCACTCCCGACAATAAATGCAGTGCATTGAGTCCCTTTGTTTATCGTACATCAGCCAGGGAAATTGCTTCAACCAGTCCTGTCTGAAGGCATATTTTTGGGCTTTTTAATTAGAGTCTCGGGGCGAGGCTTTCTGGCTCTCTTCATTTTCAAAGAAAATCGAAGCGCTCAGGAGTACCTGCTCTGCTCGCTCGCATTTTTCGAACTGACACAATTTACAGCAGTGAAAAGGACCAGAGCCAATCAGAGGCAAGGACCTGCCCGAGCTCTGTCTCTTATTGGTTTAGACCACGATACCATCAGGAGAACACAAAGAGATGCTGTGCTTATGATTTTTTTTTTTTTTCACCTGAGCAGCATTAGGTCCACCAGTGCGACCTACATTTTTTTTCAGTCGCACTCATAAAAATATTGGTCGCATTTGCGACCAAAATGGTCGCACTCTGGAGCCCTGGACAGCAGCCGCTGAACAGGCTGCAATGTTAATCATATCAGCAGAACTCCACTCTGTCAATACACGTCCACTAAAAGGCTTGTCGTTGCCACTGACAGGCTCAGATTATTGGAAGTGTCTGGCAGCATTGTGGAAAGAACCTACAGAAATCCTTCCTCCGTTTGTTATTGTGTCTAACCAAGTCTCGTTCAAGACCAAGTCTCGTTCTGAAGTCTTGCTAGAGGTGATGCAGGAGGACGCCGGTGGGAACGTGAGAGAGAGTTGGAGAGTGGAGCGCTGGTGATGTCTGTTCGTCGTGTATAGAAAAGCGCATCTCAATGTGATCCAAAATATTTTCAATGTCATTGCTGAATATTTGGCTGATTTCACCAGCGACACTTCAGAACGAGACTGAGCAAACAAAGGTTGTATTTCTCTGTCGGGGCCTTTCCTTTATAGCAGACTTAGAATAATATACAGTCAAAAGTCACATGCTGTTTTACACTCTACCAAGAAATTCAGTCAGGTTTAGTTTCCATTGAGTTCATAGCCCTTGTTGTTTTTCCTCCCATCTTTTGTTTTGTACTTTTTTTGAATTTAGAATAAAAGCCTGTTTCACCTGAACGCAATGGAAACTAAAGCTGACTATGACCAAAAAAAGCACTATGAAAATTACAAAATCAAAGTCGCTCACTAGGAGGATCAAGGAACAAAGGCTACAAACTTATCTACACTATTCAAAAGTTACAAACAAAAGAAAGCAAAAATACAAACTTGATGGACCTTGGCATGAGACGAGAGAGGAAAGACGAAACGCTCTGGCACAAGACAAAGGGAGACGCAGACTTAAATACACAGAGGGTAATGGGCAACAGGTGGAAACAATCAGGGATCAGGGATGACGTCAGACCATGGACACATGAGAAAGAGCAAGTGACCTGAAACAAGAGGGGGGTTACTTTTCAAAATAAAACAGGAAATTTCACAAGACAGAAAAGAGACGAGACAAACCTCACCGGCGTGACACTAACATAATCATATTTCACAAGCCAAATCTCCTTGCTCCTTTAGATTATGTCTCATTAAATCTACTGGCCGTGAATCTGTGGTCGTAAAATCCCTCCCTCATAAATGACTTGTAGTGACACAAAGCTTTTTAGCTGCATGCAGAGCTGTAGCTGCTGTCACTAGCTTGATGTCTGGACCTCCACAGAGTGACACACACACACACACACTCACACACACACACACACACACACACACACACACACACTCACACACACACACACACACACACACACACACACACACACGCACACACACACACAGTATGAACTACAAGGCTGAGCTATGCCTTTCAAAGTGCCAACCTCTGCATACCCAGCTCTCACTGTTGCCTTAATGAGACCTGTCATCTCCAAATAACTGCTCCCTGCTTGAACACACATATCTTTTGCTCTCTCTCTCTCTCTCTCTCTCTCTCTCTCTCTCTCTCTCTCTCTCTCTCTCTCTCTCTCTCTCTCTCTCAAACACACAAACACACACACTCAGCATAAATGGCTGATACATACAAAATAAAGGTCCAATTGCATAAATAAGTGTACTTAAGTAGTCCTGATCAGCTGGAAGGTGTTAAAGCTGTGCCCGGTGGCATGCAGGTTGAATAGCACAGTCACTCTCGGTTCCTTTGTTTCGATTATCCTCAGGAGTTGTTTAGATTGTGTGTGTTGTTTTGACTCAGTCATTCTTTCTGCTGAGTCTTTTCATCCAACCTGGGGCCTCTACTACGAAGCAGGATTTGTGCTTAGCGAGGTAACTTAAGCGTTAACCCTGGGTTTTCCGTCCTACGACGCTGGTTCACTTCTTACCGGGGTAGATCGCCATGGTAACTTACGCTGTGGAGCTAACCTGCTCCGGAGCAGGTTATGTTCCTGATAAGAGATCAACGTGGAGAAACACACCGCCGACTGACCAATCAGCTCTCTTGGTGCGCCGACATAAAAAAAAAGAAGCTTGGTGGATCGTGAGAGGGTGTCATAGGAGAACTATAGAGTGTACAGAGACCGGCAAAACCCTTTTGTCCGTGTCTGACGATGTTTTTTATGAGAGATACAGATTCTCATCGGAGGGAAAGACTTTTCTTTGTCAGCGTACAGCCTACTTACCACTTTGAATTATGTTTTTATATTTATTTGATTTGCTCCCAAGTCCGTTTTACACCGCCGGGATTGCAGCTGAAAGAATGAGGCTAATATTGTCATAAACCACGTTATAAGAATACATCCATGCAACAAATTCATTGTTTTAAAGTTATATGTTTGGCCTTTTATTGCTGAAGGACATCGTAAGAGTTAAAGGGACTAAAGAAAGAGTGACGACAAACCGCGGATTCAAACCGTTGCCGCTGTAAGGAGCCTTGGTTCTAAGGGTGATAACTCCACCACTAAGCTATCAGCGAAGTTGAAGATAACATGTAATCAGTCAGATCTAGTACTGTCCTTATAATGGGGTAGTTATACTCCTAATACTATTAATACGACTTCCGCATTCACACAGTAGGCGAGTTTTTGCCAGCTGTCCTTCCTGCATGTTACACATGAAACGGTTTCCTTTTGCCTGTATTATATGTTTAACTTCTTAGTATTTCTGTAAGATTATGGTTCGCTCCTCGTACGTGAAATACGCCGCTCCGCTGCCGTAGACTGATCCATGTTTGTGATTGGTCAAATGCTGCAAACACCGCCTCTTTCATGTGCACACGCTCACAGCTGGACAGGTAAACCCTGGTTTGAGTTAACGAGTTGATAACCAGCTTCGTGTGACCGCTTATCTCCGATTGCCTTTGTTAGGTTACTTAAGCTGGATCTCTGAAAGATACCCTGGGTATGTTGAACTCGCTGAGTAGTACAGGCCCCTGCTCACCAAAACATTTCAAAATTGTGAAATAAGTTTTGATGGATGGATGGATGGATGGATGGATGGATGGACGGACGGAAGGATGGATGGATGGATGGATGGATGGATGGATGGATGGATGGATGGATGGACGGACGGACGGACGGACGGACGGACGGACGGAAGGATGGATGGATGGATGGATGGATGGATGGACGGACGGACGGACGGACGGACGGACGGAAGGATGGATGGATGGATGGATGGATGGATGGATGGACGGACGGAAGGATGGATGGATGGATGGATGGATGGATGGATGGACGGACGGACGGACGGACGGACGGACGGACGGATGGATGGATGGATGGACGGACGGAAGGATGGATGGATGGATGGATGGATGGATGGATGGATGGATGGATGGACGGATGGATGGATGGATAGAGGGACGGATGGATGGATGGATGGATGGATGGATGGATGGATGGATGGACGGACGGAAGGATGGATGGATGGATGGATGGATGGATGGATGGACGGATGGATGGATGGATGGATGGATGGATGGATGGATGGATGGACGGACGGAAGGATGGATGGATGGATGGATGGACGGATGGATGGATGGATGGATGGATGGATGGATGGATGGATGGATGGATGGATGGATGGACGGATGGATGGATGGATAGAGGGACTTTCACCAGTGTTCATGTCCTGTCTGACACCAAAGTAACCCACTGAATTGAACCCAAAGCATCTTTAAGGCCTACTAACCCTAACCAGGGTAAGATTGCCCCGTTAACACCTGCCATTATTGTTGCTGTATCTTTAAATCAGTAGTGTCTAAATACTCAAATACACCCCAGCACTGACCCTATATATCTGTTTCTCTGCCTTTGATTGCCAGGTTTTTCCCAGCCTGGTGGGATGGGGGTCAACATGGAGGTGGGGGCTGTAACTCTCTCAGCAGAGAGGATGCCAGGTACAGCCGAGCCTCAGCATCCAACACCTCCAGCGGGTTCAGAAGCCCCTAAAGAGCACAGTCCCATGCTTCCTGAACCCCAGACTCCTCGCAGCCCTCTGGATCTAACAGCAGGTAAACAAAACACACCAAAATACTTTAGTACTTGACTTCTGTAATAGCTGAGGAATACTGCTTATTGATATTTGAACTATTGTAACATGATCCACTTCTACAGAAGGGTGTAACGGTAAACATATTAGTGTGAAAATGTTGGGTACAGGGCATTCACTGTGCAACATCCTCACAGCTGCTTGTGTCTCACACTTGGAACAGAATTCTGCCGGAAAATTTTACCTGATAATATTTTGGCAGCTTTGGCGGCATGCTAGGTTAGCCGAGTTAATCAAGCTCAATGGACAAGGATTTGCGTAAAACTGTATTCCGACACATTTTCCTTGTTTTTCCCAATTGGACCGAACCGTACCCAACCGTGAATATTGAGTACCGTGACACCCCTACTCCTATAGCATTGTTTACTGTTGTTGAACTCAAAGGTGTTTACATCACTTTGTTCACCCCCTTCATTCTCACAGCAGGAACGCGTGCTGTATACTATAACATACAATGTATATGACTGTTCCTGTGCTGCACCATCTCATTTGTTCCACAGGGGTGCAGAGTACAGAGCTCTGTCTCTCTTTGCTTTTCTATAGCTTCCTCTTCACACACACACCATCTCCAGTGTGAATTAGCCAGCTCAGCTCAAGGTCAATGCACATCTGATGCTGACATGTATAGGGTCTGCCATCGTGCCGTGGCTTCCAGTCATATTGTGTATGTGCTTGTGTGGATAGCTGCATATATTTATCCTTCAGCCAGAAGCTGTCCGTGGCTCTCTTAGTCCACTCTCTCCCGACCATCCCCCCCATAGGGATTCTCTCTCCGGTGCACATTGGATCTGAGAGAGCATGGAGTTGTAGTTGCCACCATTCCGTGACTAGTGCCACGTTAACATCCCACGTGGGCAGCGGGACGATGCTCAAAGCATCGCAGCAGCTGATGCACTGCTCCACAGTGTATCATCTGTATTAAGGTGTGTTCACACCAAACACAAAGCAAATTTTCATTTTCTGTTACTCATGCAAGTGCAAACATTTATTCACGTGATCATTTGTATTAATTAACCTCATTCGCACTAGACGCGCCTCACCTCCACGTAGACCCCAACCAGGTTTCTTCCGTCACGGCTGAAATCACACAACTGCTGCTTTGTACATTTTGAAGGCCCATATATACCAGGAAACCCAACACCGTCCTGTTTATGACATCATCCAGAGGTGCTCAGTGGAGTTCACCTAACTGGGTTCACTGGATCTAGCAAGACACACGGTTTACTACAGCCCAGAATACACTATATAGCTGTGATTTGATAGCAATAAACAGATTAAAAAGGATGCTGAAATAATTCCATAATGATGACTATTTATAAAAGGTCACTTAAAGGGATACTTTGGACTTTTGATGGGGTTGAATGAGGTACTTATCCATAGCCAGTGTATCTCTTACAGTAGAGAACCAGACAGGACTAACAGCATGGTAGCCAAACGCATTTTAGACACCTCAAACCTCAGTTTAATTGTACGCTATATTTAGAACATTTTCACCACTTTACAAAGACGTCAGTCACTTCTTTCTTACAGGAGTTTTAGGGTAAGTTGTGATTCACCAAGGTCACACAATAGACCAAAAACTCCTGTGATCTGCAAGGTAGCTGGGTAGTAGGTAGTGGCTTAGAAGGCAGCATAGATGGATGTAACAGTTTCTGTTCACCATCATATTTAAACTACCAGACACCAAAACAACATCGGGGTTGTTGTGAATCATAAGAACGAAGCAGAGCTTGGGTGTAACGGCAGTGAGCAGTGCGATGATTCATTCACGCTGTTTAATCAATTTGTAACAGGTGGTGGCGTAGAACATAGAGACTAGTGTTGCTTGTTAATCCCTCGCTGCTCCCCCTAAATTGACTAAGAGACAGTGTACCCCCCCTCTCTCTCTCTCTCTCTCTCTCTCTCTCTCAGTGTGCAGGTAATACATGCTGACTCAACAATGCGGCAACCACCAACCACCTGAATCAAGCAGATTTACCAGACTGCACAGAACAGAATAATTAGATACTTAGAAGCTTCATTTCTAGTTGACATTTAAATTCTCAGTCAATATTCAAATAATGCTGTGCGTTATTGGGGCATGTCTGTTCATTGTGTTTCGGCTGTTACTGCACAGTTGCAGATAAGGATTAGGCTACACTAATATAAATAGGGTTATAGTATTTGTAGAATTAGATTCCAGTGGTGGCTGTAGGATTGTTTCCATCTTGTGTGATCCACACATTCCTATTACTCCAGAGTTATATATAGTCCAAAAGTTAAAATTGATTGAAAAAAGATAATTTCCATTTTTTTTTTAATCTAAGAAAACATTCTTGTTCAATGTATATTTGTTGGTGTTTTGACTTTTAAAAAAGAACAAGCTCTCCCACTAACCGTTCAAATGCCAAATTCACACAATAACACAAACAAGCTGACCAATCGTAGACCAGCACCTCTGGTGGTCCAACAGGTCAAACGACTATTAGGAGTCTGGTAACTTTGAAGTGACTATAGATGGAAATAAAGGCTTCACCTCCCCTCAGAAAGAGCTGTCTGACGTCTGAATACATTGTTTTGCTCCTGTGCTGGTACATGCAGTTCCTCATAGAACCTTCCCTTCAAAATATCTAAACTCTCCCTTTAAAGTCGAGCTGAAATGAAACCCTTTCAGATTAACAATATATGCCAAAACATATTTATTTCAAAATCCAATATATTTTTCCTACTTTAAAACAACATGATGCATGCTAACATCAGCTTGTACCAACCATTGTCAACCAATGATAATGATATCGTGACATGCATCCATCAATCGGAGCTAGAGAAGGTTGTAAGCTAATCTTTTCAACCATCAATTCTTCTCATTAAGTCCCTCCTATCTATCCTGTTTCTCTTCTCTTTCTGTCTGACAAAAAAAAAGAAAAAAAAAAGAACTTGAGTTTTCTGCTAGCGTGGCAGACATAAAGTATGGTATATGCACATACAGTGAGATGGCTGCTCGTTGGTGCTCTCCTAGCATAAAAGGGTTGCACGCCTCTACATTTAAGTCATTCTGATCTATTTTTCTGCTGTCCGACTCTCCCAATTACTGCACATACAGTATAGAGAGCAGAGTTCTGTCAGGGGTTTGTTAATGTGAAATATGGCTCTCCAGAGAGTGACTGTACTGTATGTGGCCTGACAGCTGCTCCACTTTCGCTCTTCCTCTCTATATGTATAAGTATAGCTGAAAACTAGACACAAACTGGGCCAAAGTAGCATTCTTCTTGCCTCTCGTCTACCTAAGATTTATCTTCCAATGTCCCAAAACAAGGCTGTATAGTTTCAGCATGGTTGCCTGTAATTGACCTCCTTTTCATGGGACTATTAAGCATTAATTCTGTTTTTGTGTGTCCGTCTCCGTGTACATTGGAACATTGTATATATACTCCGCATCTGCACACACACACCCCTGACTCTGTTAATGTCGAACGGATCTCTGTTGCAGCCCAATAGTTTAAGCGTAAGCTTGCACTATACCAGACCCTGAGGCTGCAGTGACTCAGCCACCCAAAAGTACCACTTCTCTATATTTGTTAATTCAATACTCCCCAGCATATTGTGTGTGTGTGTGTGTGTGTGTGTGTGTGTGTGTGTGTGTGTGTGTGTGTGTGTGTGTGTGTGTGTGTGTGTGTGTGTGTGTGTGTGTGTGTGTGTGTGTGTGTGTGTGTTCTCATGCTCATTCCTCTAAGCATTCATTCACTCTAGCATAGACGTGGACATAATTTTTAAAACCTGAAATAGAGCTTTGAGTGGAGATTTACTTGGTTGACTTTAAGTTGAACAAAAAAGCCAACATTTGCTTGTTTGACTAAAGGGTGACACTTGTAGTATAAAGAGCAACTTTATTTTTTAGACCAGGCAGCAAACCTCTGGTGAAGCCAATGCCGAAGTGTCTTAAACCTGCATTCTCTCTGATGGCCATCAGAGGGCAACTCTTGTGGTTGGAAAAATACGTCTTAATTGCATGGACGGGTATGAGAAAAAATACCCTACTTCTCACTTGATATCTCAGTAAACATTGTAAACATGAGTTTATGGTCACAATCTCTAGTTTCACTTCTTCATCAATCGACCATCAAGCAGGGGATGCTTTAGGGTGGGGCTACTTTGTGATTGACAGGTAGATACTAAGCTGATCAGAAGACTTCAACACTTAGCTGTAAAGTTAACCTTGAATTATGAAGCTAACTTTTAAACAGATTCACGCCAGAATCCAAATGGATTCAGATGCTGCAAAACTGTAGTCCACAAGCCAAAGAGTGACGCCATGATGACTATGTCCACTTTTTATGTAGTCCATAGTTTAGACGAATGTGTTTCGGCTTCATCAGGGTCACTATGAAACACATTATAGACATTTAAATAGGCTAAAAAAATATGAAAGATGACCAGTCATAAACATCCACACACATGCCAATGGTACATCCTCAAATGTGGGCTGGGTATATGGTCATGTGGCTTCAGGCCAATCGTTGCCCCACACTGTCAGAGAGACCGTGTCCAATGAGGGACCGTACCAATGGAATGACCATTACCATTTAGGACTTTGTTAAATGTAAAACAAAGAATGTCTGTATGATACATTGCCCATATGGTAAAATATATAGAGAGGCAAGGAAGGTGGCCAATAAGGAACATGGGTGACACCATATTGGTCCATAAACTGGACCAAGTGGTGTAGTGGGTAGCAATATCATTCGCTCCGTCATTTTACGTGGTCTACCACTTCTTGGCTGAGTTGCTGTCGTTCACAATCACTTCCACTTTGTTATAATCCCACTGACAGTTGACTGCGGAATATTTAGGAGTGAGGACATTTCACGACTGGACTTGTTGCACAGGTAGAATCCTATCACAGTACCACGCTGGAATTCACTGAGCTCCTGAGAGCGACCCATTCTTTCACACATGTTTGTAGAAACAGTCTGCATGCTGAGTTGCTTGCTTTTATACACCTGTGGCCATGGAAGTGATTGGAACACCTGATTTATATTATTTGGATGGGTGAGTGAACACTTTTGGCAATATAGTGTATATAAAGAGTAGGAGAAAGCAAAAAGATGCATCAAAAAATAAACATCATAAGAAATACATCATAAAAGATCATCATAAGGGAGACCGTTACTAAACCACATTAGTCAGCGATGTTAAAGAACCACTATAAAAACTCATAAAATTGTCATTCATGCTGCTGGAAAAATACTTTTGAAACATAAAGTCCAAAGCGCTTTTCTCCCCTTTTTTCCTGAGAAAGTAGACATTAGAATCTCATTGGTTGGACTTTATCACCTCTAGGCATTAAAAGCCTATAAAAATGAAATGTGGTGATGCTTCTCATTTAAATGTCTTGCAACAGTTTGGTTACATCTTTTTTCTTAAGGGTGCTCCTATGTTCAGTGATACACTCTTAAAGGGTTTTGTCTCTATATATTTTACCATACGAGCACTGTATCATATAGACAACACTTGTTTTACAGCTAATAAAGTCCCAACTGTTAATGGCCTTTCCATTAGTATGGTCCCTCATTGGACACTGCTTCTCTGACAGTCTCGGACAACAAGTACCCAACCCACCATTGAAGGTCATTGGCTGACGTGTGTGGATGTACATTATTGGTTGTCTTTCATATTTTCTACTTTTTTGTTTTTTCAGTTTTATACCTACCCTGCTTAAATATTATGTTTAAAATGTTATTTGTTTCACAATGACCCTGGTCAAGGCTACAAGCCCAAACATGTTTGTCTAAACAGTTGTTGTACATACTGCAAGTCTTTTCAGACTTTATTCCTTCCCATGCACTTTGGAAGTTGTGCCAGAAAATCCCACTTAATTAAAGGGTGACGAATGACTGAAAGAGAAAATGAGTCATGTTCTGCAAAGGGTTGTGATTAAGGCTCAGCTTTATCAAACAACATGCACCGTTTCTAGACTTGGATTGAATTCCTCGAGATGCTACTCTGTCTGATCCATTTTGTCATCCTCTCAGCCCTCCATCTCAGGAGGAAAAAATGCGACCATAATTTTAACATGTTTTGTGGTGAACACCTTCAGTGTTATTATCTTCTTTGTTGTATAATTTTGCTTCTTTGATATATTCTGAAGTTTCTCAGTTATGTTCTGTTTGAGTGAGATAAGGGGAACCAATCCATATGCACATAACCCCCCAACTTTAAATTCTCCCCTCTTCACCCACAACAAGGTGCCTTAGGCGACTGCTGGCCAGACGAGGCTGGCTCCCTACCGACAGACCTCCCTTTCAGCCCCAGTGTCTCCACGGTGATCAGTCGCCATGCTGGCCATCTTGCAGTCAGCCCTGATGAACCACCTGTCACTTGGCCTTGCCGAGAGAGCACTGCCTATGCTGGAGGTGACGAAAGGGAGGGAGAAGGTTCAGACCGAAAACAGAAGAAGAAGAAGAAAAGGCGGCAGAAAGATGATGGATCTTATGAACACCCCGAGAGCAGGGGTCAACCCGAGGTGCAAACACAGGGAGAAAACACTCCCTCAACAGAGGAGTTCTACCATAGGATTGGCCCAAGGCGCGATAGAGGAGACGGTGGCTGGGAGGAGCAACTTGGAAAGAGTGGAGGCCGAGGAAAGAAGGGTAAGAGCAGGAAAAAGCTTCCAGAGGAGTGGGGAGTGACGGCAGAACCATTTGTCCCTTTGGCCGCAGTGACCTCTCAAATCAAAGAGGAGGTGATGGTAGATCTAGGGAGTTCTGTTCAGGCAAACATGCGGGCATCATTCGCAGACATGGACACTAGCCAGAGCTCATGGAAAAAGGAGATCTACCCAGAAGAAGGCCTGATTCCTTCCCCTCTGTCTCAGGATATATTCTCCCCAACAGCTGCTTCCATCAACCCACTGGTCCTGAACAGTGAGCTGAAAGCCACAGCAGCTCCATTCACTATGCCCTCCACCAGTGCAGTGGATAGTGTAATGCTTGGCTCTTTCCCCATGGCTCCTCGTCCTGTTGATCCATTTGATCTCCTGATGGATACCGAAAATGCAAGCTTAGGTGACAGCAGCCAGGCATTCTCACCTGGTGGTGACATGGTTGACAGTGGGATGTTCGATAACACAAGTTCCCTCCAAGAGTCTTGTGTGCATAGCATGCCTGAGGCAGACACATCTGCTTTCAGCCCCCCCTCCCAGCCAAGCCCAGGCCTTTCGAAAAAAGGTGAGGTTTTAGCCTCGGCCCCACCTCTCTCCCCTTCAGATGCTTCATGGCTGCTAAACTCCAACATGAGCAGCAACAGCGAGCTATTTGACTTCAGTGACATGAGTGTTTCAGGTCAGCCTTTAACCTTAGGGCTGTCCTTTGACACTCCCAGCCCTGCCCCTCTCCGTTCCCCCAAAACCACAGCACAGGAATTCCAACCCAAAGAGCACAAAGATGCCAAATCGGCCCAGAAGCAATCCAAGAAGTCTCGTTCTTCATCTTCTTCCTCCTCTGTCAAGAGTCCCACCTCTCCTGGAGCAAAGAATTTCCCTCCACAAGCATCCCCAGCAATAAGCCCCTCTTCCCCTCAATCGGCCAACCCAGGATATGGTCTGAACCCTACAGCGAAGCCCTTCTTTCCCAGCTTTGCTGATCCAGTGGAAGAACCGGCTGTGGTCCCTCCAGTTACCCCCATCATTGAAGGTTGGTTACAGTCACCCTGGACAAAATAGAAACGTAGTTAATTATACAGTAACTAAAACCTAAAACAAATGGTTTATTGTCATGCATGGTGTTTTGATTCAGCTTGAGTCTTTCAAATGTTTGAAACTGGTTTTAAATTATTTTTGGGCAAGATTACTTGCTTGGGTGTCTTACTCATTGTGGCTGACATGGATTATGAGACTTGCATGTATTGTTTCTGAGTGACTAACGCATGGGCTGAAGTGTTGATGAACTGAGGCTGTGGATTGGCTTGACTTTAATCTGTGAGTATCTTAATTCGTAATTGTGCACTGCTGGGATGTTCTCATAATTAACAGTGTTGCGGTTGATAGGTGTGCTACTACTAACCAATCACAGGGTCTTTCTCCTTAGCAACACCACTAGACACCTTCACCACATCCAAATCAGCCTTGTCTTCCTCTTTTCCATCCAGGTGTTTGTGTGTTAACACTGTAATCATGCACTCTTTCTCTTTGTATCCAGGGGTGAGGTGTCACTCTATTGTCTCTCTTGTGTGTCCAATTAACTCTGTTTTGCTCACTACCGGCCCGTTTCTCTACAACTTCTCCTGGGAAAGAATGTTGAAGGAAAAGGCTTTGTTGATGTCATGTTAACTCTCCTACTGGTGTTATGTGGCAAGGGTTAACATTGTGGTGTCTACTGAGCATATCACTTTTAAAAGTTGCCAAATGGTAAATGTCTTTTTCCTATTTTACCTTCCATGTTCTGTGATGATCGCTGCCTTGGCTGCTCAACCACCATAGGTGAGTCCTATATTATTTCCTTTTGTTTCATTGTGTGTTTCTTTTCATGCAGTCATTGGTATGATAACAGAAAGATCGACAGAGTTCCTGTTTATGAATTTCATGGTCAGGATCTGAGGCTACATCTTTTTGGTGACTTTGATATCTCAGCTATTTGAGATGATGTTGTCCTTTTGGCTTCATTTGATGTGCACAAGAGCGTTTACACAATTTGTGTTTCCGACCAAGAAAATGAAATTGCTGAAACATTTGGTCAAAGGTCATTTCCATTGCAGGGACCCTGGATGTTGTCTTTTTGTCATTTTGCTGTGTTGAGAAAGTTCCAGGCCACCAACCTATAAAAACATGTTGCGCCAGATTGTAAACATACAGAGGACAGAAGACACTGCTGAAAAAATGCTTATCAAGCCAATATAGTGAACAGACCTTGTTCCAAAAGAGAGAACATTTCGGGATGGCTATCACCTGCTTCTGAGCACCCTAACTACACAATAGCATTTCCTTTAATCCCGCCTTCAGTCCAGCTTTGGTCTCTGGCTCATTTGCATGAACAGATGAAGGAAAATAAATCTGGATTTGACTAAGATTCACATTTATTTTCCAAATGGCATTTGAGGGCATCACCTGACAGACATGGTACATTGTAATTCCACTGCTTGTATGTCAAATTTGCTTCAAAGCCCAGTGCTCCACAGGGGGTCTGGTTGAGACGGGGAGGACGGGACAACTTTGTCATGTTTTTTTTTTTTGTCCATTTGGAGGAAGACCGAAGGACAAACTCAGAACCTGCTGGAGGAGTTAAATACCCCATCTGGCTGCGATGCCTTTGGATCCGCAAGGAGGACTCATTGGGAAATAGTTTCAGCAGGCTGGGGAATAATGTTTATCCCATAGTTATGTAGCAGTAAAACAATAGTGTAATAGTATTTGACTCAAGTTTTAACTGAATAAAATAGGTATTAGAAGATTCCAGAGTCCAAAGGGAGCTGTTGAGTATCACATCCAGCTCTTGTTTTAATGTAGCATTAATTTATAGCAATATTACTCATTAAGGAGAAGAGTTGGGAAGGCAAGCTAGAATAGAGTGACACTATGTGCTTTAGTGTGTGTGTGTGTGTGACCTGTATGTGCTTGTGTACGTTGAGTGTATTTTTTGGCATTTGTGCTTCAAGTGTGTGTTTGTGCGTAAGTCCTTTTCCGGAGGAGCTGAACTGTTTCGTGCATTGCTGTGATTTATGGAGATGAAGACCTTGAGAGGATTCATTTCTTTGTCCCTCTTCTCAACGCTCCCTCCCTAATGAGGACTGAGCCAGCCGTCAGCCCTCCACAGGAGCAGCACAGTGTTGAACATTGCTATTAAGCAACTTTGATCAATGGCTTCCACAAGAAAGGAACGGCTTGCATTAAGTGTTCCAAGTCAGGTAGATAAAAATATAAAGCAGCTTTGTGGATGTAGATGAAATGTCCTTTATCAGATCTGACTTATGTGAAGTGCACACACTGTGTTTTGTATAGATTCCGGGGTACATTTATGTGTGCTTGCATAAATAAACGTGCATTTGAGGGGGAAAGAAAACAGAGTGCAGCTGGCTCTGTCTTCCCCTCTGTGTAATGAGACCCTTCGTCGGTGTCCAGGGGTGGGTCTTTGTCACCAAGAGTGGTATTTAATCCTTGTACAAAAAGTTAAGAAGGCATGTGGCACACAATAAAGAGCATGACTTTGGAGGGTTACAGACAGGGGAGAACATTGCAATGAGGAAGAGAAAAAATGCTTAAAGCATGATAAATTGGAGTTTGAAGTTAAAAAAAGACTTTAAAGAGAAATGGGGATGTACAAGAGGAGTGCAGCGATATAAAAATATAGTTTATGTACCACGAGAGAGAGAGAGGCAACGAAGAGGAAGACTTGTGGGAATCATAAAGGTGAAGAGTTGAAAACAATGCTGACGGGGAACTAGGGCTGCACGGTGTATTGTTTCAGCATCGACATTGCAACGTGCTCACGTGTAATAGTCCCATCGCAGGACATGCATAGGAAAACTCCCATGATTCTCATTTTCATGACCGATCCAGTATTTGTGATTAATGACCTACTGTCTAGCCCCCTGTGGGGAGGAACGGTGCTCACGTTTCAACCAGACGGTGCAGAGTGGGAGGGGCCTGTGGCGACCCACCTGACCCATCTCGTTTACATACATTTCAACAACATTGCATCAAATTGACGCATTTCATTTTAAATGATAACGGTTAAAATTCCTGTATTTTTTCACATCGCAATATATATGCAGAACAAAAGATTGCCATGTCAGTTATGTTCCAATACTGTGTAGCCCTACAGGATGGATGGAGATCATTTCTAAACCCTTCTAGTAATGGCGGAGTGACATATACGGAGTTAAAGTGAGAGGGAGAAGCCTGGATAGAGATGGGGAACGATGTAGACTGTAAACTAGTGCGGTTGGTGTTTTTTAAACAGAGTTCAAAGGTAGAGGGAGGTTCAGGGACGTATTAACCCTTCACTGAAAAGTTGAGAACGAGGCACGTAGTTCCACGCGGGACACAGGACCGTGGAGTGGTGGATCCACATCTGTTGGTTTAACAATAAAATGAGCCAGCGAGCCAAGTGAAGCAGACCCAATACGTAGCACATCTAGTTTATCATTGTGTATTTTTTTAGATCTAGAAAAAATGATTTTGTGCCTCGTGTTCTGTCTACCTTACCACCTCTCTGTGAGGTTATTAATAGAACCTAGTAGTGTTTCCTAGAAAATATATCCTTCAAACTGCACATGACAGCCATCTGCACATCTTACAACTGTATATAAATATGCATGCATCACATGTACACACATAGAAGCATGCATATGAATAATGCAAAGTGTGTTTCTGTTGGAGTGAAGTGATATTTTTTATGCCTTCACACCAGCAGCATCATTATGTTTTCAGTCCATCTGTCCGCCCCATTCTTGTGAGCGTGATATCTCAGGAATGCCTGGAGGGGATTCTTCAAATTTGGGAGAAACGTCCACTTGGACTAAAGGATGAATTGATTAGAAACGTTTTTGGCCACTCCCAATTCTAATTTTGGGAGGATTTCAATCAATCAATCAATCAATCACACTTTATTTATAGAGCACTTTTCATACACCTGGCGTGCAGCACAAAGTGCCGAATGCCTCACATGATAAAACGAAGCGAGGACATTTTTGATAGACATGGATTTAAATGGTTGGCAGAGCCATACACTGGCACCATCCTTATTCTAGTTGTGCAGTATGAGAAGGTTAACATATGATTATGTATCATGTGCCAGGGGTCACTTGTTGTGTCCAACACAGAGAGAATTATTACCAGACTCTGTTCCCTCTCCTTCTACAGAGTCATTTAGTGGCTTTTGGCTCATTGTTTTGGTTTAGTCTCACCTCTCACATCATCAGCCTTGTTTCCAGCAGCAGCAGGCAACTGTTTTCAGTGAGACAGCTCTAAAATCTCAACGTACACTAGCTGCTCAGCACCAAACGGCAGACAGGCCCAGTAAGAGACTGGTGAACACAGTGGAGCATTTAGAAGTTAAAGAGCCAGATATGTTTCTCAGGAGTTGGTGGAGACCACAAACACAGCTAATATCAATATTGGACTTTGCCAGGTGTCACAAAGAGGACTACTTACAGAAGGTACCACTTCTGAAAAGTAAAGCCAATGTGGACATTGCTTAACCTTGCATTCTCTCTGCTGGCCATCAGGGGACGACTCCTCTTGTTGCTAATGGAAGTCTGGTTGTATAGAAGTCTATGAGAAAATGGTCCTACTTCTCTCTTGATGTATTATCTCACTAAACATTGTAAACATGAGTTTATGGTCTCAATCTCTAGTTTCTTCAATTCTTCATGTTTGGAAACGTTATTTCGGTCAATTATTCTATCCCCTTTAATAATACCAATTGGTATTGTATTTTATATCGTTGGAAAGCCTGATTAGTCACCTTTACAACGAGGTACAACTTGTAAGGATCATGCATTTATGGAATGAGCAACACAACTAACCGTGTGGGTAGTGGCCCAAAAAAATGTGCCAAAATCCCCTGCAATATTCTTCTTCACTCTCATTTTGAGCTTCAAGTGCTGGCAGGTGTATGTAATTTCACCATATGGGCACTGTATCATATGTTGTTTTACAGCTAATAAAGTCCTTATTGTTAATGGTCTTTCCACTGGTATGGTCCCTCATTGGACACTGCCTCTCTGCCAGTCTGTGAATGGTTAGCCTAAAGCCACATGACCAAAATCCAAGATTACTTTATGATTGTTTCATCAATTATGAAGCTCCAGAAGCACCAGAATACAGTAAGGTTTCAGCTCGGGGTGCCGCTCTGCTGCTTGTGTTCTTCAGATCCACCCATTGCTCCTCCACAGTCCAAATATGGTCACTTCCTTCAAAATGCCAACCTCAAGGCTTCAGAACTGTCATCCACAAATCGATGGGTGACGTCACCATGACTACATCCACTTCTCAAATACAGTCTTTGGTTGTGTCTGCTGGATGTGTAGATAGCTAATTGTTTGTTAACAGATTCACCACAAACACCTTATGTTGTGATAATATTTCATTGTTTTCTTTTCAGCTGGTTTTGCTGTATTTCTTATTCTCTTTCCTGATGTGATTCTTTCTACTAAACGTATGAATACAAATAAACAATAGATGCGGCACCAACTTAAGTAACAGGATGTTCAGGCCACATTGCAACAGCACCTGACCTCCTCCAGCATAAACACTACTCCTTCTCCTTCAGACGGCAGTGAAACACAGCTGCCAGCCACTATAAAGACCCTAAAGACACCCGTGCTGTGGCCCTGCCTCCCTGCGCACACACACACACACACACACACACACACACACACACACACACATACATGAGTCATCAAACTATTTGAGGACAAACACAAATCCTCAAAAGGCAGACAAGCATGAAAATACAGTATCAGCGGTCTATTTTTACCACATAGTGCTTTTCGCTGTTGTACCTTTCATTGGTGAGCAGGCGGTTAGACGGCAGCCCAGAAGGGACATTTGTACAGTATAACCCCACCACTGAACTGGGGTGAGCTAATGCCTTTTGATGGCTTTAGGGGGAAAGTGTTGCGTTTTCCCCTCGTTGGCACCGCTGTAAAAGACAACAGCTAAATGTAGGACAACGACGTGAGTCACGCTGGGTTATTTTTTTCAAAGGTGTAGCGTGCTTCAGCAACAGACTGCACCCATAGAGAGATGGCTCCGGGCCGGCAGCGTGTGGGCTGTGTTTAACATTTTATATACTTTAATATTGACATTTTAAAAAGTGAATAACATCTTTGATGTCATAACCCAATCCTTGTATTTGATTACCCCCCCCCCCCCCCCCCCAACTTCAAGCAATCAATTGCAAAGCCCGCTAGTTTAAACACCACCTGAAATCTTATTGCTTATTTGCTGTTATGCAAATAAGCTGTCAACAAGAAGTGTTTTCTTACCTGGGTGCCATGGCTACCATTCCCCATCACTAACGAGCAATTACGAGTTGAATTAGATGGAGCTGCCCTTTAATGTAATACTCTACTACACTATCCCATCTGACATTTGTTATAAGGGGCCAGAAGGTTACTATAAACTTTGTAAAACATGACTTTCAAAGCATTGAATGCAACGGCTACACATGTAATTAATCTCTTTTGCACTCTCGTAAAACTTTCCCTCTGTGAAAAGAAGTCGACCTGATTTTCAGTTTTGTGGAGCAGCTTAATGTCCTGCACTTTGCTTAGGCAGCAGCTCTGCAAACAAGTAGGTCTGTACTGTAGCGGATGTTTTCAGTGTCCTGCCAGGATGCATCCAAAAGACCAGCTTTGCAAAAATGCAGAAAGTTCTATGGATTCACACATACATTTCCAACCCTTTAAATGTTTTTTTCACAACACACACACAGGCACCCTTTAGTCAATCTAAGTGGATAAAAAGAGATGCCCAGCCGTTCCCCTCAGGCAGGCTGGCTTCAGACAGACTGAGACACTTTAAGAAAACTGAACGACAGGAAACAGACAGAGGCAGAGGGGTGTCCAGAAAAAAACCCACAGACTGGCAGAGGCCTGGAAAAGACAGACAAGCAAGCTGAGCGACAAGCCAGCGGTAGATCTACACTTCAGAGATGCTTTTAGACAGACAGGCGGATACAAATAAGGAGGAAAGAAAAGGTCAGGCATGCATAGAGATAGGTAAACATTTCAAAGCATATGCAGATGGAATGCATAATACATAGACACAAGACATACTTTGTGGTACACTCAATTTGCATTAGACATACCATGTTATGTCCTTGTTGGCATGGAATCATTGTGTCACCTTTGTTTGCATTGAATGTGACACATAAAGTGAGTCTGTAGCAGGTTTACAGAACCAAAGCTTGGCATTTCTGTTTGCTTGGCTGTTAATAAACACACTAGATGCATAAATGCCGAGACGGGCTGAACTACAAACGCTGACTAATAAAAGGGCAAACCTGAATAAGAAGAAGGAAACAGATGCAGGTGCTTCATTACAGGGAGGACAATGTTGGAGTCGGAGCCTATCGGCTGTCGGTCTGATGCCGATTCATCCTCTCCTGGCAACAACCAGTGTTTCTGGGGTTTCCGGTGTAGCCAGCAGATATCAGGGCCAAGACTTCCTCCCCGTACGACACATCGTTTCAGCATTTACAGTCCGATAAGCAATTTTAGATGGGAAAATGGAGCTGGCGTTGAGAGACAACATCTTCAACCAGATTGGTTACCAAGTAGCCAGTTTAGTAAACAGTTCAGTTTATTTTTTAGCAAAAAAAATGCTTAATCATCATCAATGCATGCAACCAAATCCAGCTCAAACTTGATACCAATGGGATAACCAGCTCACACAGGCAGAACAGAAATCCTGGAGCGACTTTTACCTGGGATGTTTACCTGGAGCTCACCAGTTGTTGTCAGCTGCAGCATGCTAGTTGATGTAGCCGGTTAGTCGGGATAAAGAAGCTCAATGGACCAGGGTCTGTGTCCAACTGCATGCAGACAGTTCAACTGAAGTCAGGCTCTTCTGAGGATACACTGCAGACAGTTAACTTACGACGGAACACCTGAATGTGTCGATGATTGCATTTTTGTCTGTAGTTCCAGCCCAGGTCTGGAATTATACTGTTAAAGTAAAAATTGTGGCCAATGAGCAACTACTGAATCTTTATCATTTAAAAAAATAAAAAGTAATTTCCTTAATTTTCTTTGTTTTCTATTCTATCAAAAACATATTTAACTGCAACCCAAAAAGTCGGGAACGTACCGAAGTTTGCTTACCGTTACACCGCTACTTTTTCTAGACATTACAGAAGGGTTCACTGAAAAACTGTTCGATGTTCAAATATTCAAATATAAATGAAAAGTGAATAACAATTATTGTCTCTCAGAAGGGTGGAAGTATTTCCTGAGGCATCTCACAACATTAACGCTTGACCAGAGACTTTTAAAAGGTGCAAGACTCTCAGACAGATGGTTAGACAGGCAGACGAGCAGGTAGCACTGTCCACTGTCTGTCCACCGTGCCTCAGCAGCAAGAAGAAGGCTCCATTCAGATCCTACATGGGATTGAACTGTGAGGGAAACACAAGTTTGGGCAATTGGCAGTTGATGTTGACAGTCATCTTGTGATCATGAAGCTATTAACAGCATCCTAATGAGTCACTCTAGTCATTGACTCCTTTGGCCTGATGTCACCAGCGTCAAGTAGTCACGCACAGATTTGCTCCTTGTGAACTAGTTTAATGAGATCAAGGAGGCTGTGGACGAAATTCTGGACGAAATGTTGATAAAGGTCAACGTGTTCTTTTCAAGTTTCCAGTGGTGGAGAGACAGAGACGTGAAGCGCCTTTGGGAAGGAAGGAAGCTGGGAGGCAGAGTTGCCATAGAGACTAAGGATCAGTTAATGTTGCCGTAGGAACAGCAACAGATGCTGGAGTTAATGAGACGCTACATTGACAGCGCATTTGCTGATGGTACAGTTTTTGTTTAATAAAGAAACATGAAACTATGAGATGGACATAAACAGTTACAAATCTGCTGCGTCATTACAGATCATTATCATCTCACCAACAGCTACTTCTATTCTCTAAATGGTTTCCACTTGGATTTATATCTTTCATACCAGTCCATATTGTTACCTGTTGTTTTGTTGTTCAAAGTCTGTAAAATATAACTGTTTATAGGCGAAGATCCTTCTGCAGGGCCAGGCAGTAAGGCACTGTAGAGGCATGAATACCAATCAGTCTGCCAGCAACAGGCTCAAAAGACCAGAGCAAGTCCACAACATGTATCTTGGAACAAAAGAAATTAGTAATTTCACGGAACAATATAGTATGTCAACACCAAAATCCACAATAAACCAACCATCCAAACGGGAAGAAAAACATTGACAAACAATTGTATGCCCATATTTATGCTCGTGCAAAATTCTATTTCTCTCTGGATCTCTTCTGAAACTTTTCAAATGAAAATCCTCAGCCTCCATATGGCTGAGGATTATGGCTAGTCTTGTATTTTCTTCTGTCCTGGGTTGTTGAACATATGCCTTTTTATTCTCCTTGTCCTTGCTTCCTGCACTCTGGACAGCTTTGAGTCCCTAATGTTTGAAGTCCTAAATGACTGAAGTTTAAGTTGAGAAAATGGTATTTGTAACTTTTTCTAGCAGCAGTAAAGCCCTTGAAGCAGCATGTGATATATGTTGCAGATGTTGTCATTTGTCATTGCCACAACAATAACACAGTCTTGTTGCTGATTGGAAGTCTGAGGAAATAAACCAGGCCAAACACGTTGAAAGCTCACTGAGCAGAAAGCTAGTCAGATAACAAAATGTAGAAACGGACAGAGCAGACTAGGTTTTTTACCGTGGTATGTTTTGGCGACGGATTTACACTGCACAAATCTCAGTGGGTGGCCGTCAGTAGCAGCAAAGCCTCCACTTTCAGCATCTTAATTATGCAAAACAAGTAAACAAGACATTGAAATTCAGATTCCTGTCATGTGCTGGAGACGCTGCTTGCAGTGTGGAGAACCGCTCATCGTCCCCTGACTTCAGGGAAGTGAAGAAGCTCAGTTGTAACGGTATCGAGTCAATGAGCCACTACCTGTATGAGTCATGCTCGACTCTGCAGAGCCCCGAAGCTCCGACAGAGGTGTCTTGCTTTACAGTTGGATGTGATTCACCATTTACAGGTTGCTATAAGATTGAAAACTGTATTTTAAAAGGAAGAGGGGTGATAGATGTGGGAGGGACATGGTATGAAAATAATCTGTAGTGAGCAGGATGGAGTGATGGTTCGCCGCCTGGTGCTTTGTCAGGTTTTATTTTTTTTCAAACCTGCGACTGTCTGCTGAATGTCTGGCTGTGAGAGAGGTTGACTAATCCTGAAAATGGAATTAAAATGCCACCTGAGGCTTAATACAGAGCTGACTTTAAAAGCAGGGAAGTGTCTTTGTCCACTAACACCAAGCAACAGGATCTGAAGTCGAACAATAACCTAGACACAACACGCTTTCTTTGGCTACTTGGGTTCTTAGCAAAATCAAAGTTTGCTGGTTTCAGGGCTTAACAAGAGATTTAGTGGTGTCCCAGACTGGGGCGTCACAAAATCCGTCTCGCTCACTATCATGGTAGTGAAGTGAAAAATAGAGACTGATTTAAAAAATACATTGTATTTATTTATGCAGCGTGACTTTGTATTTTATGATTGTTTTATTTAAGATCATTTGATTGTTTTTCATGAAACATTTTCACTAAAAAAAGATGTGATTCACTGTAAGGCTGATGTACGACGTAACATTGACTCGTGTCAATTGACAATCAGACCAAATGTTGTCATTTGAATGGATGATCAATGATTGTTAATTTGTACAATGTTCCTGGAGGATGGGCTGGTCGGCCCACTGTCAGGGGACGTTTGATGAAGGTGGCAGTAATGTTGTAAAAACTGGCTGAGACAGTAGAGGGACGAGTGGATATGTCTTTGTTGGCCAGGGGCATCAGATCCATTCATTATGAATAATGAAGTTAGATTATGCAGCTGCTTCATGGGGAATATTAGAGCCGCTGGGTATTATGTCATTAATTAATAAAACTGTTTGAGACGCCAACTCCTCTCTCAATTATGTGCTATTTAGGCAGATTCTAATGGCGACGATGAGCCACCAAGAGGACCAGCAGGACGGGCATCTCAACATGACCTGTAACTGAGCAGCCCTTTGTTCATTTTCTTCTGGCACTAATGTCAAACATCGAATATTAGCATTTGGAAGACAGTTTTTGTCAAAAGTTCAGAGATTTTCCACTTGAAGCCTTTGTAAAAAAAAGAGGCACAGTGCTCAGAAAACAGTCACCAGGTGCAGCACTTTTTCTCCAGGCGATGTGTCCGCGCATCGAGCTGGCTGTTTGTTTCAAAAGGGCTGACAATGTTTCTCCAACAATAGTGGTGCATCCTGATCCAGTGGTGACCTGGTGTCAGGAAGCTCGCCAGCAGGTGGAAGCCAACCCCAGAGTCAGCATCGCTATGTTTGCGCAGGTATTTTCACAGCTTCTGGAATTCATGACTAACATCTGGCAACTGGTTGACCTGGGTTTTTTTTTAAAAAAAAGGTTAACACCCAGAAACGTCAAAATGAAAAGAAAAGAGAACATACGACAGAAAGCAGGGTCTCTGGAGACACAGAGACACTTCAAGTGGGTTAATAGTATTGATTCCGAGGGATTCAGTTTGTATCAGTCTCTACATTGATTCATTCTGCCTGTCAGTAGGATTGACTGCAGGACTTTTACTTCTTCTATTGGAATACATTGTAGTTCTGGTACTTTCACTTGAGTAATGCATCTGAATACTTCTTCCAACACTGGCGGAGCTTCTGATGTCACCAAGAATCTTCCTATCTTCTCTAATTATTCCTCCTACTTCTGGAAGGAACAGCAGCTCTTTGTCTGCATGCTCATGTGCTGCATGCATGCTGATTCACATATGTGTCCATCAGCATGTCCATATTTTAGTACAGATGTCTGACACACATGTCGCTATCATGAGACTGGTTTCCAAACGATCACTTTCTTGTCTGATGACTGTAATTAACACAGAGACACCACAGACTGGAGCACAGTCTTTGACCTGTGGCAAGAGGAGGAGTAGATTATGTGGCATCTTAATAACCCTCCCCCTCCTTTCACACACACACACACACACAAAACCACCAAACCTTCCCCCCCCCCCAAACCATTTCCCCAACGCCCCCCCCCCCTTGCGGCTGGAGCTGGCACGCTGATGAGGAGCCAGTTGCCATAGCAACAGGAGGCAGTTGCTTTGGCGACTGATGGGAAGAGGGGCTAACAATGGATATCGAGGATGGGGGTGTTGTGACGGGCTGCGAAGGAGATGCGATTGAGCTATAAATAGAGATCACTAAAGACTCTTGTCTCCCTCCATCACCCCCACTGAGATTACCCTCCTCTCTCTCCACACCTGTTTTCATCACTCCTTCCTCCATCTATTTCTGCCTTTCAGAGGCACGTACAAATACAATGTCTGACTGGATTCATGCCTCCACAAAGGAAGTTCTCACTGTTTTAGCTATCTGGCAGTTTCAGACATACGACAGCTCATGAATTACCTGCATGGGAATGTAGATGAAGACCTCTTTACACATCCCACAGATAAGACAAGAGGGCTGGGTGATTGTGATGGAAACACTTTCCCTAATTTAGAAATAAGAAACTACGAAAAAGCATTAAATCACAGATATGAAGCTATTTTGGACCAATAGTACGACGGTCTTTTGACATCGCATATCACTATTCTTGCACGGAAAACAAGAGCTGAACACTCACGAAAGCCTTAAGAACATATCAATATGATATTATACATGATATCAACTGGTTTGTCATATACAGTATAGCAGGCCTACCAGACATGAGAGGAATGTGGCATTATAACAAGTGAAGTACAAAGTGTGGGAAACTCCATCCATCCATCCATCCATTGTCTACCGCTTATCCTGTATTCAGGGTCGCGGGGGGGCTGGAGCCGAACCCAGCTGTCATTGGGCGAAGGCAGGGTACACCTGGACAGGACAAGAGTTTCGCTTAATTTTTTTTTACCTGATAATAGAAGCATTTATAAAAAATCTGCGAAACTTTTTCATACTCTGGCGTGAAACTCACGTCACGGAAACAGCTGGGTAAACACGGAAGTGCTGTCTATGCAACAGCGGTAGCTTTAGCAGTAGAAGTTATCAGGCAAGTGTTCTTTTAAATAAACTCCTCATGTACTTACAAACTTTAAAATGCCTCGTTTTGTGAGTACAGACCCTATGTGTACTACTGCAGAAGTTTGGTAACATTCCATGCATTATTAGTGGGGTAATTTACGAGATATACACTATGTACCATCGCGCTATTACTAAGTCATTCGGCTGATCGCCCTATCTTGACCAATGCTGACCATCGCTAAAAATGCTTCTGAGGGTGTATTTGGCTGGATGTCATGGTGGAAATTACCTAGGGTGCATTTTACTCCGAACCATCACTTTAACTACTACGTTTTCTTTGAGTTGGCATTTTGGCTGTCGCCATCTTGGGATCTTGGGATTTTTTTCAACCAGTACTGTAAGTGACCATATTAGGACTGTGGAGGAGCGATGGGTGGATCCCCGAGCAGCAACCTTACTGGATCTGGATCCATGTAAGATAATAAATCAAGAGAGAAATGGGGTCATTATCTGAGACTTCCATGCCATCAGACAGTCGCCACCTGATGGCCAGCAGAGAGAATGACATGACTAGCGAGAGATAACCAGAGTCATGTGACTATCGACACAGAGACTCCCGTTACCAATGGCTGACGTGCCCATGATGTAGTAGGTGGGTTCGTCAGAAAAACACGCTTAGTGAGCGTCGTTGTCAGACGGCGAGGAGGACTGACCACGCTGGGTTGTTTGACGCCTCGTCAGTGAGAATGGCTTGGCAAAGACCTTGCCTGACGTGTTTGAGTGAATTTGCTGACATGGCACACTCTCCGATTTGACGCACATCGCAATGTAGCTGCTGAAACCATATATTGTGCAGCCTGGCTACACCGGTTATTAAGCACAGGGCTTCTGTCACCCACTGGGTTAATGTAACACTTTGTATAATGTGTGTGTGTGTGTGTGTGTGTGTGTGTGTGTGTGTGTGTGTACCAGCCCAACCAGCCAGACAGGGTGAAGTCATCCATTCGGGGTGCTGTCCTCATGGGACTCTGGTGTCACTGTTGTACTCCAACAGGCAAGCAGACAAGGAGAGGAGAAAGTCAGAGACAGATGTGACACAGAGGCAGTGACAGTCCAGCGACCTCGAGCATGTCTACCTACCTGCCAGCCCGTCTTCCTAACTACCCGTCTGTCCACACCTGCCGGCCTGTCTGTCTGTGCAGGTGTGATGTGTGAAAGTGACAGTGGGATCATGGTTTTGTGATGCAGACAGAGCGACAGGCTTGTTGAATGGAGCAGAACATAGCTGAGTGACTTTGAAGGGAATGAGGTGCTTGGTGTTTTGGTGCGACACGCCCTACTTTAATGGTGTCCAAACATGGAGGCGTCACCAGGAGCTGTCTGAGATACATTGATGGGTGGTCAACCACATCATGTGTCAGACATACTGAATGGGTAGATGGATATATTTCATCAATTTAATGGTAGCACAGATAAATGTAGCTCCAAGCTCTGTGGCTAAAACTCACTATTACCGTGTGTTACGGCCACCAAGTCAGAATGCCACTAAGGCCAATAACATAAGCCAGGTTCAAATGCCAAAAATGATTTATTGTTTCCTAACAAAAGAACTAAACCTGGACAAAATCAACAGAAGGGTCAGATGGGCTGGTGGAAATAAGAATAATGGGTGCTCTGGCCAACCACACAATGGGCCGTTGGTGGTGCATCATTGACAACCACAAACACTCACCTTCATCAGAGGTTCCCTGCTTCACTGTCCAATTACTAGCAGTTTGAGCTGAACATAGATTGTTTCAGCACAAACATTGCAATGTGCTTATTAGTTACATAACAGGATGAGTGATGTCAAAATGACAAGCTTCAAATGTTTAAAACTCCCATGATTCTAACTTTCTAGTGACTAATGACCTCCAGTGTAGGTCAGCCCGCCACAGTTTCATGATGAACTATATCTATATATTTTGACTGAGTGGGAGGAGCCTCTCCCCAGGATCATTTCTTAGAAAGACCCAGGTTGAAGGTGACTCGTGGATCTGACCATGAGCGTTACAGCAGCCCTCACCTTGACCTCTCGCTTCACCCTCTCTCCCTGAGGGAGGAACGGTCAACCAGGCAGACGGTCCAGAGTGGGCGGAGCCTGCGGTGATGTTGGCGACCCACCTAAGCCGTCTTGAATCACAGAGGCCGTCTGGTTCACCTGCTTTGTGGGTGTGACTTCTTTTCTGTCATATCTACACAACCAGTGACTTTATGAATACAGTTTATACTGGAGCACAACATTGTTTAGAGATCTAGACTCTTAAAAAATTACATTTGGGGTGAAATTCCTGTATTTGCAATATATCCATCCATCCATCCATTGTCTACCGCTTATCCTGTATTCAGGGTCGCGGGGGGGCTGGAGCCGATCCCAGCTGTCATTGGGTGAAGGCAGGGTACATCCTGGACAGGTCACCAGTCTATCACAGGGCCGACATGTAGAGACAGACAACCATTCACACTCACATTCACACCTACGGGACATTTAGAGTCATCAATGATCCTATCCCCATCCTGCATGTCTTTGGACTGTGGGAGGAAGCCAGAGAACCCGGAGAGAACCCACGCTTAGACGGGGAGAACATGCAAACTCCCCACAGAAGGACCCGAGCCCGACCCAGGAATCGAACCCGGGACCCTCTCGCTATGAGGCGACAGTGCTACCCACTACGCCACCGTGCAGCCCTTTGCAATATATATTGCAGAAAAAACAATTGCCAGTTTTGTTGTCAATGGTCATCATATCAATTTATATATCATTTGAATTTAAGACTTTATATTTTTGTTTTATTTCACAATAGTATAGTGGCAGACGTGTGAATTACTGCTCCCAAAAAGAGTCCAGACGCTTTCTTGATATTGTTTTTGCTTTTTTTTTGCCTTTACCTGATGGAACCAAGAGATGAGCATACACTATTTTCTATCATCCACCAAATACTTTGAAGGTGACCTGGTCAAACAGGCATAAAGGAAAAAAAACACAAACTTAGCCCCAAAACACCAAATATACTCCTCTGATACCTGATTGTTGCTGACACTCCTCCTGCTGCGCATTTCCTCACACTTCCTTCAAGTCGATCTCATGGTGGGTCACCAAAATACCGAACCTGCATGCACCGTGATGAAAATGCCACATCTCTGAAGCAAACTCCCTCCATTCACTGTGTTGTGCCACGACAACGGAGCCTTATTGTCCTGCATGATGCTCTGCATTTATGGACATGGTAAATCCAATGGGAAGCTTTCAGAAGCTACAAAACAAAAGAAAACAGGAATTCAGCCCTTGAAAAGCTCCACCAGCTGCAACGCGAGGAACAAGGCATTATCTTGCTGCTCACGTTGTGAGAGCGATTTGTGAATGGAACTCATCTTTTTGGCTTGTTGTAAATTAATGATCGCAGTACATCAGGTAAGAATGTGGATCATTTTTCTATTGATATGATATGAAAACACATATAATGTGTGTACATGAGAGAGCAGAGTTCTTTGGATGGTATTGTTTACTTTCTAGAGATAACATGTTTTAATATCCGCTGAGCTGTCAACTATTCTACAGAGGAGGTGGCTTCTTCTATTACATTCAGACTTCATTACTACCTCACTAAGGGGATGTTTTTGATTGTGCCTATTTGGATTAAGGCTGCCTAAATATACAGTCCTCTACATAGTCCTCTATATAGTCCTCTACATGGTCCTCTACATAGTCCTCTACATAGTCCTCTACATAGTCCTCTACATAGTCCTCTATATAGTCCTCTATATAGTCCTCTATATAGTCCTCTACATAGTCCTCTACATAGTCCTCTATATAGTCCTCTACATAGTCCTCTATATAGTTGTCTACATTGTCCTCTACATAGTTGTCTACATATTCCTCGACATAGTTCTCTACATTGTCCTCTACATAGTTGTCTACATAGTCCTCTACATAGTCCTCTACATAGTTGTCTATATTGTCCTCTACTAGTCCTCTACATAGTTGTCTACATAGTCCTTTATATTGTCATCTACATAGTTGTCTACATAGTCCTCTACTAGTCCTGTATATAGTCCTCTACATAGTTGTCTACATAGTCCTCTACTAGTCCTATATATAGTCCTCTACATAGTTGTCTACATAGTCCCCGACATAGTTGTCTACATAGTCCTCTACTAGCCCTTTATATAGTCCTCTACATAGTTGTCTACATAGTCCCCGACATAGTTGTCTACATAGTCCTCTACTAGTCCTATATATAGTCCTCTACATAGTTGTCTACATAGTCCTCTACATAGTTGTCTACATAGTCCTCTACTAGTCCTATATATAGTCCTCTACATAGTTGTCCACATAGTCCTCTACTAGTCCTATATATAGTCCTCTACATAGTTGTCTACATAGTCCCCGACATAGTTGTCTACATAGTCCTCTACTAGCCCTTTATATAGTCCTCTACATAGTTGTCTACATAGTCCTCTACTAGTCCTATATATAGTCCTCTACATAGTTGTCTACATAGTCCTCTACATAGTTGTCTACATTGTCCTCTACTAGTCCTCTACATATTTGTCTACATAGTCCTCTACTAGTCCTACATAGTCCTCTACATAGTTGTCTACATAGTCCTCTACTAGTCCTATATATAGTCCTCTACATAGTTGTCTACATAGTCCTCTACTAGTCCTATATATAGTCTTCTACTAGTCCTATATATAGTCCTCTACAAAGTTATCTACATAGTCCTCTACTAGTCCTATATATAGTCCTCTACATAGTTGTCTACATAGTCCTCAACTAGTCCTATATATAGTCCTCTACATAGTTGTCTACATAGTCCTCTACTAGTCTTATATATAGTCTTCTACTAGTCCTATATATAGTCCTCTACAAAGTTATCTACATAGTCCTCTACTAGTCCTATATATAGTCCTCTACAAAGTTATCTACATAGTCCTCTACTAGTCCTATATATAGTCCTCTACAAAGTAATCTACATAGTCCTCTACTAGTCCTATTAATAGTCCTCCCTGCCTCTCCATCCTCCACTTAATTCTTTCTTCTTCTTATAATCATGGCTTCTGTCTCATCATGCTGACCTGAACATGTTTTTGTTCATTCCCCCAAAGATGACCAACTGTCATCCCTACTTCCACACTCAGTCCTCATCCCTCTTCTCTGCTTCTTCCTCCCTCTTTCTGTCCTCATCCGTCTGAATCCTCCTCACCCTTTCTAGAGATAACATGTTTTAATATCCGCTGAGCTGTCAACTATTCTACAGAGGAGGTGGCTTCTTCTATTACATTCAGACATTTCAGATTTCATTACTACCTCACTGAGGGGATGTTTTTGATTGTGCCTATTTGGATTAAGGCTGCCTAAATATACAGTCCTCTACATAGTCCTCTACATAGTCCTCTATATAGTCCTCTACATAGTCCTCTACATAGTCCTCTATATAGTCCTCTACATAGTCCTCTATATAGTTGTCTACATTGTCCTCTACATAGTTGTCTACATATTCCTCGACATAGTTCTCTACATAGTCCTCTACATAGTTGTCTACATAGTCCTCTACATAGTCCTCTACATAGTTGTCTATATTGTCCTCTACTAGTCCTCTACATAGTTGTCTACATAGTCCTTTATATTGTCATCTACATAGTTGTCTACATAGTCCTCTACTAGTCCTATATATAGAGTCCTCTACATAGTTGTCTACATAGTCCCCGACATAGTTGTCTACATAGTCCTCTACTAGCCCTTTATATAGTCCTCTACATAGTTGTCTACATAGTCCTCTACTAGTCCTATATATAGTCCTCTACATAGTCCTCTACATAGTTGTCTACATAGTCCTCTACTAGTCCTATATATAGTCCTCTACATAGTTGTCCACATAGTCCTCTACTAGTCCTATATATAGTCCTCTACATAGTTGTCTACATAGTCCCCGACATAGTTGTCTACATAGTCCTCTACTAGCCCTTTATATAGTCCTCTACATAGTTGTCTACATAGTCCTCTACTAGTCCTATATATAGTCCTCTACATAGTTGTCTACATAGTCCTCTACATAGTTGTCTACATTGTCCTCTACTAGTCCTCTACATATTTGTCTACATAGTCCTCTACTAGTCCTACATAGTCCTCTACATAGTTGTCTACATAGTCCTTTATATTGTCCTCTACATAGTTGTCTACATAGTCCTCTACTAGTCCTATATATAGTCTTCTACTAGTCCTATATATAGTCCTCTACAAAGTTATCTACATAGTCCTCTACTAGTCATATATATAGTCCTCTACATAGTTGTCTACATAGTCCTCAACTAGTCCTATATATAGTCCTCCACATAGTTGTCTACATAGTCCTCTACTAGTCCTATATTTAGTCTTCTACTAGTCCTATATATAGTCCTCTACATAGTTGTCTACATAGTCCTCTACTAGTCTTATATATAGTCTTCTACTAGTCCTATATATAGTCCTCTACAAAGTTATCTACATAGTCCTCTACTAGTCCTATATATAGTCCTCTACAAAGTTATCTACATAGTCCTCTACTAGTCCTATATATAGTCCTCTACAAAGTAATCTACATAGTCCTCTACTAGTCCTATTAATAGTCCTCCCTGCCTCTCCATCCTCCACTTAATTCTTTCTTCTTCTTATAATCATGGCTTCTGTCTCATCATGCTGACCTGAACATGTTTTTGTTCATTCCCCCAAAGATGACCAACTGTCATCCCTACTTCCACACTCAGTCCTCATCCCTCTTCTCTGCTTCTTTCTCCCTCTTTCTGTCCTCATCCGTCTGAATCCTCCTCACCCTCTGTCTCGCCATCCCTCGCCATGTCCCTGTCTGCCTGTTAGAAACCATTGTTTTCTGCCAATGTTCAGCCTTCAGTCCAAACCGACATGCACAGGAACGCCTGTAACCCCCAGCTATTTTGACTGGCACTGGGCACACTAACACACACACACACACACACACACATACCAAAGCTCAGCCTGGGACAACAAGTCCATGTCTCTCCCTGTTGCCCAGCCTTATTTCTTCATCATGTACTGACCTTTGCCTAAAATGCATGCTGGGTAGCCCTCTGTATTTCTTTGACAGTGTATTTATATTGAATGCAGCCCCGATATATAGATAGACGACATGTCAGCTCCCCAAAGCTAAAACATCTCCATCGCCACCTACAGTTTGGGACATAAACACCCATAAACGCCCCCCAGTTTTTATCTTAAAAATATAAATGTACCAGTATTACAGTATATATTAATATAAATGTTGTTTTTCAAGACAAGGAGGAAGTGTCCTAACACCAAAACTGGAGCAGATCAGATATGTCTTACCAATATGTATATACATATATATATATATATATATATATATATATATATATATATATATATATATATATATATATATATATATATATATACAAAGTTTGATCTTACTAGAAAGAAATTAAAGAAAGAAACTTATTTTGAAAAACTCCCTGCTTTTCACTGCAGTTGAGGTAAATAACAGTCATAGTTGTAATGACTATTATTATTATTTTATACAGCAGTTGGTTTTCAGCTTCCCAAGTACATCTCACATGGTTGTAAATCACTGTAACGTCATTGGAAATAGCAGTTTTGGTGCGATCAGGAGGAGCTGAAAGTGTTTGTGTGCAACACGCACAGCTGAGTTCCTGTTAGATGCTCACAGGCTCGACTGTGTATTCATGAGTTAGCCTGAATGTTGCATGTATGAGCACGTCTGTACATACTTCTCCACATGCTACGTGGCAGAATGATAATCCAGGTGTTTCCGTGTGAGAACTCTCATGCATTTGTGTGTATTTTTGCATAGTTTGATTATCTTAGTGTGTGTATGAGCATGTAGTATGTGGTAGGGGGGGGTTCTCCACATGTGACCAGATGGAGTCTGACAGACATCAAGGTCTCTTTATTCCTCATCAGTCTCGCATAACTCTATTTCCCATCACCCGCTCTTCTTCTTCCTCTTCGTACTATTGCCTTCTCTCATCTGATTCATCCCTCATTCTTTCTTGCTATCTCACATCTGCACATGGTGCAGCAGAGGGTACTGCAGCCTTACAACGAGGACCGTGTACTTGTTTGGAACAAGGAGGTTTTACAAAGTAATCCTGGAGAGACAATAGACTAGACCCAAGGCTTGAAGGATCTGAGACGAGAGTGTTTTATGTTTTAATGAGAGGAGCTGATAGAGTACAGAGTAGGTGTCTGAAGCCAAGTGGAAAAGTCTAGCAACAGGTCTGATGGAGATAAATGTTAGCCAGAAATCAATGACATTGCTCCTGAGGCATGGAGCGTGTGGAGCGGTATGGGTGGAAAGATCTTGAGTTTAAATCCACTCTCCCCCCAGAAACGCCTGCTTCAGTTCTCTCTCAATCCTCCCCAGGGGGAGACAGATCTGTGTGTGTGTGTGCGTGTGCGTGTGTGTGTGTGTGTGTGTGTGTGTGTGTGTGTGTGTGAGAGTGTGTGTGTGTGTGTGTGTGTGTACGACTACGTTGTGCTTTTTACCATGAAACAAAACAGGAGAAAGAAAAGGATTGAGGGAAGAAAACGTGGAGTGAAAGAAATGACTAAAGGGGAGGGGGCTTACTCACTCCACCACAGTAGGTGGGATCTGAAAAGTGGCTGCAGCCAATCGGCAGCCACTACAGGGTCACATGAGCACCCGTTATAATCAGTGAAAGAGAGAGAGAGAGAGAGGGAGGGAGGGAACGAGGGAGTGATCTGTACATCCAGTTCACCCTCAGTGTGTGTTTGAGTTGAGAGCGGAGGCACAGCACGAGAGACTCCACACACACACAAACACACACACAGAGCACATTAGTGAGTGAACGAGAAGCAACATCAGCGCAAGGCAACAAAGGAACGGGGGAGAGAGGGGAAGAAAAGTGTAGAAGATTACCTTCAGACACCTCAGACTGAGACAAAGACAGACTTTGAAACAAAGGAAGGGGGAGCACGGGAAAAGAAAGGAGAGACAGCATGTCCTCTCTCTCCAATCAGCAGCCTGGCTCTCCGTTCTCAGAGTACAGTGAGCTGTGTAAGGTGCCGACCCTGACGCCCACCGTACAGGCTCAGAGCTGGGACTGGCAGCCCCCCACAGCCATGGACATAGGGGGCTTGGGGGTGGTAGGTACTGGGGCTCTGGCATCGACTGGACTCACTGATGAAGACAAGCTGTGCTTCTTCGAGCAGCCGGATAGGGGCAGGATGGATGCAGAGCTGAAGGTGCCAGGTAGGGTTGGGGGCATTTCAGGAAGCACCTCACTGGGTAACGCATCACTGGGCAGTGCAGGGGAAAGCCCGGACAGCCCTCTGTCCTCCTCCCCATCTCCCTCCCCAGCTTCCCCAGGCAGACTACCCTCTGCTCTGGGCTGTGTGGGTACCAGCAGGGTCTCCCTGCCACCAGTTCCTGGATCCCCAGCTAAGCGTATGGAGCTGTCCTCACCCATGAGTGCCACACCTCCACACTCAATTGGAGCCTCACTGATGGATGCATCCCCAGTAGACGGAGACTCTGAAACATGGAACAACTCCACTTTTGCTGAATCCAGCCCAAAGGTCGCCATGCCCCAGGTGGCCCCGAACTACTGCGCTGTTGGAGTTGACAACCACTCAGAAAGTGAAAATGAGGTTGTGGCTGGAGCCGGAGCAGCCCTGGGACAGGGGCAATTGTCTGAGGGCTCGTCAGGGGACAACAGCGAGGAAGAAGAGATAGAAGAGGACGAGGAGTTGGAGCCATGTTTTATGGGGCGAGCTCAGCAGCAGAGGAAGGCTATGCGCCGTGCAATGTCCGAATGTTCCCACTTGTCGGTACCAACCAGTCTAGAGCTGCCGGATAAATACCCAGGTGAAGATGGGGCAGAATTGGACCAACTGGCATCACCATTGGGTGGTCCACGCCGCTCCCCACACTCCATGAAGCGCTCACTCACCGTTGCAGAAGATCAGTCCCAGACCTCGTCGCCCACCCTCTCAGCAGCGGGCGCCACACACATCGACCTGCGGCAAACCCCACTTGAACCCCACCTCTGCCTCTCCCCGTTCCCCCCGCTGAACGACGGCCATGCTGGCTTCCGTCTGTCACCACTAGAGGCCCCAGTTGAGGGCCTGCAGGTGGAGAAGGAGGCGGGTGGTATTGTGCTTTCAGTGCCCCTCAGCCCCAAGGGGTTCAGTGGCATGCATACCAGCTCCGTTTCCCCTGTAGACTCCGACAGTGAAGGGGAAACTTGTCACAATTCTGACATGGCTAAAGATGCTGAGTTTGACAGCAATAAAGCGGACACTAAACTCAACACCGGTGCAGGTGCAGACTTTGGAGCTGACAACCAATCGACACGGGACATTGGTGGTGACCTTGCCACTGGTGGCTTTACCAGTCTCGGCTTGAACTCCAGCACTAACCACTTCATCACAGTGGATGGTAGGTGGAGGTCGTGTTTGTAGTCCCCCCCCCCCCTGTGATGTAACTGTGATGTTCCAAACTGGAAAACATGTTGATATGGAGAAACCCAGTTTGTAGGTTAAGCTTTTACTGCCCGCAGTTCTGCTTGTAGGATGCAGGATAGTGTTATATATAACTTCACAAAAGTTTTGCGAATACGAACATGTAACATGAATTGATAGATCAGAAAGAAAGAAGACCATTCTGTAAAAGAAAATCGTGGGCAAGTTATACAACTGATATATAATAAGATATTTTGTCTTGTACTTAAAAGTGGTGTGGAGTCCAACATTTCATCCTCGAGACCTAGAAAGAGGGTTTGGTGCTGAAGAGTTAAAGTGGGTGCAGCATGCAAGCAGGGAGGGAATCAAGAAGGTTGAACAAGAGAGATGAAGTGTTGGTTTGGTGTGTTTTTGAGCTGCAGTGAAGCACACACAGAAAGGATGTCTTGCTACCTACAATGCCAAGGATTCACTATTCACATAGACCATTAACATTGAGCACAACTGCATGGTGAGGAAATAATCTTAAGATCTTGTGTGTGCTCAGATGTGTGTAGATTGTGGGTGTAGTTTGGTTTATCACTTGTGTGATTCTTGTCTACGCATGCAAATGGATTGGGAATGTCTGCAGAGGCAGATTGAGAGGAGGCGTGTCGGACAACCAGCGAGAAAGAGTGAAAAGCTGAGAGAAGTCGACAGTAACAGAGCAGCGGGCTACTTGACATTCCACGATGGTCGCGTCTGTCTCGTTTTGTTGGTCAAACACCACGTGCCCAGTTCAGATACAGATCAGCCACAAACTGTACAGTGAGTGAATCGATCCTTTAAACTCAGCTGCAACAGGTAGATTGTCTTAGTTTTTCATTTGTGGACACAGGTGGCTGTCTTGTTGTGCTCGTGTGCATACAAATGTGCTGTGCAGCACCATGAGCTTTCAGCATGAGGTGGTGTAGTCGCTGACTCTGCGGCTGACATTTAGATGCAGGGTCATGGGTGACACGGCTCATTAAAGCAGATGGAAGCTTCATCTTTGTCCAAGCTCATTTTCTCTCACACTCCACGCTTCTCTCATTTTCCTGTTCCCGTCTTTCCAGCTCCTTCTGTCTTCCTGTTGCTCTGAACGCTCATTAGAGTCTTGGTGAAGACGGGCAGAGCCAAGATGGTGGAAAGCGGGTCACGTCGAATGACTAGCCAAAATGGGGTCACCGACTGGGAAGTGCAGCCCACAATGGTGGTGCATTTTTCCGTTCATGTTCTTGTCTCATTGTCTCTTTCTTTACTCTTTCCTCACACGCCGTGGTTGTTTTCCGCCTCCTGCCACAAAGCCGAGGGTGGCAGAGGCTGCCAGCCGGGCCACTGGAGTATTAAAGGGCCAGTGATCTTTTATTTTCTGCCCCCTGAACTCTAAACAGGAGTATGGCAGAGTCATTGAGCCACAGGCTGTGTGTTATATTTATGCATCTGTTTTCTTAACCAAGGTCATGGTAATATTTCTGTTGCTCCTGCTGCTGTGCAAAAACATTTCATAGCCACACTGGATAAAGCATAAGCACGTGTTTTCCCCAAACAGCTGCATATGTGCATTATTCTACAGCTTTGTCTTAGCTCCATGTCTCTAGAGAGGTTGTGGGAAATGATGATAAGCAGATTTGAAAGAGAATAAAGCACTAGGTGGGGTGGGCTGAAAACTGGGAAATAAAGAAAAATGCTTGGACAGATTAGGAGGGCACACATGGTTGGAATGATCAAGAGAAGAGTGAAAAAGGAGAGCGGAGAAAGAATGATACATCTGAATGAATTGAAAAGAAAGTTTTAAAATAAAGCTTAACCAAAAGAGGTCAGAGTTCAGCGCATAAGATTGCCTTTCGATGCACCCGGAGTCAGCGTGTCGTTCTTCTGTCACGTCAAATTATTTCTGTTCCTTCATATTTACTTGTTTCAGGCAGATTTTCAGTTGCCTCCACTCTCAGAATCAAGCCGATAAACGTCACATAATGTTCCCTCAGGAACATTGAACTGAATGTTCCCTCAGCATCGGCCGTGTTCAGCTCCAGTATGTGGCTTTAGGACATGGACGTGTGTTTGCTAATGGTTGTCACGGCACTAAAGATGCAGCACGGTGGGTTTTTGTCATACATGATGGTTCGTTTTTGTACGGGAATATTATTATGTTTGGTCACAACACATTTCTAAAAAATCTTTTACATTTCTAAAATATTAATTTCAGTGTCGGACTGATATTCGATATTCGATTTTTGGGGCCGATTTTGATTTTATGGAATAAAATCAATTCCGATATTGATTTTACATATATATATATATATATGCGTAATATTGCCGATATCGATAATTATCCCCATAATTGTCAATTTATCTGTCAGCCAATTTAATCGGTCAGTTTGTTGTTTAACTTCCATAGTTATTTGAACCCAAACTTTGAGATATGTTCTGTAACTTCTGACTTATGTGATGCCATTTCCAAGTTATTTAACCCCAACCATGAGCTCTTCTTAAACCTTACCAAGTAACTTCTCCTCGGAACACGGACGTTTTTATTTAAGACTGCATGCATGTAACTAGTTGGACTTGATGTGTTTCTGGACAGTTGTATGTGTATTTATATGACATAGTATTCTACTTCAAGCTAAAAATGGGGGAGTTTGCATGTTCTCCCCGTGTGAGAGTGGGTTCTCTCCAGGTTCTCCGGCTTCCTCCCACAGTCCAAAGACATGCAGGATGGGGATAGGTTAGTGGATGACTCTAAATGTGTGTGAATGTGAGTGGGATCGGCTCCAGCCCCTCCACGACCCTGAATACAGGATAAGCGGTAGATGATGGTTGATGGCTGGATTGTAGCTAAAAATGTATCTTCACCCAAAGCAGTTGGAGCTGCAGGACCAAAATACCAAAAGATATTAGAATATGAAATACATTAAAAATAATGTTTTCATTCTACAATACAAGTCCATTTTTTGACAGAACTAAGGCATAATGTGTCCTTATATCCCTCGCCACTCTCTGTCTGTAAAACAGCTTCTAAGAGTGGACTAACCTATCCTAAAGATCTGAATATATAGCTCGCCCAGCTATAAGCAAGTGAAAAGGTGAATATTGTTCAACAACTTCACAACAGAGTGCAGCAACTCATAACTGAGCAGCCAGCGAGTCTTTATTAGAGGGCCTCACACTCCAGATTGGACATGAAACCACAAAGTCCTCCCTGTTACCTCTTCACAACCACTTTAAAGTGTCCACTGTGTTTGATGTGCTTCCAGAGGGCAGCGATGGAGTGTATTTCACTTCCAGAGAGTGCTGTTATCAACACTGACAAACTCCATGCCAGAGAGCTCCAAGTGTCGCAGAGTAGAGCGTTTAATGAGATGGCGTCTGGAAGAGCTGATTTCTATAATTCACGTGAGGATCCAAATGAAGGCCTCAAGAAGGACTTAACCTCTGCTTATTTGCTTTACATTCAGTTTGGAAGATAATTCACTTTCAGATGCATATTTTTGGCACCACAAGCCTTCTAGTCCCAATATATGGCTAAATATCTCCTAAACAGGCAGCTAACACCAAAACCCTCTAGATTGATAAATAGCATTACAGATAAAAGGAATAATATGCTTTTTTTAAATTGGGGTGAACTTTCCCTTTAAGTCATGAAAGTGTATATATCGGGTATTGCTTTATAAAGGTCAGACACACATGTTTTCAACCTAAATTTCAAAAGGGCAATTTAAAGATGTTTTAAAATGGTAGATTAGAGGTAGAGTGTGCATATGATACCATATTAATAAGACAAGAAAAAAGAAAGAACTCTTAACAGCCCTAAATGACCCATAAGTGTTTTCATTATGCTAATGAAACCTTTAAATGAATTGGCTCACTGCACGCAGATGCTCATTGTTCTTTGCTGTCCTGAGCCTTATAGGATACACGTTAAGCTCTGATTGGAAAGCCAATGTCAGAGGTGCGGATGCTTAGTGATTAGGGGTGGGAATCACCAGAGGTCCCGCGATACGATGTTATCACCATACTTATGTCACAATATGTTATTATCACCATACTTATGACACAATGTTATTATCACCATACTTATTTCAAAATATGTTATTATCACAATACTTAAGTCACAATATGTTATTATCACCATAATTATGTCACAATATGTTATTATCACCATACTTATATCACAATATGGTATTATCACCATACTTATGTCACATTGTTATTGTCACAATACTTATGTCACAATATGTTATTATCTCAATACTTAAGTCACAATATGTTATTATCACCATACTTATGTCACAATGTTATTATCATGATACTAATTTCACAATGTTATCACAATACTTATGTCACAATATGTTATTATCACGGAACTTATGTCACAATATGTTATTATCACAATACTTATGTCACAATATGTTATTATCACAATACTTATGTCACAATATGTTATTATCACAATACTTATGTCACAATATGTTATTATCACAATACTTGTCAGGATACAATCTTATCATGATATTTATGGAACAATATATTGTCACAATATCTCTTGATACAATCATATTGCAAATTTAAAGATTTTGCAATATGCAAGTGGATCTAGTGGAATAAGAAAAATAATTGTTACCAATGAATATAATGAAAGCAAGCTTTCGTGATACCCTGCTGTATGGATTTTTTCCCCCACCCCTAAAATGAACATTGTAACGACTGTTCTCGGGGAGTTATTTTTGACATCATGCTTGACCTCCACTCTGCCAGCACATTCTCATGTGAATGTTGCTTTCAATCACAAGCCCTGTCAATAATTAATGTCCCTCTCTAGGGAGGAGGATGATGCCTTTTCTCTTCTTGTTGTTGGATAGTGTGACCGCAGACAGGTCACTCTTTGAGCTCCATCTAATATCTGTGATTCCCTCCAGTCTCATTGTTCTGGGGTTTTAGTGATATCTCCATCACAGTTGTTGCTTCTTCTCAAAGGGTTGAGAAAATCAGCTGATCAAAACAGTGAAAAACAGAGAGGAAGAAGGAATAGCGGATTTTTCCGTCTGCTGTGAGGATATATTTGTCAAGATAAAAACAGTGGCAGAATTCCAGTGTTTTTAATAATAGGATGAAGAAGATTTTTAAAAGGTGTGGCGTAACCTCTTTTTGTCTCCTGGCAAAACCATTTCCCCACTTGTTCTTCAGTCATAAACACAGGAGAGATAACAACAACAAGAAGCAAGAAACGGTCACAGTGGAAAGAGTGTGAGAGAGGGGAGGTTCGATGTCACCACCTGCTGTTTGCTTAAATGAAGCCATTCCCAGCAGGCTTTTCATTGGTCTGACACGTATCAGATTGCTGCCCTAATTAGAGGATCTAATTGATCTCTTGAGTCTCTCATTGTTTACAGTTCAGAAAATAAAGGCCGTTTCTCCCGTTTGCTCCCATTTCTGTTGTTCTTTTGTTCCCTTTCCTTTGTCGCACCACCGTCTCACTTTATTTAGGTGCGTTTTCTTCTTTTATTCCGGTAGATAATCACGTATTTGTGTTCAATCTGTTGGGTCTGATGTCTGTCACTGTTGCAGGTCTGGGGTCGCTGTACGTTATGTAAGCTAACAATGTCATTTCATTCTGCTCAAAGCCTTACGCCCCAGCTCCCTTGTCTTGTGCCCTCCTTTCCTCCCCACATTGTCCTCCTTCTGTCTGCCGTCCCTCATGTTTAGAAAGGTCATTACTGGTGAGCCGTACACTGATAAGAAAAGGAATGTGTTTAACCAGTTGTTGTTGTTTTTCACCTTTCCACTTGCTCACCTCTTAATCTGCTTTTCAATATTTCCCGTGCTGACAATCACGCATTGGAGTCAAATGCTCTTTGTTCCTAAGAAGTCCTCTGTTGGGTTTCTGTGATTAGTCTGCCAAAAGGAAAACACATAAGGCAACAGCAGTGAGTGAGTGAGAATCCAATCTGGATTTCTTTTCTGTAAATTATGTTTTTTTAATTGCGACATTGAAGATGAGAAACCAGCAGTCCGGAAAAGAATCGGTGAAGATTTAATAAAACCCACCGCGCTTCTTTCATTTATCCATGTTTTAAGCCTCCATGCCAGCGAGACTCGTGGCTTCGGGCCTTATAGGTCTGTGTTGTCCGTCCGTCTGTCTGTCCGTCTGTAACAACAAAATATCCTAGAGACACCTTCAGGGAATTTCTTAAGAATTTGTCACAAATGTCCACTTGTACTCAAGGACAGGAGGGTAGTGGTGGACAAAGATAATTTTGACAAATCAAGTTTTTTGGCCATAACTCCTATGCTAATTATAAATATTTCAAATTGCATTCTCAATTTTATTTTACGGAGACACCTTTTCTGCTAAAAATGCTAGTAAAAAAGATGCTGCTCATTTTTTACAAAATGTGAACAAATATAGGCTAAAAAAACAGGGCCCCCACACAGCAAGTCACTCAGTAACTAAGTCTACAGCAACATTATACTTCTGTTTACATCCTCCAAAGCCTCCAGACCATGGGAACTGTAGTTCCAATACATGATTATCCACCCTCAAAAAAGTAGACAAAGAATCATAATAACAGTGACTAATCCATTATTATTATTGTGTGTGTGTGTGTGGAGGCACAAGTATCTTCTATCAATGTTTTTAATCCAAACTGAGTCCTACTTATTTAACCGTCCTCAACCTGTGTTCAGACACAAAGAAAGAGCACGTGTTTGTTTTTGTTTGCAGGGGTCGTCAGGCCTACAATGCATTGTGGGTTGTGAAGGCTGCACAGGATACACATGCTCCTGAATGCGTTATGTTGCATTCCTTTTAAAAATGTGGACATCAGAGGCTGGAGCTCCTGAACTAGGACACAGCTGGAGTCAGTAGCTCTGACCGTCCTCAGCTCACCTCATTGTTAGGTCATCATCACCTGAGGACAGCCGATGCATATGTTTCAGTCTGAGAGTCAGCACAAGAGAACAACTGTCTTCTATTGGCTCATTTGTATTGCATGATATTTTGGTTCAGCAGGGCAGCGATCTAGACTTTTGTCTTTCGTCACCTCAGTGAAGCTGAAATAGTTCACTTCATTTACAAACTCGGCTGAATTTTTCTGCATTCTCACTGTTGATTTTCAAGAAATGGTAACCAATGTGCACATGTGCTGCATGATGACGGTGATGATTATGAAAACCCAAAGTGGGCAGGGAGACCGATTGCATCATGGCTTGGGGTGGTCGCCTGGGCAACAGGAAGAGGTCCGTTTTCATTATAAGCTGTTTCTTCCTCATCAGACATCTTTATTGACCTCATGATCAGGGTTGGAGATGTATATTTGATAAAAAGCAGTCTGTATAAGCAGACGTATAACACATCACTCGGTAAATAATGATTACAATATTTCTAGTCGAGCAGACAAAGCTGTGTGTGTAGAAGCCTGGTGCAGAGGTAAATGAACTCTTAACTGTCAGGCAGAACACACAAGTCATTATCACTCTTGTTATTATATTTCTTTTTTGTTGAACAAAGATCAGTATCAGCTCCCAGACGGCAGAAATTGGCACAAGTAGTGGTTGTGAGGAAATCAGCCTGGTCTCCTTAAAATTACTTTTTGGAATTAACTTTCAAGGGAAATGTGTTTTTTCATGGATTACATTTGCTGTTGACGTACAATCTAGTCCAAAGGGAATTGGTTTGAGGTCGGGTGCTGCTCCGCCCCCGAAACATGGGAGGTTCACCCAGAAGACTGCTCTATGTGTCCCTGGTGAACCAAGTACATCTAAATCTAACTATGTCGTTTTGTTACCTCAACCTAACTATGTAATTTTGTTACCTCAACCTAACTATGTAGGTGTGTTACCTCAATCTAACTATGTTTTTTGTTACCTCAACCTAACTATGTAGTTTTGTTACCTCAATCTAACTATGTTATTTTGTTACCTCAACCTAACTATGTAGTTTTGTTACCTCAACCTAACTATGTAGTTTTGTTACCTCAACCTAACTATGTAGTTTTGTTACCTCAATCTAACTATGTTATTTTGTTACCTCAACCTAACTATGTAGTTTTGTTACCTCAACCTAACTATGTAGTTTTGTTACCTAAATCTAACTATGTTATTTTGTTACCTAAACCTAGCTATGTAGTTTTGTTATCTCAAACTAAATTGTAGTTTTGTAGTTTTGTTTTGTTCTTCAAACCACGTTTTACAAACTGCGACCACTTGGTCTAGAAAAAAAACCTTTTCCCAGGAAATGGATGAGTGTGCAGATACGTTGTATTGGAAGGTAACCTTGAAAGAGACAGGATTAGAATGGATACAACCTTTTGATTAGGCCTTTGTTGGACAGTGATGAGATCCTTTAAGTTGACAAGTAGTTTACGTTTTTGTGTGTGTGAACTGAGTAGTTTCAGTCTGTCACTGTGGTCCGAGCTAATGCTCCATTTGAGTGTGTTGCTTATATTGAATGTGTGTGGTGCATGATAGTTATGGGTTCACCAGGCTGAGACAAAGTCAAGTACTTGGCTTCCTTTTGCGTCACTGTGTGTGTTGTTCGATATCGATAAAAGGCCTGTTATTTATAAGATATTGCCATCTTTTCTAATTCAAATCATTTTTCTTTCCAGTAAAATCTGACAAGATGGAGAAGGCAGAGAAGAAGGAGGAGGTGCTGGATGACAATGTGAGGAAAGTGGACCTGTTTGACCCCATGGATAAAGCTGAGCAGAAGAGCGTGAAGGTGGAATACGCAACCAGTGAGACTCCAGGCAAGGTGGAGAAGGAGACGGAGAAACAGATAGATACACAGAAAGAGAAGGAGAAAGGGGCAGAAAAGGTGAAGGAGAACAAGCAAGAGGTGAAAGATGCAGGAACAGTTCAAGAGGAGAAAGAGACAGAGAAAGTGAAGGTGACGGAGGAACAGACAGAAAAGGTGGAAGACAAGAAGCAGGCAGAAAAGGAGAAAGTGGAGTCACTGCAGCCGAAGGCAGAAAAAGAGGATCAGAAGAACAAGGTGGAAGAGTCACCAAACAAACTGGTGGAGACAGAAAATCTGGACAAGCCGGAGAAAGTTGGAAAGGTGGAGATAATAGTAGAGAATAAAGCGGAGAAAACAGAGAATTTGGAGAAACTGGAGAAAACTGAAAAGTCCAAAGTGGAGGAAAAAACAGTGGACAAAGACCTGTCGAAGCTGGAGAAAGCAGAGGTGAAGGACAGCACAGAGCAACATGTGGAAACGGTGGAGAAGAGCCCAGAGCAGCAGCCGACACCCGTCCAGCCGGATCCCAGCGGGGACGAGCTGGAGAAGAAGGCCGACACCGACAAAGTCAAGAAGGTGGAGACGGAGGACGAGAAGCCAACAGAGAAACAGACACAGAAGAGCGATAAGGAAGAGAAGCAGGCCGACAAAAAGATTGGAGAGAAAAAGGATGAGAAGAAGGAGAAGGCTCCAAAAGCAGACGGAGGGGAGAAGGCCAAAAAAGCCAAACCTGCAACTAACGGCAGCAGCTCCACACCGAGCAGAGAGCTGGCAGGGCCGGACAAGAAGACCAAGGTAGGAGTCGCTGTCAGCTTTCTGCTTCTCACACACTAACGCACTGATAGCATCTCTACTGGCTCATTAGTACTAATAACCTGTTCTGATGTAAGACGTTACATAGACTCATGTCCATGTCTGACAGGAAAATCAAGGTACTTTAGAGCGTTTTTATTTTGAATGGCAAGCAGTGTTGTAGGACGAGCTTTAATCTCTCATTTTCAGAAGTGTCTGAGCAGGCCAGCAGGCCGAAAAGAGAGAAACAATGAATACAAAGGTACACAAAACAACCAAAAAGAGATACAAAAGAAATACAAATAGATGAAACAACAGAGATATCTAGGATATAATCCATCATGTGACTTTCTGAGAGAACTAAAGAGAGAAAGAAGTCCATGTTTCTTGACAGACATCAGGCTGTTTCTGGAAGGTGGACGCGACATAATCCTCACTCTTGTTGGGCTTTTTACCTGAAAAATTAGATTTAAGATATTTTTTTATTGGTTTTATATTTTTTTCATTTGACACTGTTTAAACCATGATCTGTTTAACAGCAGGTTTAACACGGTTTATAAATGTTAGTCAGATGGCTGAGAAGCTTACATCCACCCAGCACTCAACACACAACATAAACATAAAAGCACCTAATCTTACTAATGACTTAACGCTTCATGATTGCGTTGGACTATAAAATGAGGAACAACCTCAGATATGATGTTGATGGATGGAATCCAGGTGAAAACATACACTGCATGACATGTTACATGTTGAGTTAAAATGACAGGAAGCCATTCATCACACTGCTGAAGCTCCTGCTGCTGCTTTCTTTATGCTTCTTCTATATGTGCAGAACACCTTATTCAGTTTATTAACATTGAAACATTTTTAGGGTTTTCGATTTTGTTCAAATATATGTTATTTGAGACCAAAAAGTAAGTTCTGTTAAACATTTTGGCTGAATTATGAGACTGCATATTTTTTTCACTGGGGTTTTAGGGTTCAGTATCTTCAGACTACAAATAAAAGGTGAACAACAGATCCTAATGATGGGAAGGCACAAGCAGTTCTATTTATTTCTATTTCTATGTATTAATTAGTGGCCATTTAAAATGGGAAAAGGGTACTAGGACCATGAACATCTTCCATGTTGTCTTCACCTTTATATTAAACTACAGATATGAACCTTATAGTACGTACTGTAGCTGAGTGGCAATAGAATATGCAGTTCTCAAAATTCCGCCAAAATATATATTAAATATAATAACAGAATTTACATTTTGCTCTCAGATAAAATAATCTGGAATGTAACATAAACCAGATTTGACACAGAATTATACATATGATTTATGATTATAATGCTGCTTGTGCTGCTTATCATCCATTTTCCTTATTTTTTCTTTCCGTTGCTTTCCCTCCTTATTTTGCCCTTCATCACTCCTCTGTGTCTCGACCCTGCGTCGCAGCCTGTTGCCGGGGCAACCAAACCGAGCGCTGCCGCCGCTAAAACGCGTCCGGGTTTGGCGGCCGCTGGTGGCTCGGTCCCAGCTCCCACTAAGCGCCCCGCATCCATCACCACATCCATCTCAGACAAAAAACCCACCACAGCCAGGGCACCCACCACAACCAGGGCACCCACCACAGCCAGGGCACCCACCACAGCCAGGGCACCCACCACAGCCGCCACTGGTCCAAAGCGGCCCTCCACCACTCCCAGCAGCCGCCCTGCGTCCTCCACCACCACCGCGGCGGCGGCACGGGACGTCAGACCCAAGGTAAGTCAGAGCTGTCAGGACGAGTGGCGAGGGAATCAACGCTTCATCTGATGGGTTTGGACCCCACACTGTTGAATGTGTAGCTCATTAGCTTCCTGACCAGACACACACTCACCCCATTATTCTCATTATTCTTCCATGAATCTTCATCAAACAGAAAAAGCATTATGGCGCCATTAACGCCTCTACTTGACGCCCAGCGAGGCAATACTTCATAATCCTATCATGTACTTATTATCTTATAATATAATAATAATAGATATTGATTACTATTATTCTGAAATGGGCCATTCTGTATAATGAGTACTTGTACTTGAGTACGATTTGGAATGTAGGACTTTGACTTGTAACAGTCTAGTATTGTTACTTTTAATGGTGTAAAATAGGATGTCCAATCTTATCCAAGAAGGGCCGGTGTGGGTCCAGGTTTTTGTTCTAGCCCTGCACTACCACACCGACCCCTCTTGGATCAGATTGGACAGTCCTGGTGTGAAACATCTGAGTACTTCCACCACAGGAGATATGTTACAAATCACCTATGATATGATATTAGTCATAATTCCATATACTGCCAGCATGATTTTGAAGTCACTTTCTCTGCCAGTAAGTAATATTCCAGCAAGTTACTGTAACTGTGTTTACATTACTGTATTTCCAGCTACAGTAGCAGGACAGTAGTTAGTTTATTTTCAAGTATTGTATTACAACATACAGTATGTACTATATGTTAAATTTGCTGTATTATTCAATTTACAAATACAGTATGGTTTAATTGACCTTAAACACATTTAAAGTTCATAAATAGTTTTATTTTTACTACTATAATTTCCCTGCGACTATAGGTTCCTGTTGCAGCCCTAAAGCTGTGTTTTACCCAACAGATGACAATTTACTTCTGAACATTTGTCATTGAAATATGCTCTTGAATGATTGAGCATCAAACATGTAGTTATAAAAGGCCGGAGGAACATGAATGTTATGCTGCTCTTATGGCTGAAGAGCATAAAGAAAATACTGCCGTACATGGATTTACAGCAGATGTGAATTGTGGTAGTGAAGGGATATTTTCCCATAATCTTTTGTTGTTTATAGTAACATACTGCATACACCTTGTACAGTATCTTACTGTACATATCACAGTAATATCATGACGTCCATCCATCAATCAATCTGAAACTTTGATCAGCCCAGAGCTGCAGAAGGCCACTACAACATGGTGACCTCACTGGAGCGTGAGTAGAGAGTGATTTCAGACCCGTCATCGTTTATCGGCGCTCTGAGATCTCACAAGACTCGTCAGCCTCCCTCGCTCCGTCTCAACCAGCTGCCTTTCTTCAGCCCGCCAGCGCCCGAGGAAGCAGGGTGACTCACTGCAGTGTGTCCAGCTTGTTGCAGGACGGCTCAGCTGTATGTGGAGCATCTACACGTTAGACGCAATCTTTGACCTGATTTGTGTCTGATTTGTGACAAAACACTGATCTGAAGCCAGCGGGCAGACGTACAGGACATGTATTGTGAACAGAATTGGGTTTGCTGGTGATTCTAATCCACTATCTTGCCATCATTCGTCCCTTCTCTCCTCACCTGACATCTCTGGTGTCTTTTATCTTTCTCCCACTCCTCAGACGACCACAGAGCGGCGCCCCCTTGTGCCAAAGGCCAGCAGTGCCGCCCCGGCCGGCTCCACCGCTGCCGCCAAGAATGGAGCTGCGACCGCAGCAGCCAGTAAAACGTCTGCGTCAGCGCGCACAACAACGGCGTCTGCTCGCACCACTACTACCACTGCAGCCAAGAGGCCTCTGGGTACGGCAGACACACACACACACACTTTTGATGCTCATTTGCTTTTACACACATGTTGTCTTTGCAACAACTCCACACTCATCTGTGTTTCAGCCTCTAAGACAGATGCTAAACCCGGAGAGGAGAAGAAGCCCGGCGCTCTGAAGACTTCTGCAGGTATTACAGCGCTCCCTTCACTTGTTACGAGACACTCAACTCAAAACTCTCTGAACAAACAACAACATGTCATGTGACACATTTAGATATAGATGCAACTTGCCTGGTCGGAATGCGAGTTGTTCAGATGCTGGATCGAGTATCGGCGAGTTTGTGCCCGACATCATGTCATCTGATCATTTCTCACCTCCACAGGAACAACAACATGTGTCACTGGCTCCCTGGTCCATATATTCCTTCCAAGTTGGTTATGTACACAAACGAGCACTGTTTATGCACCATATATTTCCCCTGATAATGCTACATTGCTATCAACAAATCCCTATTGAGATCTGCAGGAGAGCTAGTTCATGTTAGCTGCTAGCAGTCAGTAAAAGTAAGTATCGGATGAAGGCAAATTCTAACATAATCAAGATGTGTTCAAATGTAATTTTGTAAAATGTTGTTTTTACCGAGAGCAGTAGAGTCAGCACAATTGTTTTCATAGCAATGTGATATCGATAGCAGAGAGTGAATAATGACTTGTTTAACTTATTTCTAATAATCATTTCTTAGCCAAATAAAATTTAAAGCGCAATAAATGTTATAAAATCAAGAATTGGAAAATTAGAATAGAATTAGTAAAGATTTATAAAAGGTCGGTGCACAAGTGTGTTCTATTTCATGAAGGTCTTTAATGTTTCGTGCTATTCATGTAAATGTTTTGATATATTTTATGTATTTATTTATGTATTTATTGGATGTCAGACGTCATGTTCAATTAAAGGGTGAGAGACTGTAAATCACTTGAATACACAAGATGAAATACACGATCTATAGGGCGAGGCAATAAGGTTAGCATCAATACAACATTCTAACAAGCAAACGTACATGTCAAATAATAGAAATAGTCATTACATGAACTCTCACCCAAACGTCCTGAAATGTGCAGCTTCTGTTAATCCTTAATTAGAACTTGCAAGAGAAAGAAAATATAGAAAACAGATTCAGTAAATATATGATCAGAATATAATATTATTATGAAACAATACTACCGAGAGTCAATAAGTGATAATTGCGCAGCGCTATGCGGTGACATTAAAGGTTTTACAGACACACTTTTTAAAGAGCCACACTCCCAGAAAGTATTTAATAACGTCCTACTGGTGCCAGTGTTCCCAGTGAGCGTCTGACCCGACACAGCAGAGCTCTCCCTCCCTCTGTGCCTTTGAGCCCAGCACAGATCTCCGTCCTCTCCCTTCTTGCTCTCCTCGTCTGTAATCCTCTCCTCACTTTGGCCTCCTTCCCACACGGCTGCAGCTTTGTCTCCTCCTGTCCACAGATTAGTTGACATTTTAGCAACACGAGAGCTGTCAGCAGGAGTGTGACACCGTCCGAGCATGACAATGCTGTTCAGAAGGGAGGGAGGCGCTTTATTGCTGAAAGGCCCTGGAGTTAAAAAAAAACGTTCACCACAGCAGTCCGTGGATTACTGTCCCCTTGCTGTTGACGGGAGTTTGCTGATACAGCGGGAGGATTTTCTCCATTAAACATGTCTTAACGGGAGCTGGGGATATACCAGGAGGATTGACAGCAGGACCCGGAGTTCAGCACGCAGCACTCCGAAGAAAAAGCTGACATGTAGCAAAGTGAATGTGAATTGACAGATTTGGCTTAGCGGGAAGGATGCTGAAATGTATTCACTCCAAGCAGCAGGAGATAAATGTGCAAGTGTAAGCAAAAACTCTCTAGGCTTGTTGACTGAGATGCTCACATTTACTTGTTTTTTTCTCTCAAACAAACAACCAAACGCAGAGCAGAGAGTTCAGAGATTCCTCTGTGCCTGTCATTCTTTCTCTCTCTCCGGCTTCCAACTCAGTTTTACTGTCATTTCTTTTGTCTCTCTACTTTCATCTCTGGGTCTGGCATCATTTATCTGTCAAGTCGCATGTTGACGGACGGAGTCCTTTGAGGTTTGGCTTTGGGTTTATTGTGAGTGTATGTGAGAGATTTTCTCAATACATAATGCACTTAAAAATGCATTTCCAGTCGCCGGCACGTGGAGCTCTGAATCCGGCCGGAGATAGACTTGCTTTCAAGTGTGTTTGTGTGACGCTGCCTCCCGTCTGTTTGGAGCATCGGCTTGTTTTTCATCCTCAAGGATTCAACGTTTATTCGTTGTCATTGTGCAACAGAGAGATGCACCATGAAGTGCAGTTGGAGGCCATTTGTAAAACAAAAGAGGAAGAAGAGCAGTGGTGAGTTCCTGTCATGCATTTGAATTTGCATCAGAAGGAAAATAAACAGCAGCAACAAAGCAGTTCTCTGGGCAGATAACCTCATCAGATGACATCAGGGAAACAGTGTCCACCTTCTCTCGTCCAACCAGAATCCATCCTTCAATCCAGCATGATGTTCATTTAGTACATTATTTTATTTTAGTCCGACAGACCAGAAAGCAGGGGCTACCTTGTGATTGACAGGTTGCTACTACGCTACCAACGCATTTAGCTACTAAGATGTCTTTAACGCTGTAAAGTTGACCTTGAATTATGAAGCTAACTTTGTTAGCAGCTTCACACCAGAATCCACATGGATCCAGAACCAGTAAAGGTGCCGCTCTGCTGCATGTGTTCATCAGATCCACCCGTCGCTCCTCCATAGTCCAAATATGGTCACTTCCTTCACTGCTTGTAAAAATTCCATGATGGCGATGGCCAAAATGTAAAACTCAAGGCTTAAACCTGGAATCCAGTAACCAACAGATGACGTCATGATGACTACGTCCACTTCTCTTATACAGTCTAAAGTGCCGCTTGGATGCCACGATGGTCCAGGTCTCTGAGAGATCTCTAAAGGTCTCTAAAGATGTGGGACCAACAGTCAGCGAGCATGCTGGGTAGCGGCTCCCCTCTTGGTGGTGCTTGGTCTAGCAGGTCTGGCTGGGGGCTCTGAATCCAACCTCCACGCTTCCTTCACCACTGACCACAGCTGTTCAGCTTTACACAATAACATGCACACTTTAGGACTAATGGTACTTCTCATGCACGATTATCTGATCAGTTTGTCCTCTTCCAGATTGTGTGTTTATCTTAGCAACAGGAGTTACAGTTTATGAACACAACATGAACATCATTGATAATCAGGTACACCGCCGACCTCACTCTGCCAATCTCCCTCTCTTTCTCTCCCAGCCGACTCCACCAGAACCAGAACCACCACCACCACCACCACCCGCAGCACTATTTCCACCACCGCTGCCCCTCGCACTCGACCGACAGCAGCCAAACCCTCCTCCACCGCTGGCACAGCACCAGAGAAGAAGCCCATGCTGCCCCGCACCCCCCGGGCCACCTCCTCAACCACCACCACCACCACCTCCACCAGGACCACGGCTCGCCCCAGCACGGCCCCGGCCCCCGACATCCGCAACGTCCGCTCTAAGATCGGCTCCACAGACAACATGAAGCACCAGCCTGGAGGAGGGAAGGTAGGTCCCACTGTGGATGACCGTCATACTGCTACACGGTGTGTTGCTCTTTGTCTTTTCTGACTAACAGGAAATGCGGCTCCCTGACTTTCACCTCAAACTTCTTTCTGAAGCGTTTCTCTTGAACTAATCAAGCTTACGCACCACTTGATCCAGAGCCTAAAGATGTAGCATGTTAGTTAGCAGAAAGCACAATGTTGTTCTTACGTTCACCTGAGCAGCTGCAGTGCAAAACCTCGTCTTTGGCTCTTCATTTGCTTGGTTTCCATCTCTGACACAAACCTCTTCCTACTTTTCGTCCTCCTCCACCCTCATTCCCTCCTCTTTGCATCGCCTCCTCTTCCTGTGTTGTTGTTGTTGTTGTTTTTGTTGACCCGGGGTGGGCGTGTCTCCCCAGGTGTCATCTGTCTCTCAGGGCAGAGGCGTCGCCTCCAAAGAAACGAGCCAGGGCAAAGTGAGTTCCCTCCCCGTCCTCCACTGCCATCACCACACCCTCCCACCTCTCTCTGACTCTGCCCTTTCCCTTCTCACATATTTTGCTGCTTTCTTGTCAACACAGTTTATATTTTTTGTTGTTTTTTTTAATAAATTTGCATCACCGAGGGCACAAAGTCGGGTTGAAATAGGATTACTTTCAAAACATTTAGTGGCTATGTATTATGGCTTTTGGTTCAATTAATTATGAAATGTACAATGTCTCCATTTTAAGCGAAATACAGCTTCGTAACTCTATTCAAATATATAATAATATACATATTTGTTGTAGTGACAGATAAACATAGATTGACATGATGATTTAAGGCATGTAAAGTTGCATCATACTTAATACTACCCAACGATCTCACAACACCAATGAAATAAGACGGGATGATCATGTGTGAGATTATCTGATTCAAGTGATCTGAAAAAGAATAAAAGAGCTGGAAACACTGCAGCATTCATCCGAGCCCGTGGTTTTACACTTGTCTTATCAATGCCGCTTTTGTCATGTGATCATGTCAGGACGCATTAGCCGCCAAGTTTGTGATCTGATCTGCGTATCAGATCAGCCAGACCACGTCCAAGTGGCCTGACTCACACTCCTATAGGAAGAGTAAGCAGCAATCATAAAGGGAGCTTTTGTAATGAATTGATATTAAAAATGTTTATCCATGGTTTTACAGCTGCTCCTTTGAGCAAATATATCTGCTCGGTATCAAGTGTGGACCCACATGAGGACACAGCTGAGTCGCATTGGAAAGACAAGTGGAACCACACCATACAACACATTCAGACAGTTCTTCTATTTTTTATAAATATTCCGGACTAGTATTTTTTGCCCCTTTAAAATTGATTTCTTTGAAACTTCCTAAATGTGGTCCGGTGGTGGAGCCACCTATGGTCGTTCAGTGGTGACGTGGTCTGACATAATAAACAGCAGCAGTGGTGTCCCACTTCAATGAAAGTCAGTCAAGTCTCACACAGATTTACAGTATGTTACTGCACTGAACATCACAAGTCATCATTTTGCACCACAGCAGTGTGTCGCTGCTACAGCCTCCCGTCATCACGCGAGCCGGGAGATATCACGTCCTCGTTAGAGCGCCGGTGACTCCTGCCGGCTGGTCACTTGGGATGGGGGGTTACTGTTATGGCACGGAGCTACAGCTGACTCATCTGGGACTCTGTGTCTTATGAAAGAAGACAAAACACAACACCACTAACTTGGATACCAAATGTTTTCTGTGTTTGGTTTTTAACATCTCACAGTCTAACCTCGTTGACCTACAGTGTGAATGTTGTCAGTCTGTGTTTTTAACTTCTTCTGGGGTCCCGTGGATTCCACTCAATATGTCGTGTTGTATGTGTGTGGCATTCAGGAGCATCTCACTTTGCCAGACTTGTGTGAAGCAGCATTTGAATTCTTCCCCGTCCCACATTTCAGACTGCTTAACTGCCCAGCGGTTGATATGAAGCGCACCTTCTAAGACAGTTCAGATATTTGCCCAGGTGAACCTCGCTCCATCCTCCTGTCCTTTCCTTTCACCCTGCCTGTGATGGTGACTTCTACTCCCGTTCTCTTTCCCTTTTTACCCTTCTGTTATCTTTGACTTTTCTTTTTCCTACCTCTCCTCTTCACGTCGTCCCCGGTCCTCCCCCTGCTCTCCTCTTCCCTCTTCTTCCCTCTTGCTGCTATGCTGTGTCCATATAGGTTCAGCTAGTCTACAAAAAGGTGGACTTCAGCCACGTCGCCTCACGATTGGGCTCCAAGGACAATATGAAGCATGTTCCTGGTGGAGGGAAAGTAAGTACTGCCTGGCCTACAACCAGAGCTCATATACCTCGGCCAATTAGTCAAACCAATTTGGTAAGATGGAACAGAGCAAAAAATAAATAAATAAAGAAATGTTTTCACATCTCTTTTTTTTTGCTCTTAAAAATGGAAAATATTCAAATTAAAAGAGTTCAGTCCCTGTCAGTGCCAGAACAAGTGGCTTTAAAGAGGACCTATTCTGCTCCTTTCCCGCTGCACACTTTTATATCAGGTTACTACTAGAACACTCTTTCATTTATTTTCCCATCATGCTGTGCTGCAGCAGCTCTTCTCAGCCTCTCTCTGAAAGGCTCTGTTTAAGCTCCCGCCCCTCCCTCCCAAAAAGCCCAGTCTGCTCTAATTGGTCCTGGCGTCTCCATGCTCAGCTAGACTTTTACTAGCTTTGTTTGAGGGTGGGACTAACTAGCAGCTGGACAGATACTTGGTGACATCATCACTTTACTGAAGGTGTTTGAATCCATTCAGAGTTTCTCTCTTTGGACTTTAGGCTTTGACCCTCTGGAGACCTTTTACATGAACACATAACTATAAACACACTAAAGGAACGGGAGGAAGCAGAAAAGGTCCTCTTTAAAAACAAACTCAAGGTATGTCCAGTCACGATCCAGTACTTATGGCCACCAGCGGTTGGTGCTGTTCCTGGTTGGAGCGTTGGAAGTAGAGGGAATTATTGGACAGCATGCTAGCAAGCCTGATGTACTAGCCCTCCCCAGAACCCGCTACGCAGTCCCCTGCTTCCTTTCACTCTCCCTGTGTTGTCCTGCCCTGTCACTAACGTACTAAACGAATAATGAAGTCAAGCAAACACACACACACTGGCCTGGGATCAGCTCTGACTGTGGGAGGGTATCGCCACAGAGAGGTACGTTTGGGATCTGTGACTTCGTCAGCAGCTTTGCATTGTAACAGAAGCAGCGCCATCTTTGACTTTGAATCTGGATTCTTCTCTTTTTCAGCTTAATTGCCACAATATGGTGAACCGTTTGTGTTCCACTCCTTGATGTATCCTAATGGTGGTAATTGAAGAAGTAAATGGGGCTTTAAAATGCAGCTGAAGAAGAAATGGCCCTTAAAAATGAATCCATCAAGGGACCCATATCCCATGTTCTTCCCACTCCTCATTAAAATGCTTGTGTGACACTCGACAGGTGCAGATACTCAACAAGAAGGTGGACGTGAGTAAGGTGACATCAAAGTGTGGCTCCAAGGACAACATCAAGCACAAGCCGGGTGAGCTGGGAAATGTAGTTTTGACTCGTGATCCATCGTTTTATTCAATGTTGGAAGGTCACACAGAGCTGATATTCATATTCAGTCCCCACAATGTTGCAGAGAGGATTTGATTCCACCCCGTTTTATTAACCTTTCTGCCTCACCAGGGACATATTTGGCTTTTTCATTTTTCCGATCACATTGTCTGTGTTCATGCATATGGCGTACATTTGGCATGGGTATCGTTCTTCTTTAACTTTGGAAGTTCAACCTCAGCTCCTGTACTAAATCTATACAAAACTGTGTAGCCAAGAAAAAGACACACAAACCCTTAAAAGACCCATTAAAACCAACATTTTGGATCCCACTGCCATTGCATCATGACATCGTTCAATTACATCTTTAATTCTAGATGTTGTCAACATCTAGTTTTTACATTTACATTTACATTTAGGGCATTTAGCAGATGCTTTTGTCTAAAGAGACTTACAATAAGTACATTTGTCAAAACAAAGAAACCACAACATATCATTGCTGATAAAGTAAGAGCTAAAAAATAGAAACGAGTGTTAGGTCCTCGTCTGAGTAAAGTAGTAGCTGTTCAGCAAACATACCTTAAGAACAACAGCGCTATGATCAAAGTGCTATAGGTAAGAACATGGAAGTGCATTTTTTTTTTTTTTTTTTTTTTTTTTCCCATGGCACAAAAACTAAAAATGCATCAAAGTCAATGTTGCTGTTAATACTGGATATATGCCGGACTGTGAAACAAAATCCCACTACCATTTAGTATACATAAAAAAGGAATTATTATTATTATTGGCAATGATACGTTGTGGTTTCTTTGTTTCATTCTTTTGACAAATGTACTTATTGTAAGTCGCTTTGGTAAATTATTATAAATCCTTTTTCGTTTTTTTCTTTCCATTAAAACCACTACTGCCATTATGTAAGCAGCCTGTTTTGGCATTTCAAAAGGTTAGAATTCAGAAAATGAATGGATATTTGGTATAGATTAAAGTTAAAATTAAAAATAATATTTCCAATTGTATGGAACAATATTAAGGCACAAGATTTATGTGTATTATTTTGGATATTAGTATCGCTGACAAAGTGTCAAACCTTTATAACAATGTAAAAGACCTGAAGATTTGCTATGTTGTGACTTGACATGATGATCCGTTGACAGTACAGAAGATATATCTGTATATCTGTTGCCCACCTGGTCGTGGTTATGTAAGCTCCATGCATGCAGTGCATCTGAGCATCACAGTGATTCTCCATGTGTGCTGCAGGCGGTGGCGTCGTGAAGATCGAGTCCCACAAAGTGAGCTTTAGGGAAAAGGCTCAGTCTAAAGTGGGCTCCATGGACAACGTGAGCCAGGATTCACCTGCTGGAGGAGATGTCAAGGTGAGACGCCTCCTCATCCTCATTGGCTGCCTAAACACCGTTACTGTCTGGACACCGGCAGCTGTTGCTTTTACAGTCAAACCCATGTGTTTAGGAGGCAGCCACGATGAAGATGAATGACAGTGACACCTGCTTGAGTCAGGATGGCAACAAAGTCACTCACCTTCATTATTACAGTCCATTACAGTGTTAATTAAAGTAACTCAGTTGACAGTGACCACCAACACACTAACCAGCATTATGTTCTTTATTACATACATACTTTATTTCAACCACTGTGAAATAATCCTGTTCTAACTTTTGCCAGAGAATAATGTGTTCATGTAGTAAGAATCTGATGAGCTGACAAACTACTTCTTTTCAAAGTTGCACTCAGAGGCCAGTGGCACACTAACAACTGTTTCAGTTATTATTGAACTCAGCTCTGTCCAACACGTTTAGAGAGAGACTGGGAGATGACAGACACACAGAGAAAGGATGTCGACATGATGGACAAACACTTAAAAGCATTCTGGGTAGGGTTATTGTGTTGGATGGGCTTGGGGAACGTATAGGGAGAAAATATAGTTTGGGGCAAATTGACCAGAAATGATGTCATCAAATGACGTCACCTGTCCCCTCAGCCTGGGGCAGCTCATCTGGGTTTGCACCCTCCCACCTAGTGTAGATGCATAATCATAAGGACAGATGAAAATAGCATTTGTGTAATAATAACCCTTCTGAGAGAGCCTTTGGTTTTTGAGTTGTGTTCACTGAAGTCTATTTCTAAAAATGATGTGTAGAGCTTTGAAACATGCTCTCACCATCAATTGTGTTTGAAGGAAAGACATTAGCCGTGTCCCGTTCAGCGTCCGTGTCCTTCAGATTTGAAGACGTAGCCGGCGGCTGCGACATAGCCGTCTCGTTGCAAAGACTCCTTCACATGCAGCAGAGAAATGTAGCCTTCTTTCACGGATTCAGAGGATCTAACTGGTGATCCTTCACGGCACAACTTATCCAGAGATTCACTGCGCTGTTGGCGACATGGCGTCTACGAGTGGATCAGCAGCCGAAGACGCTGCAGAATAAACGCTCTCAGCCTGAAATATATCAGGAAGCATATCCTCCACCATCATATAACATAAAAGAGATCAAATCTGATCTCTGCTCCATTTGAATCACATAACGTAAGTCACCTCTTCTATGCTCTTTCTTGTCAACCACAGCTGGTTGCCAGGTGACAGGAGTGATGAACAGCTGGTGACTCAAACAGGAAATCTTCTTTAGACCAGGCCGTTACATTTCATAGACCACGCTGAGTTGGGACACAGCTACTATCTCTTGTTTGGATGTAGGGCCACATAAAGACTAGACTCAGTCTCATGTCCTAGTCAGGAGTCTCTAACTGAGTCTGTCCTCGTGTTTTTCTCTCTCTGCCTTTAAAACGATCAGGCTGGCAATATTCTATATGTTTTTACCGTCAACAAAGTGAAGTTTTGTATCCAAAAGTTACCAAAGCCTGATAGATCTTCCTCTCTGCCATCGAGCTCCATTGTGGTCCTGAAACGATGAAAACACATCAGCGAGCCTCTCTGAGCCTCACGTGTCTCCTGGGTTTCTTCTGCTTTGATATTTGCTGGGTTTCTATGAGAAGTGGCACCTTTTTAGTTCATTTGACATTTACTACCTGCGTGCTAGAATAATAGCATTCAAGCGTGTTTACAGATATCTGTATTATATCATGTAGAATACTTGATGAAAAACATTGTTTCTATACATTTTACACTTTGTATCTGCTGTTTTTATGATGCGTTATCATTGCATCAGTTATTATTATTTTTGGTAACTCATCTCCCTCCATCTTAGTCTGGCTCCGGATCTTTAGCAGGACATTTGTCTCAACAGCAAGTGTGGTTGTGTGAGATTTGGAGTCCGGTTTTTCCATCGCCACCCATTGACATGCCCTGCTATGTGTTTCCAGGCTGCGGGGGCCCAGGAGGCAACGGAGGGGAACGGCAATCCCATGAGTGGCAGCGAGGCCCCAGCTCCAGGCCCCGAGCCGGGGCAGGCAGGGAGCCCTGCTGCCCAGGAGAATGGGCTGAAGGAAGGGGCTCCCGGTGAAAGTGAGGGCCTCCGGGAGCCCCAGGCTCTGGACTCATGCATCCCAGAGACAAGTAAGTTTGTGTGCTGTCGGTTCAGGGTTTGATTCCCATGGAGCAAACGTGGCAGGAGGAGGTGCGTGGGACAAGCCAATGATGCCCACTGATATCCAGTTGAAGGGAAACACATGAAACACACAATGTGTGGGAGTTGACTTTTTTTCTCTGTGAATGAATAGTCTTTTTGACGTCTGTCTGGTTCAGATTAAACGATATCAGCCTGACGGCCACGTCGGCTCGAGTCGGAGCAGTGATGATTGTTTGGTTTTTATACCGGGTCCTAGCAGACGTCAACCGACGCTGTCTGGGACGCCTCACAACGTCCCGACAACGTCTGGCGTCTTGGATTATCAGCCTATATGGTGTCTCCTTGATGGACTATCACGCCAGAGTGAAGAAACAAAAAACCTGGAGACAAACAGCAGGTGCTTTATGACTCTATAAGAACCTAATCTGACACACATATTGTGTAATCTGAACCAGGCGTCATGGCTGAAATCACACTACTGCTGCTTTGTACATGTTGAAGGCCCAGATACACCAGAAAAGGAGTTCATGACATCATCCAGAGATGGTCGATTTCACCAAGCTGGATTCACTGGATCTAGCAAGACACACATCAGCTGGTTTACTACAGCTGGATGAACCCAGAATAAACTATTTAGCTGTGATTTGATAGCAATAAATGCCAATGTAACGACAAGATGATGACAATTTGTAAAAAAGTCTGAAGTCATGCTTTGTTAGGTCTCTCTGCAAGACGAAAGCTAACTTTGAAAATGCTTGTATTCTGAATGGAGTCTGGACTGATGGGTGCTAGGCTATGCTAACATTGTAGCTGCTCCATCAACACTCCAAATAAGGTCATCTAGACATAAATATGGCAGAGACCATAGACAGTCTCTGGTTTCTCCACATAGTCTGGTCTGGTCTCTGGACTATGAGCTACTATCTAGACCTCTGGGGGACCACAGACATTGATAGGCTTTCCTGCCACAGCATCACATGAATTTCTCGCTCGACTTGAAATATTTTAACATTGGAATGAGGTGAGTTTTGTGTATTTGCCTCACGCTCATTGCTTTATTCTCTTCTAAGGCGTTGCCCGTTGACTTTGTATGCTATACCGTGCTAACATTTCTCTTTAGGTTTGGTGTGAACACAACGTGAACCTGTATCTCTGTTTGTACTGTATTCATCATGTTGTCTGCATCCAGCGCACCTGATCACCCCATCGTCTCTTGACTTCTTATCTTACAGGCCTCTAATTCTTCTATCCCTCTGTCCTCCTCATCTCAACCCCCACAACATCTCCTCCTCTACACTTGTTCTTCCTCCCTCTCTTCTCTGCCCTCTGTCTTTTCTTTCCAAACTTTCTGCTGCAGATTGAGTGTTTCAAGCTCAACTTCCGCGAGAATGCTCGCTCTCGCACGGACCACGGCGCCGACACCATCACCCGGCCAGCCCCCCAGGACGACAACAGACCCCCACCCACGGTTCCTCCCATTCTCTTCTGCACCACCAGACTCCTCACAGCGTCTCCCTCGTCGACCCGTCGGCCTCTGCGGCTGCGTGACCTCCCCCTCGGCCCCTCCTTGCTGCATCTTTAGGGGGTGGTCCAGGGGGACGACAGCCGCTGCTTAAAGGGATCTTAACCCCCCCCCCCCTTCGTCAACCCCCTGAAATACCCTTTTCTCTTAAATCTGTCATTGCTACATTTTTGAATCATCCAATAGTTCTGCCGTTCTAGTACCAACTTCATGTTATCACGCCTCCTCTCTCACATATGAGCTCATCATCATGCGCTATAGCTCCCCTCTTATATTTGGCTGAAGTGACTGTATAGACTAAGCTTAGGCCTCGGTGGGAATCTATGTTGGAGGGAAACCAGGGGAAGATTGCCTCACACGTTTGGAGGCGTCTGACCTGGAATCAGTGGGATTCTTGGACCCTCGTTGCTGTAGCCTGGTGGCAGACCTGCATCATCTCACCTCCACACACCACACAGGCAGCGTGGGACCCGTCCCGCTCACCTATGGTTTCTCTCTTCCTCGTGACTTTTAGGGGCTGTTTGTTCCCAATAACCGCTCCCTCTCTGCTTCGGTGACATCGTAGTAACTCATTGTCCATCTCATCGGCTTCATCACTTCTTCTCTCTTCACTACCACGTACCATAAACAAGCTGACAAACAAAAAAAAGCTAGACAACAAGTAGGCTGTTTGAACCATTTAAGCTGTTTAACTCTTTATTCTCTGTGTTTGTGATGATGTGTTTGAGTGACAATTGTGTAAAAATGAGCTTTGGTGTTCTGCTCGGATCTTATTTCTGTCTTCCCTCCTTGTTTCTTGAGTTTAAAACCAGGTTTTATTTATTTATTGTACGTTTCTTCCTGCGTAAGCAATACGGTAGGCCGTCTTTTTTCGATAGCATTCAGAAAATCAAGCAAACACGCACAGGTTTTTCTGTAAACCAAGACACACAGTGGAGATATTCAAAGGGAGGAAGAAAGTGAGAAGGGAGGTGTTCCTGGAAGGGGAGAAAGAGAAGCATCTGTGCATTTATGGCAAAACGTGTGGAAAAGCTGAAGGTTTTTAAAATGCAATAAAGGAAGTGTGCTTAAGTCGAGAAGCTTTAAGTGAGTGTGCAGACCAGAGGGAGATGAGGAAGGTGTCGAAATGTCCCTGAAGTGTCTCATACGTGCCTCCCGGCCTCCTTACCTGAAAACTACAGTCAATGAGGACGACGCAGGTCTAACTGCTCAGACAAAGACAACAGAGTCGGACATCAGGGGCAAACTGGTATTGCTGTTTTCAGGATATTCTGTAAATGGATCTGTTCTGGTAGTCGTGTCATCACGCTCCCATTTCAGGTGTTTCTATGAAGGTTATGGTAGCAGGTTTTTGACAGTAGCTGAATACAAAAAAACATCTCTGATACGTGTTTGGCACTTTCCTTGTCAGAGTTTTAGCAGCGGAACGTGATGTGGCTTTATACTCTTCCCTTGTAGCAATGTATTCAACTGTTGCCTCCAATTGCCTTTATGATGCATGGCCAGATTATATAATATGCCCAGAGCTGAAAGCCTTTGTGCATTATGACTGGAGTGTGGTGGTTTGGCACCATATGTATTTCTCTGGAGGGATCCTAGACAGTTGCTGTTACTCAAATCTCCTCCTGATTGGATACAGATAGTTGTTGTTTCACATCCTCGTCTTCATTCTGCCGCTTCAAACTATATGCATGTGTGTAAACAGTGACTCATGGCTCCAACATACAAAGATGGATTGGAAAAGCTCTCATTTCTTAGTAGTATTTTAGTTACGAACATTGATTCTGCTCATTTCTCGCTTGCCAGCCATCACTGCATCACTTCTTTGCTCAGTTTTAAGCATATTATTATGACAAGGCATCTGGCATCTTTTCAACATCTCTCTTGCTACTGAAACTGAAACAAACTTTTGCGGACGTCTAAAATTTGCACCATTTATGGCAAACGTGTTAGCACACAGCCAGCTGCCTGTTTGCACGTCCAGCAGACGAAGAGTAGCATTAGCATTTCTTTAGTCATGTCTGTCCATCTTGTGACCTGAAGTCCAATATTCCCTCTATTGTCTTGGTCCTACCAACTCCTGAGGAACGATCTGGGTTCAGAACCTTTGTGCTGCCTGGAACAAATGTTCATACGAGTCATGAGTGAAGTTGAGTCCTGTAAAACCAAAACAATGAGCTGAAAGATAATACATGGCTCTCTAGAGTTGAAGGGAACGCTTCTCTGTGGGCTCGTCACTGAGCGACGCCTGTCATATTACACACAGTCATTCTTTCCTTTAAAGAAGAAACCAAACTTCTCAAATGTTAAATATTCTCTCAACACGAACAGACAGACAAGACTTTACCTCATAAAACAAAGTCTCAACTAAAAAAAGGGATATTAATTTGATGTTATTATATCAAATAGTAGGTTATAAGGAGATTATGAATCTGACCAAACATTTGATGCCACATTTTGGTTTGATTTGGTTTGAAACCAATAAAATATGAAGTTTCAGTAACCAGCACTAGTTCTAACTCATATATAGTAAAACGGGATAAAAGAAGTTCCAGTTTAGGTTGTGTTTGCAGACAGCTTCATTACAGTTCCTGTTGAGTAATGAAAACCAAATAGATGATGGCAGAAATTAAGTTTCAAGACTAAACTGCCCGCCTCAGTCGAACACGAAACATTCTTGAGGTTCCCCATTCAAATAGTCCCTTTAGCAGGGATCCGTAGCGGAGCTCTGCCAGACCTAATAGCACCTTATATGTGAAAGAGGGCTCGCTGTGATGGTGTGTTGGCCTTTCATTAACACTGACACGACCCCTCTATGAACAAGTGAATGAGATTTGTGCATGATGACATGAATAGAGCAATAAACTGAATAACAGTGCCCTCATTTCCCCATGAAACACAGTTCCAATCAGATTTATTAATTATTTTGTTTTATATTGGAATCCTTTTAAATTTGATATAAAAACAAAATAGGCAATAACTTACGGAGCTACGTCTCTCCTTGTGCCTGTCCACACCATGTTTTAGTTTACCCCGGGGTTTTAACTTGCCACCATGTAGGAGATTTCACACGGATGTATATAGATATGTTATTGTTGATGCACTCTTTATGGCCCTTATTAGAGACGTTTGGTGGGGTTTCAAGGTCTGTCCAGAACAGCTTCATGTCCATTTAATGGTTCTAACGGGAGGAGGCATTTTAACATGGCTATTATTCTGATTATGAGAAATTGAAAAGCCTTTTTCATTAGAAAGGGGCCACTGAAGTGAAAGAATGTCTTTTGAGCTATATTGTACTAAAGACGCAACACTTTTGTATATGTATTTATCATTGTGTTCCTGTAGCCTCCTGGTGGTCGAGCTGTCACATTTGAAGGGATTATACTTTCGATGTGTCCGGGAATCCTCCACAGTGCAACACCTAGAAAGTCTTTACAATCTCGTAAAGATTGATTTAGAAGTGTTCAACGTAGAGCTTAAAGGATTCAAATCAAACGTACGCTGTTAAATCATGCCCTGTCTTAAGAGATGAGAGTAACGTTCAGGCTGGTAGACGTCTCGTTCAGGACACACTGACCTCTGACTGAAGCTCATGCACCTGTAGATCACAGTGGGCAAAGGGAATGTGTTGTTCAAGCAGGCACTCAGTGTTGGGAGTAATGCATATCAGACATATTTGCTGCCCCATCAACACTCAGACAGCAGCTTCGTGTCTTGGAGAGTCACTCACACATGGAGCCCAACACATCCTTGTCTAAGGTCAACTAACTGCAGTTGTCAGGTCTGGCTTGTGTATTAAAAGCTCCTCAGCAAACTATCCAAGAGCTTCATCTGCCACCACTGCACTCATGCAAGAGTTAGCCTAACCCACAAACAGCTACTGTACCGCGGAGCATGCTGAAACACAACAATGTTAGCTAAACCTATTATGTCATTTGCAGAACCTCCTCATTGTTTTTTTTTTTTTGTTTTTTTTTTGTGTGTGTGTGTATTGTTGTTTTTTTCTTCTTAATTTGAATTTTATTTTTTGGTTTGGAAAAAAAGTGTTTATTGTGATTACTTGTTAATTAGTGATGTGATTATTGAACATGAAATAAAATGGACTAAAACTCTCATCTGTTTGAAATTTCTTCTAATGATAAAGCCAGAAGTCTGCTTGTCCGTTCGTCTGTCTGTCTGTTTTACGGTATTGAACCCTCAAGTTCAGCATTTTGCTGCAGAGGAGCAACAGGTGGATCTGGATCCATCTGGATTCTGGTGGGAAGCTGTTAACAATTGTACCTTCATAATTCAAGGTCAACTTTACAGCTAAGTGTTAAAGTAATCTTAGTAGCTAACTGCATTGGTAGTGACCTGTCAATCATCAGGTAGCCCCGCCCCTAAAGCATCCCCTGCTTTCTGGTCTGGTGGACTCTAAATGGACCATAATGTACTAAATCAACATCATGCTGGATTGAAGAAGACTTGAAACTAGAGATTGAGACCATAAACTCATGTTTACAATGTTTACTGAGATAATACATCAAGAGAGAAGTAGGACCATAATCTCACAAACTTCTAATCAGAGAGGAGTCGCCCCCTGATGGCCATCAGAGAGAATACAAGTTTAAGGTACTTCAGAAATAACTTAATATAAATGGATTGTTTGAAAAATGTATTTCGAGAGTAATGATTCCCAAACCTTCACTGGCACCGTCACAGATCACATGATTGAGCCTATTAACAACATAGGTAGGGGGGGCCACGAAATTATATCCATTAAAAAAGGTGGGTTTTTTTATACGCTTTATTTATTTTACATACTAAAATGTATTTTTATTATCCAACATGTGTTTGAGTGAGTGTGTGTGTGTTGTTTTATTTGTTATTGTTCTTGAGACAAAATTACTTTGTACTTTTTTATTTATTTTACATATTATATTTTGGAGTGAGTAGAGATAAAATTCATGTCAATTTTAAGGATGAAAACATTTGAACATCTCTTGAGAAGTGTTCTGGCTCCACCTAGCGGTAAATAAAAAACTCACTTTTTTTTGTAGAATTTAAACTTGATTTACGGTTTTCAGAATAAGTAACATGATTACTTATTGTTATTGTTTGTTAAAAGCTTAGTTATTTCTGATTACGTTGTTCTTTCTATTTTCTTGTACTTGTTCGTAACAAATGAACCTGTAGTATTTTACTGTAGAACTGTTGTTGAGGTGAATCGAGAAGTATTGATGGTTTATTCAAAATCTAAAATATTTGCGTGAGGTCATCAGTTATAGTATGAGGCAAATATCTCCCTAATTTACACGCTTAATGAACTCAAACAAAAGAGTTGGTCTGACCTGTGTTCCCGCTGTTGGACGTTAGAGGCAGCACCACTCCAACTCCAACTACCGTTCTGCTTAACATCAGGCGAAGAAGACAGTTACTACGGTAACAACTCCAACACGGATGGCTCACTTTCTAGCATTGAAACGTTTAGCAATTCTCGACATTTCTCTTCTGAGTGACTTTCTAACTTAACAGCTGTTTCGGTTGAAACATTTGGGAGATTTACTGTCGACAACAAGGACCAAGAAGGAGTTCGGTTTAAGGTACGAAACACTTGCTAGCTTATCCATGCTACTCCGTGGCAACGAGCTAACGCTGACGTTATTTTAACTAATGGTAATGATCATTGTTAGGTACCAGAAATTGCTAACGTGCGTCAAAAGAATCGAGGTGACTTTAGTCATGGGTCACGTTGCAATATGTCTTACAGGTAACACGAACGTTTTCGTACATAGCAAAGTCACTTACGTTAACGCCACACCACTGACATGGAAACATTTAGAAAGCTAATGACATGGTCAGTGTTTAATGGGAATCTGGGCTTTTATTGTTAGCTTTCATCCTTAAAGCCTTTTTCAGCCATTCTGCTGCTATAACTGTCACGTAAACACGCATTCATATCTGTCCTTAAAAAATGACACATGGTTTTGCACTCCTGTATCCGTGCTTTTCAAAAGGTAACCAGTCTATCACAGGGAGACATGTAGAGACAGACAGGTAACCAGTCTATCACAGGGCCGACATGTAGAGACAGACAGGTAACCAGTCTATCACAGGGAGACATGTAGAGACAGACAGGTAACCAGTCTATCACAGGGCTGACATGTAGAGACAGACAGGTAACCAGTCTATCACAGGGAGACATGTAGAGACAGACAGTTAACCAGTCTATCACAGGCTGACATGTAGAGACAGACAGGTAACCAGTCTATCACAGGGAGACATGTAGAGACAGACAGTTAACCAGTCTATCACAGGGCCGACATGTAGAGACAGACAGGTAACCAGTCTATCACAGGGCCGACATGTAGAGACAGACAGGTAACCAGTCTATCACAGGGAGACATGTAGAGACAGACAGTTAACCAGTCTATCACAGGGCTGACATGTAGAGACAGACAGGTAACCAGTCTATCACAGGGCCGACATGTAGAGACAGACAGGTAACCAGTCTATCACAGGGCCGACATGTAGAGACAGACAGGTGACCAGTCTATCACAGGGCCGACATGTAGAGACAGACAGGTAACCAGTCTATCACAGGGCTGACATGTAGAGACAGACAGGTAACCAGTCTATCACAGGGCTGACATGTAGAGACAGACAGGTATCCAGTCTATCACAGGGCTGACATGTAGAGACAGACAGGTAACCAGTCTATCACAGGGCTGACATGTAGAGACAGACAGGTAACGAGTCTATCACAGGGCTGACATGTAGAGACAGACAGGTAACCAGTCTATCACAGGGCCGACATGTAGAGACAGACAGGTAACCAGTCTATCACAGGGCCGACATGTAGAGACAGACAGGTCCATCCTGCATGTCTCTGTGGGAGGAACCCTGTGAGGCTACCCAGTACACCACTGTGCAGCCCCAGAACAAAATCAGTTCCACCTTAACATCATTAATTATGTTGAGTCTGCATTCTTTCAGTATGACTCCACATTTCCACCTGCATGTTTAAAAGTAGATGTTGGTGCCCATCTGTCTCACGCTGAATTAGCTCGAGCAGACTTGTTCAGCCAATTAAAAGCAGCAAACGTCCAGGCACAAGGAAGCTTCGCTGTCTTTGAGCACAGAGCTGCAGCAGCACCACTGGGCTGCGTGGCTTTGTTTCCATCCATCAGTAACACATCTTTGATTTGCTGAATGTTGTTGTTTCTGTTTGTTTAAGGCATCATGGCGAGTCAGCGGCCTCCCTCCAGTAGTGGCCGGCCATTGAGCCGTGGATCTGTGGTGCCCGGAGCTGGAAGACCCCCAACAGCCATCCGACCTCCTCCTACCGCCATCCGACCTCCTCCTACAGCCATCCGTGTCGCAACTGGGGTTAGTCATCTACAGCCTAGATGCGTTTTAGCTTTAAGATACAAGTGCTCTTTGTGTGGGTGCTTTGCTAAAGTTTCAGCATCATATCAACTAGAATACATGAAAAGCCCAAACATATTTCCCTGTGGACGGTCCTCCGATGACCATGTTTTTGTATCTGAGCTTGATGAGTTGGCAAACAAGAGATGTGAGCACAGATTTCCCATGGACGATGATGGTCGCTGGAATCAGTGTCCCAGAAAGGTGGATCTAAATTGAAATAACTTAATTAAAAGAAAATGAAATAGAATTTAGTTCACTGCGTACAAACAGGTGACTAGGGCAGGTTTTATAGTGTGAGAGGATATCAATACCATTTGCACAACTCTTTCTCTCTCTTTTTCTCTTGTTTTCATTCGACCTCACGCTGTAGCATGCTACAAATACACACTTATTCAACAGCATCCAGTGATTCCATGGCAAGTTTCTTCAATTTCTCCATGTTTGTCATTGTTTGGAAACATGAAACCAAGCATCTCTTTTCTCTTCATCTCTTTTCGCTGACTTGGAAAAATGAGGGGGGTTCAAATTTGAAAGAAAAAAAACTGGTGCAGCACCTTTTCCGGGGCAACCAATTTCTCATAGTTTTTGTTCAACTCTTGGCAAATGTAACTTGCAAGCAAACTACTTTTAGTGTAAGTAAAGTTTGTATTTGCATTTCTGTTAACCAACTGTAACATTTAACACTAATGCATTCTTCAAATGAGTTGGTAAACCCGTTCTCATGGAGTTTTTATTCATTTTTTAATCCAGATGGTTCCAGGTACAAGTGGTCATCCCGGTATGAGGGGTGGCATCCCCGGAGTCCTTTCAGCACAGATCAAAGTGACTGACAGGCCAGTGACCCAACAGGGGCTCAGTGGCATGAAGACCGGCATGAAAGGTGAGTTTGAAATGACATTAACTTTTTATGGTTTAAATCACTGTGAGCCAACAGATAATACATGATCAAAAATCTCTTTTTTTCTCCACCACCTCCTTCCTTCTTCCATCCTCAAAAGGACCTCAGAGACAGATTCTGGATAAGTCCTACTACTTGGGCCTTCTTCGGTAACACGCGCTACTATTAGTTCTACTATCACCATCTAAATTATTGAGTCAAACACGTTAAGGCCTATTGGTATTATCTTACACTATGCAGCAGGTGTGTGCAACAGGGCAACCTCTTCTAAACATCCTGTTGCTACGCACTCGTCAACTATTAACTATTTCAAAGTGAATGTTTTTGTGGTTGTGCTACCAGGAGTAAGATCAATGAGTTAACCACTGAGACCAGCAAACTGCACAAGGAGATTGACAACTACAACCAGGAGAATTCTGTCTATCTTTCCTACGAGAAGAGGTGAGAGATGTTTTTATTAGTTAGTCCTAACGCTGTATACTTTGTGATAAAACAGACCACATTCTCCTATTTTACGTAGGTCGTGCACAGCTTTCAAATATTCATATATAGGAGAAGATTAACTCACTGACCAGGATAATAGGACTTGTTTGGGGGCTGCAGTGAACCATGGACTCAGTTGAAAAAATAAAAACATCATCCTCGACAGCTAGATATTCCAACCTAAATTAAAGTGTAAAAAAAAGAATGCAACTAAAATCTATGTCCATTCATGCTGTTTTTTCCTGGTATTTCTGCGCAGGAAAAGAAAATGTTAGATAATAAAATAATTAAAGAATTCATTTTTTAATTTAATCTGATGAATCGCTTCATTCAAGTTGAGGATTTTGTCCAAGTATTTGTTTTCCATATATCCTAAAATACGATGACAGACAATCAATGCTTCTTTCAAAAGCCACGATAGAAGCTGCAAATGTGTAAAAATGACAGTGTGCTGCCCAGTTATTACCAAATTGCATACAAATATGAGAGCTATTGGGATGACAGTATAAGTATGAATTAATATTATAATGAACTACAACAACAGTGTGAAAAAGACAAATGACCAACTCTTGTTGTTTCCTTCCCCTTCAGAGCCGAAGGCCTGGCTGCAGAGATTAAGGACCTTCAGGGACAACTTGCTGACTACAACATGGTAGATGACTGTAAACTAGAAGTTGTAGCCAGTGTCTCTAATTATTTTCAATTAGTATTTTCAATGAGATGTAATAGTGTACTTTGGTGCTTTGGTTTCTGGTATAATACAAAATGTTTGAAAAGTCTTGAATGGTTTACGATGGACTGTGCTCCACTTACTTAACACTCGAGTCCTACTCATGTACCTTAATTGTTTGTATTTCCAGCTGGTGGACAAGCTCAACACCAACACAGAGATGGAGGAGATGATCAATGACTACAACACTGTAAGTGTGAGCAAGATGGTAACTTTTCTGACACCTCCTGCTTGAAAAATTCAGTCAAAGGTGGGATTCAGTGGGCTGGTTTGGGATCAAAACAGACTTAATTGCAAATATAATGAGAATGTCTGTTGACTCGTGTCATTTCCCTTCCTCTCTACCCTGCCAGCTGAAAGCCCACAATGACAGCGAGGCTGAAGGCATTGATAGCATCTTCACTGAGAGGAGAGAGTAAGTACTTGGTGGACTTTATTTTGGGTCATTGCAGGGTCTTCTCAACAACACAGTGACATTGCTTGAGATCACAGGATACAATTTATGTTGGGAAATGATGCTCTTAAGTTTATATTTATTGCCTGATTATTCTAAATGTCTTTGATATGAGTCATTTTCCAACTTAGGCATGTGTGAAATGCCGATAATATTTGGGTTTTAAGATCATTCTTTAGACATGTATACAGCACATTCAGAATATGCATCTCAACGGGGTTCTCACTGCCATTTGCAACACACTTGCCTGTTTACGGCCAGCTTGGTGCTTGTACACAAACCAAATATCGCAATGCTGATGTTGCTAAAAGCTGTGTACGTACAGTCCAACAAGTCTGCCATCGGTGGAAAAATAGTTTTTGTAGTATAATTTGACTATAGGACAGTGTAGGATACCCACTAGCTAACCAGAAAGCCCAGAAGCTAAAAATAACATGAAAATGAACCTAAACTATGAGCACCAGGTGAATGATGCCTTATTTCAACCAAGAATACAACCTTTCCTTGCAAGGCGAGAGCCTGAGTGTTTCCCTTGGAGTATCTTTACTTGCACCTTAGAGTAAAACTGTCTCCTCAAACCAGTGCCAAACAAGCTGGGTGTGGAGTGAAGAGTCAAGACCCACGTCTGTGCTTTATTGAAATCAAAGTATGAGTGGGCCTTACATGTTACTTATGTTAGTATAAAACTCTTACGACCATGGTTCAGTAACAGTACATAGATCATTGGTTTACTCAGCTGTAAGTTATCCACCTAACCCTATGTATACTGTACATATCCATGATGGAAGAAACAACCTCTTGTTGGCATACTACAGCCCCCTAGAGATGGCACCTAGTTTTTAGAGTACACAAGTGGCTAGAGGTGTAACGATTCATTCGATTAATCAATGAATCGATAGTCAGTCCTATAGATTCTACTAAATCGATCTGCTACAATAAATAAATAAATAGAATGAATTGTTTTGGCTTCACCAATAATTGATATAAATGCATTTAATCGGATGAATCCTGATTCTTACTTATGATTAATGTTTTAATACGTTTAAGACACTCTCTCCCCTGCCAGCATGTAGTCTACTGAAAATGTTAAAAATAACTGAGCAATGTTTAATCACATTTTTGTATTTTTCCCCTTTCAGAATAATACAGATAGTCTCACTTGCATTATTGCATGTTTATTTCATGGATATAGAATTTTGGTTACAAGTTACTGAATCGAATCGTGGTTTACAGAATCGAATCGAATCATTACAAAAAAAAATCGTCCTTGAATCGAATCGCCAACTACTGTATCGTTAATCGAATCGAATCGCTGTGAAGCCAAAGATTCACACCCCTACAAGTGACACATTTTTCTGTCGTGAGGATTGCCTCCTTGACTTGTCACCAGTTTGTCCTTTGCTGTTGTCATCTTCATGGTCTTGCATGTCATTCTTCCCTCCTAATGTATGGATCCTCAAAATACCCATCCTCCTCCTCTAGCTGCCCATTGTCTTGATTGAAGGTGAATGTCTGATGGCTCAGGTATCTCCCTGTCTCTGAGAAGACTGTTGACACAGTGTCCTCCTCCTCCTCCTCTTGGCCCAGCCGCCGATGACGGTAGTTGTGGAAGAGCTTGTACCAGGAAGGTCCCTTGATTCCACATAGAATGAGCATGGAGGTGGTTAGTGCCAAGGCTGCAACACATGCTGTGAACTTCCATGTGTTGCCGAGCACCGGTGTCTGGGCTGGTTGGGTTTACAGGATGGAGAAAGGCAGGAGAGACCAGTCTGTTAAGCTTGTTATGTTTTATTTACATCTATGTAGTAAGAAAATGGTTAAAGTACCCACATCTCTCATAGCCTTACCTTTGTTGATGTTCTGGCTCAGGCTTGATGTTAGTGTGGTCTTCAGCATCGTGGTTGAGCCCAAAGACTGTTGAGAGTTGACTGGTTTTTGTGCGTCCGTAGTGAACATGGGTGGTGGTGGTGATGGTGGTGGTGATGGGAAACACATTGCTATAGCCTGCAAAAGATCATTACCAGCGTGGCTTTCTGGAGTAGCACAGGTGACTCGTTGTCCCCCTGTAGAGCCACACATATAAAAGGCATTTCAATCAGGAGCATTCAGCAAGTCACCCCCTTTACATTTGGTATTCATTCCTGGGGCAAATGACTTAGTTCTCCAAGTATTTATCGTCTTCTGCTCAGATCAGCAGTGGTGGACATGTAACACAGTATTCTTTTGATTGCCATAGGATTTACATAAAGGCTGCAGCAACATAAGGTAAAATATGCAGAGAGAGAGAGATTAAATGCATGCCTCGTACCACCTTAGTTAGTAAGGTAGTAAGATACTTGTACATGTTATCTGAACCATTGTCTCATAAAACAATAAGTTGAACATGTTCAGAGGTAATGTCAAGATGTTGATGATGTCGATGTTCTCAGATCAGACACTCAATAAAAGAGTTGGATTCGGGTCACATGTCGGCTTTATTACTGAAGAAAGGACGTTCTTACCAACGGTAACTCCGGCTGCTTTGACCTCTCCGATGGTGCTCAGCAGTGGACAGGAGCAATTCCAGGGGTTTTCCTGTAGGTTCACCATCTAATGAGACCAGACTGGGTTAGGTTAATGGATAATAATGTTAATGCCATATTTACACTCCGTGGTGGTCCTTTTCTTTTACTTTGGTCCACTGATGAATACATATTTGTAGATTTACATCATCCCATCTCCTCTCTTGACAATAATGGACTGCAATACAAATGTATTTAGAGAGGTTGTATTTCAAATGAAGAAAGAGAAATAGACAGGAACTTTATTTTTAACATTTTGGGAAATCCTCCAGAATACTGCATGTCCAGGGATTGTGATTGGTTTACCTGTAGATCATTCAGCCCTCTGAACAGATGTGCATGGAGGCTCGTCAGCCGGTTGTGGGACAGGTCCAGCTCAATTAGGCCATCTAGGCCAAAGAAAGACTCTGGGTCCAGACTGTAGTAACAGCCAGAAGTAGGATCAGTTGTAAATCCAGTCATTATTATAGCAATAGTAGTACAAATACTGTCACAGTCATACTTATACTAGAGATGCAGTCATGCTCTTGGCTAATCAGAAACAAATGTTTAGCCTTATTTCCAAAACCTAGAACAGTATAGACACGCAACACCAAGTTTTATCAAATGTGACATTGAATTTATGAACAGCGCTTTAAAAAAATGTAACAAATATAATACATTTCTTGCATACTTCTTTATTTTATTTCGTCCAATAACATTTCCTGTGTACTTCAGGCCTTTGCTTTCACTATTTGCTTTTTTACCTGCTGATGTTGTTCCTGGACAGAGACAGCTCTCTGAGGTGTGGTACCACTGAGAAGTACTTGGCTGGTATACTAGTCACCAGGTTACCATCCAGATGGAGTTTAACCAGTTGGGGATAACTAGCCAGGGCCAGTCTGTCAGTCTCATTCAGAGTAATCAGGCTCCCCTCAATCACCAGCTCAGTAACAGAGGAACTGTTGATATTGTGAGGAATGACGTGCAGAAGCTTGTTGGTGAAGTTCTTGACCTGCTGATTGATGGATGGACAGTTATTACAAAAGATGAACAGAAATGTGAATAAATACATACAGATGAAACATCTGTGTCAACACATTTCCCTACCACTGTGTCCTCTCCCACAACCTCAGCACTACTTCCCAGTATAGTCATTGCCACCACTGCAGTCAACCACAGCAGTAGAGGGGGGCAGCATCCCCCCATTATCCTACCCAGAACAAGCACAAAACACATGGGAATTAATACTTTATATGGAATACAGACTGTTTGACGTGAGATGATGAGTGGATCAGCGTACCTGCTGCACAGCCTTTACTGACAGCCTTTATTTTAGCTCTGACAAGCAGCCTGTAAGTAACTCATCAGAACCAACTTTTCTTTCGTTCCAGATGTTGTTTGCTGACTTGATCGCTCTGAGTTCAGCTTTATGAGTAAAACTCCACAGATTCTGCTTTCTAATTCCAGTCCCAGGTTTAAAGTGAAACACAGTGTACACAGTAGATGTCGACACCTGAATCAAACCATTCATTCACACTTAGTTCCATATAATTGACCTACAAATCTACTGATACGTTTCAGTGTAAATGATTTTTAAAGACTAGACTAAAAATGGAACTCATTATTTTCCTGATACCATTTGGCGAAAGCAAATCTATTGAACTGTAACCCCACACCTTTTACTTGTATGGGCTGATTGACCTTTGACCCGTCCTTACTGTTGTTTTGATGATATATTTGTCATCTCAGACTTTTATCGTATACTGTACACTTCTATTCTATATTTCTGAATCCCAAGCAAGTGCACTTACCTGTACTTCCAGGGGCACGTAGCCGATCTTACATTCACCTGTAACTATGCAGCCAGCACAGCAAATGAACTTCGATCCTTGTAAAACCGGTCGGCTGACATGTGCAGTTTCTGCTAACTAAACACTTCTGTTTGATGAAAACAGTCCACCTTTCTTTCCCACTTTGGTTAGAAGTACAACATCATGCAAACTAAGTAATAGGATTATAGACTTCTGGTGATTAAAAAGTTATTGAATGTTGAATAAACTAGCAAAGGAGAAGGACAGATGGTTGTAAACAGGGTTTGAGTTACGTTAGAGAACAGAAAGAAGGAAGGAGAAAGGAGTGAAAAGAAGGAAGGAGAAAGGAGTGAAAAGAAGGAAGGAGACAGGAGTGAAAAGGAGAAAGGAGTGAAAAGAAGGAAGGAGAAAGGAGTGAAAAGAAGGAAGGAGACAGGAGTGAAAAGGAGAAAGGAGTGAAAAGAAGGAAGGATTGTAATTTGAAAGGAAAGGAAGAGACGAAGCAGATCTCTACCACCCTTCGTTCTCTGCATGCTTTCTTTATCTCATCTGTTCCTTATCTCATGTGCTCTGGGTTTGGATGTGACCTCGGATCTTTGCCACACGTCTCCCTCCCAATGTTATGAATCAATGAAGGTAAACCAAAACCCTCTTCCACCCTGTTGTGTTTGCTATGCAGAAGGGAGGAGGCTATCAGGGCGATTGAAGAAGAGATCAGGAGGGAGAGGCGGGTCGCTGACGAGGTTGTCCAGGCAATGCCGGCCGCAAAGCAAGAGAAGTATTTCACCATGACAACAGCCAATGACGACCTGCTACAGGTATAAGCCCTTGTTTTAGCCTCACGTCTTTATGATACTGCTTGTTTCTTTATACGTATTAAGTGTACTGCCATGAGTACTCTATTGTAGTATTAAACTGCTTCTAGAACACACTTCATTCTAGTTCTACTTGTTGACGTCGTTTTTTTGTACATGCTTGTAGTTTGTATTGATAGGATGTGGTAAAATTACAGTGAAGTCTCAGCTCCACATTCTGAACTGTGTTAAATACAAATGATCATCTCATAAAGTCAGTTTATGAGACATAAAATACTGTGAGTGAGGGATTTTCCTCTTGGCAGTGTGGGACAAAAACATTATAATAATCATAAAAAAGTGCATAAAAGTGCATCAAAACAGACATTCCAAATCCATTGCTTTGCCTCCTTGTTTTTTGTTTTGTAGGAGTTAAGTGTTCTGCAGGAGGAGCTGGACATTCTAACAACCAGGACGGAGGACTACACTGCTGTGAGTTGGGTTAAAAAGATGCAGTGATGTTTTAAGGCGGGACTACCTTGTGATTGACAGGTTGCTGGCAGACGTAAGCTTGGCAACCAACCAATGCAGTTAGCTACTAAGATGACTTTAACACTTAGCTTTAAAGTTGACCTTTATTTATGAAGCTAACTTTGTTAGCAGCTACACACCAGAATCCTGATGGATCCAGATCCAGTAAGGTTGCTGCTCTGCTGCTTGTGTTCATCAGATCCACCCATTGCTCCCCCGCAGTCCAAATATGGTCACTTCCTTCACTGGTAAAAAATCCAAGATGGCGACTGCCCAAATTCTAAACTCAATGCTTCAAAACCGTAGTCGACAAACCGATGGGTGACGTCACCATGACTACGTCCACTTCTTATATCCAGTCTATGGTTGTTGCCTATCGCAGGCTAGAAATCTTCAGGACCAAGACGGGAACATTTAGAATGACTTTCCAGTGGGCGTTTTGATGCATACTGCACAGTCGGCATCTTTTTGCACCAATGTTATCCAAAGTAGGCAATGAGGATGTTCGGTAAATAAGTGACTGTCATTTCTTCACAACTAAAGCACAATGTTTGAAGTGTCCTTGAGAAAGACACTGATCCCCAAGTTGCTCCAGCTTCTTCCATAGCAGGTCCTCCAACATCAGAGGATGAATGTGTAGGTGAATGAGAGGATCATTGTGAAGCACTTTGTCCACAAAGGGTGGGAAGCTGCTTTATAAATGTGGTCAGTTTAACATTTACCATTAACTGCAATACGTAATATAAATGATTCTATGTTACATGCTCCGGTTTGCAGGAGCTGGCCCACTCACACATAAAGCAGGAAGTGGTTCGGCTTCATGGGACTCTGTCAGCGCTGGAGGCCAAGCGTGACACTATGGAGGCGGAGCACAAGAGTCTGGGCTCCCCCCAGGAGGAAAGAGAGCAATTATTCAAACAGGTTAGATGCACAACCAGCCAAGAATGTGGAGATTACAAGACTAGCAGCAAAAATGTCTGATATAAGATGCATTTATTAAAAATATCACCACATTTTTGTTTGACAAACAACTTGATTTAATCTAAAAGCTCCACTTTTGTTTCCCAGGTGAAGGAGGACAACCAGGAAATTGCCAGCATGGAGAGGCAGTACGTATCATTGTTGGCACACCAAAACTCAGTTTCATTGCATTGTTTGATTTCTCTTTACATTTTAGTAGGAAACGCTGAACAGATTGTGGGCACTGTGACACCCAACTTTGAATCTCTGTTATATACTATTATATTTATACTATAATTCATTCAGATGAAGCCAAATCAGTTCAAATAATGAGGGTTAAAGTAAGCTCTCAGAATTATCTTTTTGGAAGTTGGAGGTACAAAAACTGGCAAAAGAAGCAAACTGATCTTCCTTGTTAAGAGGTGCTTTACTGTATAAATGCATCCTTATATTTTGCCTCACTCATCCTATGACCTTTGACCTCACAATTACTTGTACATTTGAGCCCATTTTGCTTCTGTGTGACGATGTGTGTGTTTGTTCAGGCTTACAGAGATCAGGGAGAGGATGGGACAGATCACGGAGGAGATCCGACAGCTGGAGCAGGACTCAGAAGAAGCACAAGGTTCCTCTGGAGAGCTGCTTTCAGCGTTTCCTTCCTCTAGCACACGTTTTTATCCTGAAAGCCTCAGCTGACATCTTTCAAATGACTTACTAGGTCCCACCATCAGTCCAAAACACACAAATATTCAATTAACTCCAATCATTCCATCCCTGTAACCATTGAACGATTGGGATTTTTTTCAATATTTTTTTAAGAGTGCCATTATAAAAATTTTGCTAATTTATCAAAATGATTGTCAATTAATTTTAATTTGATTGTGTCTTTACTTGAACATATCACCAAACTCCGACACACAAAGTACATGCAGTGCTACAGTGCAGATAATGTATGTGTTTAATAATTCTATTTATTCTATAATTGCTTAATAAGTTAATACGTTTTGTATCTGTCCATAAGGGGAGTGTCAGCAGAAATACAAAGAGCTGAAGAGGAAAGAGGAGGAAATTGACCGTGAGTTGAACACTTTACAACTGAAATGACTAAATCTTCATAGACTAGGATGATAGTGATAGTATCTACAATCACAGCAATATTTAGTCAGTACCTGATATAAATTGCGTGCAGCTATTTTGGGTATGACTATTGATGCTTTCATATATTTAGCATAACCTGGGGGTAGATAATAGTGTATAATGTATAACAGCAAAGCATTAAGAGGTTATATATAACATGCTTACATGCAGCTTGTAGTAATAACCTCCTTAATGTCCTCCTTGGTTCCAGGGTTCCTGGAGGCGTTTGAGGAGTCCAGGACTCAGGAGCAGCACAAGATGACACAGAGTCAGGAGGACATCGTCTCCCTCCTGGAACACTGCAGCAGAGTGAGCATGATGGGAAGGAGGGGGATGATAGTGATAGGGGGAAGGAGGAAGAAGTGCATCTATTTACATGTACATCAGCTATAACATTATGACCACATGCTAAATAAGTGTAGGTCCCCTTTTGCAGCCAAAACAGCCCTGACCCGTCGAGTCATGGACTCCACTAGACCTCTGAAGGTGTGCTGTGGTATCTGGCACCAAGAGGTTAGCAGCAGATCCTTTAAGGCCTGTGTGTGTGGGTGTGTGTGTATAGAACATGGTGCGGCTACATCGGGTGGATACAGTGACAGCCAGTGAGCTGAGGAACATGCAGGAAGTGCTGGTCAGTAAGGAGACAGAGGTGGTCCAATCAGAAAGTACTGCCAGAGGACTGACAACTGGTCAGTCAAACACATGCACACACACACACACACACACACACACACACACACACACACACACACACACACACACACACACACACACACACACACACACACACACACACACACACACAAACACTCTAAGCCCAGCGAAGTATACACTCTTTCATGAACCTAACATGCCAATCAAACCTATGTTGTGGCTGCACCCCACCCAGAGTCCCAGCGTCTGCAGCAGGACCTGGAGAAGGTGCAGCAGCTGGAGGGGAAGATCACGGGTGAGCTCAGCACCCTGAAGGAGCGCGTCAGCAGCATGGAGTCTGAACTGATCACCTACCGAGACCTGGACACCCTGAGGCACACAGCTGAGGAGAAGAAAAAGGTCAAAAGAGTTGAACAGGAATTGAGAAAGTGGTTGCACCACAATGTACGGCATGTGTTTTTCTAGGCGCCATATTTATTTGTAGCTACAGATATCAGCCCCGTCACTGAGGAAGCCTGTAGCTCAACGCAGGATGTGGGCTTAGCGAGGCAACTTCAGGTTTAATTTCAGTCACTTGTTATCAGGGAGATTGTTGATTATAACTGAGCATCTAGAGCTCCTTACCTCTGACTATACATACACGCAATCATTTCCTCAAGGGGATGAATGAAATATCTTCTACTTTATGAGAATTTATTAAAGTCACACTTTCATTCAGTGGCATACACACATGTAACTAGATCTATGTTGCTGCAGCTGGGCAGTGATATTATAAAACCTATTAATTTACTCATTCCCACACTCATTTCTTTTGCCAGCCGTCTGTCCTACATTTAACTGCAACATGGTTACTTTTCATTAATAAAATGCACCGCTGTGCTGACAGTAGACTTATCCATTTTGTGATTGGTCATATGTTGCAAAAGCGCTTACAGCCAGATTGAGAAACCCTGAGTTGATAAACACCATCGTAGGACAGTTTGGTGTGATCCCAGTCGTTGAACTTGCTTTAAATGTTGTTGTCTAATTAGAAACAGAGCTCTAAACCCTGTTTCCGTTTGGTTGAAGACGTAGTGTATGCTAACCAGATGTTTGTTCTGGTGCAGAGACTACAGGAGGACCGCGTATCACTGACTCAGCGTCGGGACTCATTCAGACAGCTGTTGGAGGAAATGAATCAGAAATATGAAGCTCTGAAGACCTCACTGCAAGAAAACGAAACTCACGCTCAGGTTAGAGCCTTTTACACCCAATACATCAGCATTATTACACGTTATAATAAAGCTGTTTATTGATTTTACACGGTGATACTCATGATCAGAATACCTGATATTCAAGGTTGTTTTTCTCCATAGTTCAGATGCTCATCTGCCAAGATTTCAAATACATTAGTGCAGTCATCAAAACTTCAAATGAATTCACTAAACTTTAAAAGATTTCTGCTTCCCTTCAGGAAATCTGTAAAACATTTAATGCAACTTTCGTCACTGAGCAGGGATTTCAGCCAAGAGTCTTCTGCTCTCTTCCTAATGATGAGATATCTATGTATGCTGTCCCCATCACATCACATCCCAACACTCAAATGTGTCTTCTAATGCACCTGGAATATGGAAGAAAAGCTGCAATAAGCACCAGTTTTTCTGGTCTTAAGTCATGTGTAATCACAGAACACACAATGTACATCAGATTGACCATAAGAGGGTTTGATGGTCACAGAAGTGGTTCAGTACAGCAGTGAACTATGCCTCCTTCGACATTGGCCCTTGAGCAAGGCTATTTTATGTGGAAATAAACTTGTCTGTGTGCTTTGTGTCTTAGCTGGCTAACCTTGAGAGGAAATGGCAACACTTGGAGCAGAACAACTTTGTGATGAAAGAGTGTATCCTTCTGAACACGGTGTCTCTGTTACTACTTCATGTTGGTGTCTTGTTAAAAAGATTTGTCCCCATAAAAGCCACCCATGACGATCTTTCCTTAACGGCATCGTCAGTCATCGCCTCTAAATCTCAGGAGAGTGACTACGCCTCGGTCGCCAAGAACGTCTCCCAACAGATAGCAGAGTACAACAAGAGTCTGATAGAGTCCCTGCTGAACAACCGGAGTTAAACACGCAGCAAAAACATTGTATTTAACAAAGAGTCTGGCATCACATTCAGTTAATGTCATGATAAAGTGGTTTGTCAGCTGCTGACTGTCCACAAATACCAGAATGTCTATGTAAGTTTGAAAGTCTGTACTATATTTGGTATTAAAACATGAAGGAGAACCTGCTGAGTTCCATATCTTTGCCGTGGGTTTCTGCAAATGTATCTTTAAAGTGCTCTGATTATTTAAATAAAGAAGTTTTGAGCATGATGTATGTCGAGCAACGACTACCTCCCCTGGTGCTTCCTCACACTGTGAAACAGAAGAGAGTCCGGTGGGTCCAGGAAAACCTCATCAAACAGGAGCTTCAGGACCGAGCATCAGGTCATTCAGATCATCTGGAGGTACGAGCTCCAAACGTAAACATTTAAAATGAGTGTTATCAAGTATGGAGGCGGGGATTGAATATAAAGAACATTTGACCTATCGAAAGCTTCCAGTGACCAGTATGAGAGGGATAACTCCAGATTTAACACACCCGCTCCCCATTCATACCAGACCTAATGAGTCACATGACACCGGAGAGGGGAGATGGCTGATTGGGCCCAATTTGGACATTTTCACTAAGGGGTGTACTCACTTTTGTTGCCAGTGGTTTAGACATTAATGGCCGTGTGTTGAGTTATTTTGAGGGGACAGTAAATGTACACTGTTATACAAGCTGTAAGGCTCCAAAGCTTCCCTCTGTGTCGATGAGTCCTCCTGGTGATGTAATGGAGGGCAGTTCAGTGATGCTAACCCAGCAGCTAAATACACCTGGTACAAGAAGATCCAAACAAGGCTCAGTGAAGAACCTCAGCTGGTCCTCAGCTCCATCCAGTCCTGTGACTCTGGACAGTATAACTGCACAGCTGAGAACCAGCTGGGGACGACAACATCTGGACACATCTCTGTTGATGTGAAATGTGAGTGAAACAGTTGATTTAAAGACACCAAACAGCTTAAATGTGTCCAGTCTCAGCAGGAGAACATTTCACTGATCAGAACTACTTTCTTCAGCTCTCCTTGCTTCACGTTCAGTCTTCTGTAATTCACTGAGCCGCTCCAGCAGACTTTTATACAGTCACCTTAGTAGCTAAATGCATTGGTAGGGACCTGTCAATCAGTAGGTAGCCCCGCCCCTAAAGCATCCCCTGCTTTCTGGTCTGGTGGACTCTAAATGGACCATAATGTTCTAAATGAACATCATGCTGGATTGAAGAAGACTTGGAACTAGAGATTGAGACATAAACTCATGTTTACAATGTTTACTGTGATATACATCAAGAGAGAAGTAGGACCATTTTCTCATAGACTTCAATACAATAGAGAGGATTCGCCCCCTGGTGGCCAGCAGAGAGAATGCAAGTATCACCAATTTATGAATCAAACCCTATAGATGGTATTTCAGATAAACAGTACCTAGTAAGGTACCATCTAATGACTGTCTGTCTCCACTTGTAGATAAATTATCAACAATGATAATGAATATCATCAGGCTGACTCTGGTGGTTTTGATGCTGATTCCTCTGCTTCTTATTTGTCTGTGGATAAGGTGAAACATTGAATGATTGAAGGCCTCACTCAGATCATGATGGAAGGGAAGGTTGACAGATCATGTGACTCTGGGATAACTGGGGACACAGCGACCTCTGTTGGGGAATGGGCAGACTGCAGGCATGAAGAGTGACGGATAGTGATGTCCAAATGAAGCTTCGTGAAGCATTTTCTTTATTTTCTGATCCCAATAGATGGCGCTCTCTGTTCAACAAAGGGTTGAAAGCAATGGAAATATATCGGCCTTCAACCCTTTGTTGAACATAGAGCGCCATCTATTGGGATCAGAAAATAAAGAAAATGCTCCACGAAGCTTCATTTGGACATCACTAGTGACAGAATGGGCTCCAGCTCATGATTTTGCAATCAGAAAAATTTAAAGTGACAATTATGCAGCATTAAAATGTTTGTTTTCTGAATAGAGTCTGGTTGATGGGTGCTAGGCTATGCTAACACTCCATCACACTACATGATAACAAATTATTCAGAGCAGCATTTCAACATCACAAACAGACTCGCTGCTTTCAAACATTGAGAAAAACTGTGAGAATCACTTCTTCATATCAGCTTAGGTGTTTACAGGCATCCGTGTGTTCATGCACATGATCAGAAGGAAGGAAGCCAAGTCAGTTTTTTATATGTGATCAACACCACTGTGTTCAGTCTGCAGACTTCTGACTGCAGAAACGTTTCTGGTGGCAGCGTACTGACCCCCAGTATTTCTGTTGTGTGTGATATTCCTGATGGTTGAGACGTGAGGAGCAGCCATGAGTTTAACAGCAGCAGCAGCAGCAGCAAGTGGATTGGTTGTCTTCCTTCTCTCTGTTCACGGTACTGTACATCTACATTCATGTTGTAAGACAGCAAAGTCTTTTCAGGACAACCGACAAGAGCTGTTTGCAACACCAGCAGCATCCTGAAAATTAGAAACTTTACAAACTGGAGGGTTGTGCCCCGTTAAAGTAAAAAAGCGGTGAAAATATGCCTCATGTTACCAAACGAGGGAATCTGAATGTATAACTTCTGTTCTAATAGTGATAGAAGGCTGGAAATTGGTCTGGGTCTCCAAAATCCAATTTTTTTTTGAAAATTATTTTTTTACTTTTTGGGTGCCCCTAGCACCACGATTAATGATCATATTTATTCTAAACAGGGTTATTTGATATATTTGGGACCTTTGCTCTTGCCAAAATGAATTTGAAGGGTATGGTACCACTGGTGGGGGTTTTATGGGGGTCCAAAAACCCTCCAGGGCAGAGGTGACTCTTTTGGAACCCCATATTTGGACCCCCAAATGACCATGTGGGCACTTGATGATCCTAATGGGATTTATACCAGATAAAGATACATATTCGTTCTTTCTTTTAATGAAATAAAACGTTTGACTATGAAGCTCCTTAATATGAATTTTATTCTTCATAATGCACCATTTTGAAATTTTTTCCCAGAAGTCTGGAATGTAGATCAGGGAGAATTCAGTGATGATAAAGCATGAATATAGTGGAAATAACTAAGTATTATGCTCAGTGATGGCAAACAATTAAATATTTAGACTGCTGGCCATTAATTTCCTGAAAATCACAAATTAACCCCTTATCCCCGATGAAAGAGACCCGCCTGTGACAAACGACTTGCAGCACGAGCAAGTCTGCAGGCCACTGATGCAAACCACATTCTGACACCAATGGAGATGTTTCAATGGGCAAAAGAAAACACTAAGAACATTACATTCTTCTTTGTTAGTGCAGAAAATATTAAAAAACACGAGGAAACGTACGAATTGGAGAGACGTTACGCCTCGGCCAAAACGATCAGTGGAACACGATACATGTGTACAATTTGTACAGTACAGCTTCTGTAGATTTATAAATGACAATCAGCTACGGAAGAACGAGTTCACCCGCATCGACATATCATATTGTTTGTATATGGATGTTCATTAGTGCACCTTAAAGTTTTCTTATCCACTTTGCATCTCCTGCAGTTAGGAGTGACAGGAAAGACATGATAACTGGCTACTCGTGTCATATTTCCTGTATGAATGATGCTATCAGACAGCTTACAGCCCCTGTGGTCCACACATGAAGAAAAAATCATGATCACGTTGACTTAAGGAAAATGTCAGTTTAGGGGCGTTATCTGACTTTTGCTAATGCAAAAGTATGAGTTGTGGCCACGGTGGATCACCTGACGTTTTAGTGTCTTTCAGCTCATTGGGCCTCATTCACAAATATCTTCCTCTGGTTTTTATGGAATTTAAGAAAGTTTACAAGAAAAGTCTACATTAAATCCTTAACGTGTTCTTAAACTGCAGAACTGAGCACAGAAACGGTCCGTCAGTCTCCATAAAAGGCCATGAGACCACAGGGCCGTGTGCACACACAGAAGCAAAAGCTACTCCAGCAGGAAGTAAACGCCATATGAGCAACCGATTAAAGGGCACCAGAAGAGGATATAAAATAATACAAAAGAAGACACAATGGATGAGATTTCTTTTTTAATGTTGAAATGAACGACACCCTTGCGATGCGCTAATGGTGCATGTGACTGACGCAAGATTTTCCATCGCTCAAGTTAAAATAAGACTGTTAAATATGCAGGTGACGCTTGAAAGCGTAGCCAATCAGCGTTGAGATTCTCCTCGTGTCGTCACTCCTCAGTGAATCAGAAATGGAGACGTATCGTAGCGGTCTGTGGTCTCCCGGAGCTAGTGATGTCCAAATGGAAAACAATGGAAATATATCGGCCTTCAACCCTTTGTTGAACAGAGAGCGCCATCTATTGGGCTCAGAAAATAAAGAAAATGCTTCACGAAGCTTCATTTGGACATCACTACTACCCGGAGCTCTACGATGGTGTCATACATTTCATACTGAGACCAAACCCAACTGTGAGCACAAACCATCTGTAGACCGTCTGTGGTCCACACAACAAGCTCGCTGCCATATTTATGCCAAGACAACGTTATTTTCAGTATTTTTGGAGCAGGTACGGTGTTAGCATATCCTAGTACTGATTGCTCCAGACTCCATTCAGAAAACAAGCATTTTAAAAGATATTTGCTTATCGTGTTGAAGACAGATCTAACAAACTATAACTTCAGACTTTTTACCATGAAACCACATGTTAAAATGCATCAGAATATAGGAAATGACATTTTCTCTGTTAAACATCTTCTGGAGGACTCCCAGACCCCGGTTAAATAGTCCCACTCACATTTCTTTGCTTCCTACGTCCATGCAAAGAAGTACAATCTGAGAGAAACGTGACCCAGAACAGTTCTTAGTTAAGATAAAACTACAGTAAAACAGTTGGTGGTGTAGTAAAGTTTGCTCGTACGCTCCCCGACTCAAAAACCAGTTGGTACTTATAAAATTCTTGTTGTCCACACTGACTTAAAGTGGGATGGCATGAGAGCATAAGTCACTCTGAGAAATGTAGCTTCACACACTTCGAGTGGAAGTCTGTCCTGATGCTGTGCTGGGTCTAATTGCGGTTCCTGGTTTCTGTGTGTTACAGTGATACGGGGTCAGGATGGCTGGGGAGTGGACTACACCTCTACTCAGATCTGTGCCTTGAAAGGATCAACAGTGTACTTAAACGGCAGCTACACATACCCATCCACAACACAAGACGGAAGTATTACCAGAAGATTCTGGTTTATTAGAATGAAAGAAGATGAATATGTGGATCTGACAACAGACCCGGAGTATTCAGGGCGTGTGTTTTACTCTTGTTATGATAAGAGCTGCACTCTGACAATCACAGATGTGAGAGAGAGCGACTCAGCTGTGTACAAGTTCAGGTTCACAACAAAACAACTAACAGAGAGTTACACCGATGAACCTGGAGTACCTTTGAATGTCAAAGGTAACATTTGCATTCATACGTTAAAGGTTGAGTAGGTGATTTTATTCAGAAACACCTTCTGTTATATTACTTGAAATCCTGGTAAAATACCGATAGCAATGGATAAATTAAATTTGACATAAAACATATAAAAAATGTTATCTGTGGGTGTGGCAGGACTGTAGAAACCCCGTCCAATCAATAAAGTCGGTCCGGAGAAAATAATCAGACAGCCTGTCTGTCTGTCAAGGCTTACTTGCTGATTACAGCACTTTTTGGTTCAGCGATGCATGCAAAGTCAAAATCTCTGTGGTTTTTCCAAATTACCTACTCTACCTTTAATAATTAACACAAGTTCAATGTCCATATGTTGAAACAGATTCTTTTTTTTGTTCTATTCCCATGAATTCAGCAGGGAACTTCTCCTGTTCTGTAAACGGATACGAGAATCACCGTTCTCCTTCAGTGTGTAAGTTGTGTGTAAGACTCTTCTAGAGTGTCTCAAAGAGATTAATGTCTGGATGGGACATCATTTCTAAATACTCAAAACCATTTGCTAGAAATCTGGGTGTCATTTTTGATTCTGAGCTTTGCTTTTGCTCCTACGTAGTGCAAAACAGCTTCTACCAGCTCAGAATCATCTCTAAATGAAAACACTCCCTGTCATATCACAACCTTGGTCTCCCCAGTCCCTCATATCACGCCTCCAAATGGTCCAGAATGCAGCAGCAAGACTGTTGACTGGGTCAAAAAAGTGGGATCAAATCACACCAGTCCTTGCATCCCTTCACTGGCTGTCAGTACACCAAAGGATCCATTTAAAGATTGCACTGATGGTGTTCAAAGCCCTCAATCTAACCCAGGTCCCATCTTTCATCTCAGACCTTTTATTCAGCATTGTTCATTTTACTTGTTGACCTTCTTAATGCACTATGTACAGCACTTTGGTCAGTGTGAACTGTTACAAATGTGCTTGATAAATACATTTTACTGACTTACTTACAAGTTTACTCCACTGTGTCAGGACAGAAAACACATGTACACACTGACATCACAATGCAATTACGATCAGAGACATATTCAATTTCAATTTTATTTATAGTGTCATATCACAACAGAAGTCATCTCAGGACACTTAACACATTGAGCAGGACTAGAATACACTCATGATTTGTCAGTTAATACAATTTCAAAGTCCCAACATCACCCAGGAGCAAGAGTTACAGCGACAAGCCTTAACAGGCTTTTAGGCAGAATTCTCATGCAGCCCAGGCCCTTGGGTTCCAACTGCATTTGATGTTGGTAGTAGTATAGTAGTAGTAGCATTAGCAGTAGGGTTGGTATTAACAGAAGCAAGAGGGGACTCCGGGGGGGAGGCTCAGTGTGACACTATCCCCCGGCAGTCTAGGCCTATAGCAGCTTAACTAAGGGCTGGCTCAGGGCTCAGCCGTGTTTGTGGTGCCTTAAAGTCTGGTGTTTCTGAAGGTCTGTGTCTTCCACACATTTGGAGATGCGTCGAGATGTTGTTGAGGCTTCGATTTAGGTGTTCATGAATCTCCTAATCGGGCAGGTTTTGAGGCCATAAAGAGGCCTCATATATCCAGGTCCAGGTCAGTCCAATGATCTGGACGTGAGTGTTTTCTCATCTGGAGTGAGGAGACCCTGAAGCATGAAGCTGTTGTTCCTACAAGAGCGTCTAAAAGAAACAAAGAGAATTAAGAATTAAAATAGTTGATCATATGATAACATATTCTAATCTAGAAGTGATGTGTGTTAATTTCTCCTCCAGACACACCAAAGCTTCCCTCTGTGTCGATGAGTCCTCCTGGTGATGTAATGGAGGGCAGTTCAGTGACTCTGCGCTGTAGCAGTGATGCTAACCCAGCAGCTAACTACACCTGGTACAAGAAGATCCAAACAAGGCTCAGTGAAGAACCTCAGCTGGTCCTCAACTCCATCCAGTCCTCTGACTCTGGACAGTATTACTGCACAGCTGAGAACCAGCTGGGGACGACAACATCTGGAAACATCTCTGTTGATGTGAAATGTGAGTGAGACACCAAACAGCTTAAATGTGTCCATTCTCAGCAGAAGAACATTTCACTGATCAGGACTACTTTCTTCACCTCTCCTTGCTTCACATTCAGTCCTCTGTAATTCACTGAGCCGCTCCAGCAGACTTTTATACAGTTTGGGGACCCAGATTAAAACCGTCCTGCATCCATTCTTCAGTCCTCCTAAAAAGTCTAAAATGCTGCTGCTACACACTGCAGTTAACTATTAATTATTCACTATTATTCACATGTTTTTGTGTAACACACCCTCTGTTCACACATTTCCTCCAGATGCTCCAAAGCTTCCCTCCCTGTCAGCGAGTCCCTCTGGTGATGTAATGGAGGGCAGTTCACTGAATCTGAGCTGTAGCAGTGATGCTAACCCAGCAGCTAACTACACCTGGTACAAGGAGAACCAAACACTGCATCATGGACCAGAAGGAAGTTATGGTTTCATCTCCATCAGCTCGGAGGACAGAGGGATCTACTACTGCAAGTCTGAGAATCAACATGGAGAGAACTTTTCCTCTCTGTTTGTAGACGTCCAGTGTGAGTATTAAACATGAGCACTAGGGCCCTAGTTTTGTAGACCAGGCGTAGTCGGCGCGCAGCGCACCTGCGCCACGCTGACGGGGTGTGTCCGTCTGGACTTTGCAAGTTTCGTGTACCACGCCTCCCGTCACTCCCACCCACGCAAGTGGGAAAGAGGGAGGAGAAGAAGGCGTGAGTGGGAGACGAGGAGGAGACGAGGCGTGGACTGGGATTAATACAGCCGATTCAGATCTTCACCAATCAAATGAGCTCCTCTCCTCTCCTTTAATGCGTTAGGGGAGGTTCAGTGCAAGTTTCGTCACTTGACAACCCGATGACAGAAGCAGCGCCGCTGCTCCCACCACGCTCATCACGCGCTGTGCGTGCGTATAGTCATAATAATTATAATGCCGATATTATATCACTATAGAAATTGTAGGCACATTTTATGTATGTCTATCACAAAACAGGGTCAGGGCGCACAGCAGTAGACATAATGCGAGAACCCGGTGCCTGCGAGCTGGCCGGGCCAATCATCATCATCACCGTCTTCATCATCTGCGCTCCACAGCTGCACTGGTTTCCCCGTCCAACACCAGAACGGCGGGACACTAGGACCTTGCGCGCCGCTCAGACCAGCTGCAGCCCCAACTCCGGTTCCAGCTCGCAGCAAAGTTGTGCATTTCCACGGATAACAGGCTGCCGAGGCGCGAGACCAGGCACGAGCTGCTGTATTTTTTTCTTTTTAAGATTTTTTCAGGCATAGACGCATTTTATTAGCAGTGGATTGGATAGATATGAAAAACAGGAGAGAGAGAGGGAGATGTTTTGGTCCGAGAGGCTGAGTTTCCGTTACGCGCGCCATCCACCTTTGATCTGACGTCAGATGTGACGGGACAATTTATATAGATATAAATTCACATGTTGATTCAATTAGTTGCATTAAATAGTGTTTGTTGTGATTATTTATTGAATGTAAATATGCCTGGAACTGTGGAAACCTGCCTGTGAGGTCTTGGTGACGTGTGCGCATTGCACGCCGGTCAGCCAAACTGTCACTCCGCCAGCTATAATTCGCCTTACGCCAAGAGTAGACCAGGTTGGAGCTGGCAAGCTTTCGGTGCAGTCTCGGCGAGGCTTTTTGCCACGAAACTTCCGCTGCGCCAAGCTGAATCTGTGACGCCTCCCCCTGTTGCGCCGCCACACCCATCTTGGCGCATGCGATCCACCAAACTGCCAAACTGACCGTGCGCAAGGCTGCGCTGGTCGAAACTTGCATTACGCCGGCTCCGCCACCCTGTGCTGCGCCACGAAACTAGGGCCCACAGAGTGTTTGAATAGAGACAGTGGAGGTAAACGTCTGACTATCATATGCTGTGTTCACACCAAATGCACAGCAAATCTTTTGGGCGGTGCAATTGCATACAACGTCAATGCAAAGGTGCGCCAGGCAACGCGTTGAAACGTTTCAATTCGAGCGAGCGATTTGGTGAAGGAGCACCTTGGGGCCGGGAGAAACATGTTTTAATGCAGCATCCCACGAGACATGCCCAGTCGCCTCTATAGTTGGTTCATTTACCAGTACCAGTGTAGCATTACCATCACAGCGGAGGCCTTTTCTCTCCATTCTGTGGACTTGAAATGAAACTCTCAGCACATTAAAAAACGTGGTGAGTCAGTGTAAATGTCTAATTTTCCAGAGATAGTCCTACATTGACAATCAAGCATGGATTTGTTCAATTTCACTCAGCTCCTCATTTTACTAGCTAGCTTGCGTATTCCATGCTGATTTCATGCTACAGTTGCAGAACATGAAAAAACACCACATGCTGGGCTTGATCTACGTTTTATTAACATGAAGCTGGACCTTCATTATGGCCGTTGTCCTTTCAGTTAGCTAGCGCTAAGGCTCATCGCTAGCATGCTGACTAATGCGTCTCTGTAAGTTAAGTGGTATCAGTTTTTGTGATAAAATAAAGTACAAACTCTTTGAAACATTTGCACATTTTAGTTAACATGCAAGGCTGGGATATGCTAGCATTTACTTTCTTATCTGAGGTGAGGGTTCTGGGACAGAAGATGTCTACATTGTACACATTGTAAAGCCCTATGGGGCAAATGTGTGATTTTGCACTCTATAAATAAATCTCATTGAATTATAGCAATAAGCATTAGCTATTTGCAGTCTACTTGAAAGGACAACAGCTACTCTTCACTAATGCTGATCTTATCAGAAGTCAGATTTACTTTTAGTTTACACGGGACACTAACAGCGGTCTCCTGGTGTAAAGTCCTGTGTTTGTTGGACCTGTCCACCTCTAACTGTGGACTATCTTGTTTGATACATTTACATTTAGGTCATTTAGCAGACGCTTTTGTCCAAAGTGACTTACAATAAGTACATTTGTCAAAAGAAAGAAACAAAGAAACCACAACGTATCATTGCCGATAAAGTAAGAGCTAAAAATAGAACAAGTGTTAGGTCCTCATCTGAGTAAAGTAGTACCTTAAGAGCAACAGTGCTATGATCAGAGTACTATAGGTAAGGTTTTTTTTTTGTTTTCTTTTGGGGGGGGGGGGGGGGGGGGGGGTGTTAGTGGGTCATGCTATGTAGATACTACATCAGTTCCCCTGCCCATAATTTACATTTACATTTAGGGCATTTAGCAGTCGCTTTTGTCCAAAGCGAGTCACAATACAAAATTTGTGGAAAGAAAGAAACCACAACACATCATTGCCGATAAAGTAAGAGCGAAAAAGTAGAAAGGTAGGTAGGTGCTCATCTGAGTAAAGTAGTAGCTGTTCAGCAAGGATACCTCAAGTACAACAGGGCTATGATCAAAGTGCTACAGGTAAGAACATAGAAGTGCTTTTTTTTGGGGGGGGGGGGGGACTTTGCTGAGCGACATTTGTTTGATTTCAGCAATGGTGGTACCAGCCGGCCAGCTGAAGCAGAGGAGCGAAGTGCTCGAGTCGGGGTGTGTGGTTTGACCAGTGTTTGAAGGTAGCTGTAAGTTCCTCCCTTACTGCTGATGACTTTGCAACTTACTTTACCAAGAAAGTAAATGACATCAGCTCCTCATTCACTCCTATAACCTCCCAGAAAACTCTCCACTAACTCTCAGCTCAGATGGCCTCACCAGCTTTAGCCCTCTCACCTTTGAAGACGTTCACGCACTTGTCACATCTAACCATGCCACCACCTTGACCCGATCCCCTCCTCTCTTCTCCAGGACATCTCACACGACATCTTGCCATTCCTCACCACCCTGATCAACTCCTCCCTCACCTGAGGTGTCATTCCAGCGGCTTTTAAGACTGCTACAGTGAAGCCTCTCCTTAAAAAACCCACCCTAGACGCTACTGACATCCAAAGCTACAGACTTGTATCTCTTCTTTCATTTCTCTCTAAAACCTTGGAACATGCCGCCTACAACCAACTGTCATCCTATCTCTCGCAGAACAACCTCCATGACCCTAATCAATCAAGATTCAGGACTGCTCACTCCACTGAGACGGCCCTCCTCACAGTGACTGAGTCCCTGCGAGACACCAGAGCCTGATCCCACTCCTCTGTTCTCATTCTCCTCGAACTATCTGCTGCATTCGACACAGTCAACCACCAAATCCTCCTCTCCACTCTGGCTGAACTTGGCATAACTGACTCTGCTCTCACCTGGTTTACATCATACCTGACAAATCGCACCTTTCAGGTCGCATGGAATGGCTCTATGTCCAAACCCTGTTCTCTGGACACGGGCTCAGGACTAGGACCGCTTCTGTTCTCACTATACACCAGATCACTAGGTTCTGTTATTACATCGCATGGATTCTCCTACCATTGCTACGCAGATGACACCCAGCTGTTCCTCTCTTTTGCCCCAAACTCTGACACATTGCAACTCGCATCTCGGACTGTCTGGCTGACATCTCTGTCTGGACAACTGCACATCACCTCAAGCTTAACCTGAATAAAACCGAACTCCTTCATCCCATGGAAAGATTGCCCTCGCACGGACCTGTTGGTCTCTGTCGAGGGCATCACAGTATTACCTTCCTCAACTGCAAGGAACCTGGGTGTAATCCTCGATGACCAACTATCCTGCGCCCCAACATCACTGCTGTGGCCCGATCCTGCAGATTTGCCCTCTACAACCTCATTTGCCATCTTCCGAAAAAGGCTCAAGACTCACCTGTTCAGACTTCACCTTGACTCTACATAGCATGACCCACTAACACCCCCCCCCCCCCCCCAAAAAAAAAAAAAAACCTTACCTATAGCACTCTGATCATAGCACTGTTGCTCTTAAGGTACTACTTTACTCAGATGAGGACCTAACACTTGTTCTATTTTTAGCTCTTACTTTATCGGCAATGATACGTTGTGGTTTCTCTGTTTCCTTCTTTTGACAAATGTACTTATTGTAAGTCGCTTTGGACAAAAGTGTCTGCTAAATGACCTAAATGTAAATGTAAGGTAGATGGGTGCCGTTCCATTGATGGCCTTGAAGGCCAGTGCCATCGTCTTGAATCATAATGCAGTGGGTGGGTGCCTCACATACAAAGGTTAAAGAGCATCGACCAAGCTGCATTACTTGATGACTTGGGAGGGAGAACAGGTGTTGTACGGTGGTGTAGTGGGTAGCACTGTCCCCTCACAGTGAGAGGGTCCCGGGTTCGAATACCGGTCCGGATCCTTCTGTGTGGAGTTTGCATGTTCTCCCCGTGTGAGCGTGGGTTCTCTCCGGGCTCTCCGACTTCCTCCCACAGTACAAAGACATGCAGGATGGTTACGGTACATAATCACTTTACAACAACAACAACATGAAGACATGTCAAGTGATTGCATTTATTGTGCGACGGCTACATGATTGGGTTGATTTTAGCTATGATTTCATCCTGATTTTAAATCAGTGAGGCTGCAGCACTCTCTGGTATAACTTGACACTGAGGTTCAAAGGTTTGTTGTCCTATCCCCTATGTTATTAAGGTTTATTAAGGTTTATGTTTGGTGCCTCTCCCAGTAGGTGGCAGTCATTATAACAACCAAGTTTGCCTCGAAAACGTTTGTATTTCTGTGCATGTTTCTCCTCCAGACACTCCAAAGCTTCCCTCTGTGTCGATGAGTCCTCCTGGTGATGTAATGGAGGGCAGTTCAGTGACTCTGAACTGTAGCAGTGATGCTAACCCAGCAGCTAAATACACCTGGTACAAAAAGACCCAAAAAAGGCTCAGTGAAGAACCTCAGCTGGTTCTCAGCTCCATCCAGTCCTCTGACTCTGGAGAGTATTACTGCACAGCTGAGAACCAGCTGGGGAAGACAACATCTGGACACATCTCTGTTGATGTGAAATGTGAGTGAAACAGTTGATTTAAAGACACCAAACAGCTTAAATGTGTCCAGTCTCAGCAGCAGAACATTTCACTGATCAGGACTACTTTCTTCAGCTCTCCTTGCTTCACGTTCAGTCTTCTGGGGAGTGGACTACACCTCTATTCAGATCTGTGCCTTGAATGGATCAACAGTGTACTTACGCTGCAGCTACACATACCCATCCACAATACAAGACGGAAGTATTACCAGAAGATTCTGGTTTACTAGAATGAAAGAAGATGAATATGTGGATCTGACAACAGACCCGGAGTATTCAGGGCGTGTGTTTTACTCTTGTTATGATAAGAGCTGCACTCTGACAATCACAGATGTGAGAGAGAGCGACTCAGCTGTGTACAAGTTCAGGTTCACAACAAAACAACTAACAGAGAGTTACACCGGTGAACCTGGAGTACCTTTGAATGTCAAAGGTAACATTTGCATTCATACGTTAAAGGTTGAGTAGGTGATTTTATTCAGAAACACCTTCTGTTATATTACTTGAAATCCTGGTAAAATACCGATAGCAATGAATAAATGAAATTTGACATAAAACATTTAAAAAATGTCGTCTGTGGGTGTGGCAGGACTGTAGAAACCCCGTCCAATCAATAAAGTCGGTCCGGAGAAAATAATCAGACAGCCTGTCTGTCTGTCAAGGCTTACTTGCTGATTACAGCACTTTTTGATTCAGCGATGCGTTCAAAGTCAAAATCTCTGTGTTTTTTCCAAATTACCTACTCTACCTTTAATAATTAACACAAGTTCAATGTCTGTATGTTAGGTTTTGTCTAAAATAATAATCCTGTTCCCTAGTCAACAATCCAGATCTCCAGGTGAAGGTGGGCGGACCATCTTCATATCCTAACTACGTGAAGCTGAAGTGTCACAGCAGTTGTTTGCTGCCTGCCCGTCCGTCCTACATCTGGTACAAGAACGGAAAGAAAGTTTGGACAGTAACCGATCCTTCTACTAATGTTCACATTAATTCAGCAGGCCACTTCTCCTGTTCTGTAAACGGATATGAGAATCACCGTTCTCCTTCAGTGTGTAAGAAAACACGGACACACTGACATCATAATACAATTACAATCAGAGACGTAACTGCTGAAGTCTTCTAAATCTCAACATAGAGGCAGCTGTTTATTTGTGTACTGCTGGTGTTATTTATAGAAACTAAAACATAAAGAGCCGTCATAAGAAAAGCAATTCATATAAAATATTCTGATGGACTCAATGTTGTTTGGAATTCTTTTGTTTTTGTGATAAGAGGATGGACTCAGCTCAAAGAGAATTAAGAATTAAAATATGATAACATATTCTAATCTAGAAGTGATGTGTGTTAATTTCTCCTCCAGATGCTCCAAAGCTTCCCTCTGTGTCGATGAGTCCTCCTGGTGATGTAATGGAGGGCAGTTCAGTGATTCTGCGCTGTAGCAGTGATGCTAACCCAGCAGCTAAATACACCTGGTACAAAAAGATCCAAACAAGGCTCAGTGAAGAACCTCAGCTGGTCCTCAGCTCCATCCAGTCCTCTGACTCTGGACAGTATTACTGTACAGCTGAGAACCAGCTGGGGACGAAAACATCTGGACACATCTCTGTTGATGTGAAATGTGAGTGAAACAGTTGATTTAAAGACACCAAACAGCTTAAATGTGTCCATTCTCAGCAGGAGAACATTTCACTGATCAGAACTACTTTCTTCACCTCTCCTTGCTTCACATTCAGTCTTCTGTAATTCACTGAGCCGCTCCAGCAGACTTTTATACAGTTTGGGGACCCAGATTAAAACCTTAAAAAAAGCTAACTTCACTGGTAGGGACCTGTTAATCAGCAGGTAGCCCTGCCCCTAAGTCATCCCCTGCTTTCTGGTCTGGTGGACTCTAAATGGACCATAATGTACTAAATGAACATCATGCTGGATTGAAGAAGAATTGAAACTAGAGATTGAGAACATAAACTCATGTTTACTATATTTACTGAGATAATACATCAAGAGAAGTAGGACCATTTTCTCATAGACTTCCATGCAATAGGGAGGAGTCGCCCCCTGATGGCCAGCAGAGAGAATGCAAGTGTCATCAATATATGAATCAAACCCTCCTAGTAAGGTAATGTTTATCTGAAATACCATCTAATAACTGTCTGTCTCCACTTCTAGATAATTTATCAATAATGATAATGAATATCATCAGGCTGACTCTGGTGGTTTTGATGCTGATTTCTCTGCTTCTTATTTGTCTGTGGATAAGGTGAAACATTAATATAAGAATTGATCATCATTGAACTTTCACTTTGAATAGTTCTTTAATAATTTTGGAGTTTTGACTAAACTTTTTATTTATTTATGAATACATATTTTCCAGGATTCGATCCAGGAAGCAGAAGGCTGTGATCTCCATCACTGAACCATGTGAACCCATCGAGACTGTGGCGGTGAGAGAAGTTTGGCCTCAGTGACAGCCCTTACCAAAGAGTTATCATTTGTTATCAATGTATGAGGTCATTCAGAGAATTTGCAAGTAACTTTATCAGTAACATCTTTCTTAATAGAAACTGCCAATGTGTTTTTACCATCACATGTTTTGCATCCACATTTCATGTTGATTGTAGACGATCAATTTAAAGGAAATGGTCTTTCTTTTTCGCGTGGAATCGATTTCTAAGTGAATTTCATTCACAAGGCCGTTGACTCTCATCTTCTCGTCTCTCCCCATCAGTTAGACTCTGGTCCTGAGTATGACATAATCTCAGAGGCTACAGCACAGACAGAGCAGGAGGAGCAGGAAGACCTGGTGTAAATATCAGCCAGGTTTGTAAATGACCTTCGGTGTGTCCGGTATATTTGTAGACTTTGTTGCTTTCGTGTGTGTCTCCTTTTCTCAATGTTTCCCTAAGGTTGTGATCAAAATAATTTTACATTATAAAGGAGGTGCTTTTATTTTGAAGGGTTAATACCAGTAAATGAACCTGTTAGTTACATTCACAGAAATAAGGAGTAGAAGTGACACTACCATTCACATCAGCGTAACAGGATAGTCAAATCGGCGGCCATCTTTATGAGTACCGATGCAACGGTTGAGGTTTTGCAGTAACGAGTAAAACAAGCAGTGATGTAGTAAAGATGCACTCACCGAAGGAAAGCACAACAGATTACTTGCATTTCTGAGAAATTACTCACCAAAACTTCACGTGGTTTTCTTCAGATGCGGTCGAACCAGGAGGAGACTCACCTGAATGGAAACAGAAAGAAGTACAACCCTGAAGTGGATATATTTACCTTCTCTTGTCTGATCTATTTACGCTGGTTTCCTGTCGCTCAAAGAACTGATTTCCTACACAGTAACTTTTATTCTTGTATTTTGTCCGGGTCATATTCTCTAATAACTTGATTATATTCTCTATTCCCTTTGCCTTAAATTAACATTTTATTTGTATTTAAATATCCTTTTACAATGTGTTTTTTTTGCACTTTGCAATGTTTTATGTAGAGCCCTCGAGCCATTCTGCTTGATAGATAAACTTCTCTTGTCAGTTTTTTAAGTAGCAGAAGATGTATAATACCGGAGTATAATGTAAGCTGTACCTGTGCTAGCTATACATCACTAGGGTTGGGACGACTAACGAATAATTTGCCAACGCCACGTCGTCCCAAACAACTAGATTTTGTTTTTCTTAAATAATATTAACAGGCAATCGTAGATGCGAGATGTGAGCGTCGCTAACAAGCTATC
>NC_139929.1:21210581-21245581 GCF_963514095.1 Eutrigla gurnardus | reverse complement strand
CAATCGAACAATTAAAAAGGCGTGAAATTCGAGCACTAGCCTTCACAACCTGCTGTTATCCAGTGACATATACACAACAAGCACAAGAGACCGCTAGTTATAATATAATAAGATTTATTAAAATCAGTAATAATGATCACAATCAATAACACTGCAATTAACAAAGCCTTATTACCTAACTACCTAACACACAAAGCTAAGCTAAACAAAGGAAGAGACACACGTGGAGTGTGTGTGTGTGTGTGTGCGCGTGTGTGTGGAGAGAGCGAGAGAGAGAGAGAGAGAGAGAGAGAGAGAGATATGGCCGGGCGCGACCACCAGATGGAGCTATTCCTCACAGCGTTCAGGGGCGGAGCCACTGATGTCCGATAGAATCGCGCGAGAGAGAGAGAGCGAGTGAGAGATGGCCAGGTATAGCCACCAGATAGAGCTATGTCCTTAGCGTCCGGAGACGGAAACAGCTGGCGTAGGATACGTGTGGGGGCGGTGTTTGTATGTGCACATGTGTGTTAGGCAGAACAAAGAGAGAGAGAATGCGCACGTAATACACAAAGGATCAGTAAGCTATTAATAATAATAATAATAATAACTTTATTTATATAGCACCTTTCAAAACCAAGTTACAAAGTGCTTAACAATACAACTGATAATATAATGAGATAAAATCCAAACATAAAATAAAAACATGAAAACATGATCAAATTAATTTAAATAGCTACAACAATGAACAACAATTAAGAAAAGGCCTTAAGGTAAAAGTGAGTTTTAAGAAGGGATTTAAAAGATGAAACTGAGTTTGCCTGCCTGAGATCTCCGCGCAGGGAGTTCCATAGCTGAGGGGCCCTAACAGCAAAGGCCCGGTCACCCTTGCTGACAAGTCGGGATTTTGGAGGGCCATGTTGGAGGATCTCAGGCAGCGATGAGGCTCATAAGGAGTCAGCAGATCGCGGATATAGGCAGGAGCCTGACCATTCAAGGCTTTAAAAACAAGCAGTAAAATCTTAAAATCAATTCTAAAACTCACAGGTAACCAGTGAAGGGCAGCAAGGATTGGAGTAATGTGGTCGCATCTCTTAGTACGTGTTAAAAACCTAGCAGCAGCGTTTTGTATCAGCTGCAGTCGTTGGATGTTACGCCTGCTGATACCAGAATAAAGTGCATTGCAGTAGTCCAATCTGGAGGAGATAAAAGCATGGATGACCTTTTCTAAGTCTGCAGAGGACAGGAATGGTCTGATCTTGGTTAGCAGTCTCAGTTGGGCAAAGCAGGACTGCAACACTTTAGTCACCTGAGTATTGAAAGATAATTCGGAGTCAAAAATTACACCCAGATTGTATTTATTAATGATCTGCCTAAAATTTGCTCCAACTGTCCACTTATATGCCGATGACACTGTTATATACACCTCTAAATCAAATATAGCGCAGATCCAGAACTCTCTACAGTCCGATTTTGATATGGTTCAAGACTGGTTCTGCAAGAACAAACTTGTATTGAACAAAAATAAGTCATGTAGTATGATTTTTAGTACACGTCATCTCCAATCCCAGTCAGCTGATTTTCATATTTATTTTTCCGATGGATCCCCTGTTGACAAAGTTGACACATTTAAATATCTTGGACTTTGGATTGATCCTGAACTCTCATTTAAACCTCACATTGATTACATTGTTAAAAAAGCATATGGTTGTCTCGCTTCACTTTACCGTTCAATCAACTGTTTCACATTTCATGTCAGAAAAAGGTTAATCACACAACTGATACTACCACTTATTGATTATGTTGATGTTGTTTATCAAAACATCTCTGACACTCACCTTAAATCTCTGACTATATTATTTAACTCCTTATGTAGATTTGTTTTGAGATGTCCTTTTAGAACATATCATTGTCTCATGTTTGATTCTCTGAACTGGCTACAACCCAAATTAAGAAGGCAATCCTTGGTTCCATTTTCTTTTCAAATGTATTTATTTTAATTGTCCTCCTTATTTAAAAGAACTTATGATTCCATACAACTCCCATACCCACTTAGACATACCAACTTCCCTTATTGCTTTGTTCCTAGACTCTCTAAAGAGGTTGGTAAAAGGTCATTCCAATATAAAGCCCCATTTGATTGGAATAATCTCCCTCCTTCTTTGCGTTCTATTACCTCTTTACATTGTTTCAGGAGGTCACTATATTTACATCTTAAAACAAACTGCTCTTGTTTTTAGTTAATTACTTCATTGATTCTTCCATTGTTATTCCTTCTTTCTCCATTTTGTTATTTTGTTATTTCTACTATGTTATTTAATATTTCTATTCTGTTAAATTTATGGGGGTAGGGGTGGTATGTGGGAGTGTGTGAGCAAGATGTCTGTATTTGTTGTATTGTATTTGTTGTATTGTATTGTCATGTTATGTATGTCTACAATGTAATGTAGTGTATTGCTGATGTTGTGTGTTCTATGTATATGCTTGTTCAGGGACCCCCTTGAAAATGAGATGCTACATCTCAAGGGGCTATCCTTTAATAAATTAAAATTCAAATTGCGGGCCTCTTTTCTTACATTGTTGGATAAGGCGCCCAGACTAGAGGAGAGATTATCCAAGCTAGTAGTGCTGGGGCCAAAGGGGGTCATTATGACAATGTCTGATTTGGAGTCATTCAGCTGCAAAACATTTTCAGACATCCAACGTTTTATCTCAGCAAGGCAGGACATAATGCAGGAAACCTCGGTTATGCCCGGCCGTAGTGGGACATACAACTGAGTGTCATCTGCATAACAGTGAAAGTCAATGTTGTGTCTATGCATGATTTGCGTAGGGGTAGCATGTACACAGTGAATAGGAGGGGACCCAAGATAGACCCCTGAGGAACCCCACAGGAGAGAGGAGACCAAGAAGAGGAGGCTTCTCCAAGCGATACAGAGAATGACCTGTTGGACAAATAGGAGATGAACCAATCCAGAGCCACATCAGTGATACCAACATGATATTTCAGACGGCTGATTAAGACATTATGGTCCACTGTGTCAAAAGCTGAGCTGAGGTCAAGGAGAATTAATATTGAGAACATGCCTGAGTCGGCTGCAAGCAGTAGGTCATTGGTAACCTTGACCAGTGCAGTCTCAGTGCTGTGAAGGGAGCGGAAAAATATGGGCATCACTTTGCGCTGGGTTGTGAGCTTGTAGAGTTGCTTTTTTCACTACTCTCTACAGTACACATTTGTTTTCTAATTCTGTATTTCATGGAATTTCTTGGATTTTTCTTTTATTTCTTCATGAAATTACAGTGGAACAAAAATGACATTTGCTTTTCACAGTAATTCATGGAAATATTTGCTTTCTTGGAATCATTTTTCTTTACTTATTATTAAAATAATAATTAATAACAAAATGTAGGAAACAAAGAATAAAAGGGACCCAAAACAATGTGACTGCGACCCACAAATGCGTCCCAAAACACTGTTTAGGAAACAGTGCTGTAGTCTATTGAATGCAGTATTACAGTACACATGGAAAATAGATTTCGTACCTGTTCTCCATCCTGAACGTCCTAATGATGGTCGACACTGTGAAGCGGCTGAGGTTTGGCTGGACCCTCTGGCCAGCCTCCCTCATGCTCAACCCATTCTCTGCAAATACACATCTGATGCAACACTACTAACTCTCAAAGCAACTAACAGCATCAAAAACAACTGACTAAAAATCACATGAACGACACTAAATAGGGAAATATCCTCGATCCTGCCAAGTGAGTCACATGACAACCCAAACCAATCAAGTGATTCATATGACGTTGGAAGCACTCGACTGCTTCAAAATCTTTCAAACATTGAGGAGATTTAAACATCACAGTCAACATTTATACCCAGACACATTGACATGCATCATACAGCCGTCTTCATCAGCTGGTCTGGACACGAAGACGAGTCCTTCGGAACACACAACATTCAGCAGGCCTCCTGCACAAGTTGTACCAAGTTCAACTGATGCAGGTATTAGAAATAATAACACAATATAGTGATCAAAATGTGACTAATCTCCACATTCAGTAACCATTCAATATACTATAGTATCGGATACTGAATTTGGGGGAAATGAAACAAACATAAGCCCTGTTTTCATTTTAGTGATGAGACATCTTTCAGATTGTAACACTGGTTTTAAATATTTAAATTAATTTAAATTCACTAATTCATTAAAATATCAGTCCAAGAACAGTTTATTATTTTCAATTCAATTTAATTTATAGTTACATATCACAACAAAAGTTCTCTCAGGACATGTTTCCACACAGAGCAGGACTAGAACACGCTCATGATTTTCATCATTTTCATCAAAGCCCCAACATCACCAAGAGCAAGCGTTACAAAGCTTTGATGAATGGAAAATCAGCTGCAGTATCATCATAGTTTAGAATTCATTAGTTTGAATTTAGCAGAATTTTCTCCATCAATGAATAAACAGTTCAATATACATTCATCTTTATTTGTCATATGGATGTTTTCTATTCTAATCTGTGTGTGCTCTGTTTCAGACACATTTCTCAAGTTGATGGTTTTCACTGGACAGCAACTATTTGCTCCAGTCACAAATGCATGTTCCTCAACACAACAATGTTCAGTCTAAACACAAAGCCATCCCAATATACTACATTAATTTAAGTCCATTTACACAAACATTAATACATTTAATAACAAGTACAAGGAGGAACGAACCTGACTGATTACAAATAAGTGAATAAATAAATGAAATCATGTCTATTATATATAGTAAATGGTTTGTTGACAATTTTAAGTTGACATCTTCAACCAAATCAGGATTTATTTCATAAGCAATTGAAAGTGTGACCTGATTTATTTACATTTTATATAATATTTTGACTTTGTGTCTGTTTGCAAAGGGTATGAATAATTTTGGACATGTCATTTTTTCTTCAAATGGAAATAAAAGCTCAAATATTTTTTTCCACAATGATGCCTGTTGTACATCGTACAATGACACCTGTCATTTCCAATCAAGAAAAAACTTGCTGGTTGCATAAAAGTAACTTTAAGTCAAAATTTGCCAGCGGTATGAATAAACCTTGCAGTGAGCATGGTAGTAGCTTGATTGATGACTGTTTTTATAACCTTTATTTAACCAGGAAAATGTTTCATTGAGATTAAACATTTCTTTTACAAGAGAGTCCTGGCCAAGATTGATGGTTGATGGGTGCTAGGTTGTGCTAACATTGTAGCTGCTCAATCAACACTCCAAATAAGACATATAGACATAAATACAGCATAGACCTTGTTGTTTGGACTACAGACAGTCTCTGTTTTTTTTCCACATAGTCTGGTCTGGTCTCTGGACTAATGTGAGCTACTATCTAGACCTCTGGGGAACCACAGACAGTCTCTGGTTTCTCCACATAGTCTGGTCTGGTCTCTGGACTAATGTGAGCTACTATCTAGACCTCCTGGGGACCACAGACAGTCTCTGGTTTCTCTACATAGTCTGGTCTGGTCTCTGGACTAATGTGAGCTACCATATAGACCTCTGGGGACCACAGACAGTCTCTGGTTTCTCCACATAGTCTGGTCTGGTCTCTGGACTAATGTGAGCTACCATATAGACCTCTGGGGACCACAGACAGTCTCTGGTTTCTCCACATAGTCTGGTCTGGTCTCTGGACTAATGTGAGCTACTATCTAGACCTCCTGGGGACCACAGACAGTCTCTGGTTTCTCTACATAGTCTGGTCTGGTCTCTGGACTAATGTGAGCTACTATCTAGAACTCTGGGGGACCACAGACAGTCTCTGGTTCCTCCACATAGTCTGGTCTGGTCTCTGGACTAATGTGAGCTACCATATAGACCTCTGGGGACCACAGACAGTCTCTGGTTTCTCTACATAGTCTGGTCTGGTTCCCCACTGACACGCTTTAGAGACACAGATTCACATCTTTGAATTGACTCTGTAAGTATTTTCGGTAACACTTTCTATGAAGACCACATCTATAGTGCATTATGAGCACATTCATAGTAAATTATAATGCTCATCATAATCAATCATAATGCATTACAACTACACTCATAGACACACATAAAGCTTTATGATGCACTATATCAACAGTTATAAATCTAGCTTATACTGACTTATAAATCCAAGGGCCTTATGAGTGCTCTTGACCGGTTATAAACTACAGGCTGGCTGCTGGGACTTATAATACATTATAACTACTTATACCCCTCTATACACACACTCAACAATCAACTGTTATAAGGACTCATAGGATGCCATAAGTATATATAAGTTATCAATGTATGCTTTAAGTAAAGTGAGGTTCATATTGATGCATCTATAATGCAGTATACCTAATCATGATGTTTCATTGTTGGCGTTAAGTAAAGTGTAACACATTTGCATGCATTTAAAAGAAGCTATGCTGCATCATAAGTCATTTTGTCAGATACCAAATATAGAGAATTACACTAAGATTAGGAATATAACTGTAAAGCTTGGTTTCAACCTGTAGGGGGCAATCCATGTGCATATTTTGACCACAAAATGTAAATTTTGAAGATTTACAGATTTGGACCTGAATCAATCACCAACACTACTAAATACAGACATAATAGTTTACAGCTGAAAACATTGGTTTTGGGGTTTAGTTACTGTTTAAGGTATAAAACACAAAAAGGGAGAAAAAGACATAGTACATTTTTCAAGCTTTATTTTACCAATGAAAACAGTTGTGTTAATTTCACTGTTAACTGTTCTACCATCTTAAACGTTAAATGCGTAGGATTTAGATGCATCTACTTGTGAAACTATGCAGCCACTGGTCTCTATTTACATTCATGAGTGTTGAATTTCCTCCTATCACGAATGAGCTGGCGGTGAGAAGGTGAAAAATCCAGGTTTTAACTTCTTTCTTAATAAACTGTAAAGTGCAAACATGGGCATGGAAACTACTTCAAGCCACTACAAATATACAAATGTAACAAAATCCAGGTTTTAACTTCTTTCTTAATAAACTGTAAAGTGCAAACATGGGCATGGAAACTACTTCAAGCCACTACAAATATACAAATGTAACATATTACATACTGTAGGTGTGAACTGCCAAACTAATCTTTAATACAACAATTCACATTGTTTGGGTGGCAATTGGAAGCAGAGTGCCCTCTTCCTTCATTTTCAAAATCTTTTCTTTGACCTCTGGGGTCATGGCACTGCGGCACCTATCAATGAATGTTGACTGCTTTTTTCCCTGCTCATTCCAGGCCCCCACATGAAACTATGCCACTGTAAAGGTCTGTCTCTATTTACATTCATGAATGTTGAATTTCCTTAGATCATGAATGAGCCGGCCAAGGATGCCATATCTGTGACATCGTCCAAGCCAATATTCCCACTCAATAACTCGTAAATGTTCTTTTAAAAGCGCTGTACTCCTATTTCCTCTATGACGCCAAACATCACTTTTAAAGGTTTGCCAGGCTCTCTCTAAATTCTGTGTGTGACCTCTGGAAACAGGATCTACAAAGTGTCTCTTGTGGCAGACAGTATGATGATCGTATCCTTCCTCTGACAGTGCTCTCTTGTAAGCTCTCCACTCATCAGTCACAATGCTTGATCCTCTCTTAACATGGTGCTTTATGATTGGCAGAAGCTGGTCTGTGGAACGCCTCCTCACGATCTTGAGAATGGGTCTCCTGGTGGTATGTGATACTTCCAAGATGCCAAAGACCCATTTTTTATTCCGTCTCCATGCTGGTCCCATCCTCCCACGGTTGTACTGTCAAACATTGTTAGGGATATAGTACATCAAATTAATACAAGCACTTTGAAATTCAATTTACATGGGTGTTCAAAAGACCTGAGTCTAACTTCATAGTACACAGATGGATTATTAATTTTGCTGGTCAAGGAATAAATCATAAGGTCTATTATTTGTTTACTCATTTCAGTCTAACAGCCATAACCAACAAAAAACAGCACAAGTACAATCAACTATCAATTTCAAATGGGATGATTTACTTTGTCATTTGAAAACTGGTTCTATCAAATAAAGTTCCACATATTGAGCAAATGTATCTTACCTTCCTTTTGTGTGAGAATTTACTTTCATCCAGCATAACAAAGCTATGTCGGCCGCCAACTTTCATTTTACCCTGACTGCGCAACTTGTGAATAGCACGTCTGCAGACCTGCATATAGGAAAACACAAAGCACAACATTACTAACTGCTAAATACTAACTGGAAAGTCTGGTTTCTGACATAAGAGAATAATGTATAGCCAACCATATTTTTTGAGCAATGAAGGATCTCTAATTACCTTGATGTGGCTTATAAGCCAGTTTACCAATGGTATTTCTAATTTTACTAAAGGAAAATGTGGTGTGACATACTTTTCTCAGAGACGAAGCCATCTTTGTTAAGGTTCTGCTACTTGCTGCAACACCGTCCTCGATAAGGTCAACTTGTCTCAAGCGCAGTCCTTGGGAAAATCTACAAAGACATGAAAACAAGAACAGATCACTAGCCCAATGGATAAAAACTGAATATAAAAACTCACACTGATTGTTTTTTTTTAATTCTAAGAGCCCGAGGCCTATTCCAGAAAGTAGAAATGAGAGGAGAGAAACCCTTGTTGTAAACTCTGGGTCAGTTACCATGGTAACACATTGTCTCTGTCTCCTCCCTCTTACAGAGCTGACATACTGTTTTTTTTTTACCCATTGAGTCAGTCCATAGCAAACTGCATATTGAAGCATAGTAGTGGTGGTATCCTGGTTGGATATCAGTTTACTCGGTCTTCAAGTCCACTTTTATGTCCTGTCACTTTCAGAATAAAACACCTGCATGTACTCTTTACCTTTAAGTGATATCTTAACACTGCGCAGACAAGATAGCTTTATTTAGTCATTGGTCTGATTTCAACTGAGTTCCATTAGCAACAGACAAATTGCAACTATTTGCGTTACTGTAAAAAAAAAAAGTAGCTTTATGTCAAAGAATTTGGATTTTTCTTGTAATGAGATGGCAAACTGTAGTCTTGTAGTTACTCCTATAGTCGCGTAGCGTGTAGTCTTGTGTATAATAATTGAGATTGCATTCTCTGCACCTCGCATGCGGGAATAATTCAAACTTGAGGAGAAATTATACAGTGGGAGACGCTGTGTCTGTCATATATCACAAAACAGGGTCAGAGCGCACAGCAGTAGACATTATGACGGCGAGACCCCGGTGCCTCGAGCCGCCGGGCCGTTCATCATCATCATCATCACCACCGTCTTCACCATCCGCGCTCCACAGCTGCACCGGATTCCCGTCCAACACCAGAACGGCGGGACGGTGGGACACCGGGGACCGCGTGGCCTTCGCGCGCCGCTCAGACCAGCAGCAGCCCCAACTCCGGCTCCAGCTCGCGGCAAGTTTGCACGTTTCTCCACGGACAACAGGCTGCCGAGACCAGGCACGAGCGGCGCGCAAGCAGAACACGATCCTGACTTTTTTTTTTAACCGACAACCGACAAATTCAATTCATAGTAACGCACCGCATTTAACGTTCAGTAACGATAACGGCGTTGTAACGACGGAAACAGTAATTAGTTAGATTAAAAAATAACGGCGTTACCTAATGCCGTTATTTTAAACGGCGTTATTCCAAACACTGGATGGCAGTCTGGTGAGGGCTTGGAAAAAGCAAAAGTCAGCACTCTCAGTGGAGGTTGACGTAAAACGGGTCAGACTGCAAGGCGTAAATAATATGGTATAGCAAGACCAAATATCAATATATCAAAAACAAGACAATATATTTTACAAACACGAGCAAAACATTTCCACTAACGTTAGTCTTGTTGAAAGTGGCTAGCTAGCTTTTCTTACCAGTGGAAGCCGTCCTGTCTTGAAACATGCACAGCAGTCATTGGAGTATCACATGATTTACACATCATTTGGCGCTTCAAGAGTCCCTTCCTCTGCATCCAAAGAACAATCTTTCTTCGATTGTCAACAGTATCTCTTGCACGCAATAAATCGGTTAATCCTTGCTTTAATTCATCCATGTTGAGACTAGAGCACTGCAAAAGTGCTCTAGTTGAGACCACCCTCGCTTTTCGTTTCCCCAAATGGCGCTCAGTTTGAAAGTTGCGGGCGGTTCTCCTCGCGCATGCGCATTGCGCCCAATCAGGAACAGCTCTCTCTTCTTCTTCACTTCTGGCGTCGTGTGGCTGCAGACCCGAGACCGCAGACCAGAGCTGTGTGCGTTTGTGAGCTGAAAAACGTGTAAGTGTCATACTTTTTTGTTTGCCACAAACTTTGCTTTCTACTGTTAGTTCAAAAAATCAGTTTGCTTTTAGGAAGGAGCCAAGACAGGTAACTTCCTTTTTTTCCCCCTTTCTCATGGTTAGTCTTTGGTGAAGTCTGACCTCCTGTCACATTTGAGTTACTTTCCTGCACGTGTTCAACTTGAAAAAGGTGCATTGACTGGTTGTATTGGTAAGAGATGAAAAAAAAAACAGTAGCAAGACAAATTAAATATGTGACTCAAGATAAACGAAAAATAAAATCACCTGCAAATGCAGACTGCGAACATACAACAGACCGAGCTAACGTTGAGTTTGCTTGCTAGCAAGGAACCTGCTAACTGACACTGCACATATTTTCTCCTGTGATGAGCTTGTTGTAGGATATTTCATTTTATAGCTGTTGTTATTTTTCAAAATAGCTGAAAAGCTCAAAATTGTATTATTGGGTATAAATTGGGTATATATTGGGTATACCCGATTTGGGTATACCCGAAATCGAATTATGGTCATCCTAGTTAACATCTATAGATGTTAACTAGGATGACCATAATTCGATTTCCAAAAAAATAGGACTAAGTTGACCCCCTCCCCCCACCCGCCGCCCCAGGATTGTAAAAAGTGGACATGTCCCAGCAAAAGAAAACTGGCATAAATAGCCAACTATTTTTATTGGCATCTTTTATATTGTTTCTATATTTAGATTGTCATAGGTATTAAGAATTTTCATTCATGAAGTGCATCCCTCATGTTTTTGTATATTTGACTGCTGCATGTACAGTATGTAAATTATTATTATGTATATGCAAGTTAATAATTAACAGGTAGGCTAATGCATCTGTAATAGATATCATAATGCAGAAATTTTTGTAACAATAATAGCATTTTCTTGAAACTGTGCCTTGCTTTTTATTAATCTAGCCCGCTTCAACCATGAGTCGTCGCAAGGTGAAAGCCAATCCCAAGGCTGAGTCATCTCCCCAGAACAGCATAAAAGGTCTGGTAATATCCTTTTTTTCTGGTATTGTAACTAATTGTCGAGATGTGGGTCATTGACTACCAAATATTAATAACAGCATTGTTTTTAATAATGTGTGGCTCAAGGTTTTTACAATACTGTATAGTGTTTTATACTGTACACTGTGTCTTGCTGCTGTCACAAGAGAATTTCCCAGTTTGGGACCAATAAAGTAGGTTCTCAGTATGGTCCATGTCTATGGCTGATGCCGTGGCTGTTCAATACATTGTTTCAGCATCAACATCACATAAGCAATAGTCATATTGTATTACATTTTTGTATTTATACATTGTATAAAAAACAAAAAAAAGCAAAACTGAGAGGGCAGGCAGGTGATACACAGATTCTACATGCACAGCAATTACAAAGAGTGTATAGTGACACAATGACCCAATTGCAGCACACAATTAGTTACATCTTAGAATCTTTGAGACCTTTGTGCATAGATACACAATCAGGGATTCTTAATTTATGTGTTGCAATTATACATACCTCCTGTTATTATTTATTCCTGTTATTATTGTAAGAGAAATTCTTATGTAAGGGTTACTTCATTTGTAATTATTTCAACAGTCTCACCAAATGAAGTTATGGAGGTTCAAAAACTCAAAGAACTCCTGGAGGCAGAGAAAGAGAAGGGGCAATTTCGTGATGAAACCATCTCCCTCCTCAAAGATGATAAGACTTACCTGAAAGGAGAACTTCAGAAAAAGGATGAGCTCATCCATCAGCTACTCTCCAAGAAGGATGAAGATAATTCCACAATCATGCCTGGCAAGTCAGGTGAGTAATTATCCATTCACATTCATACAGTACAAGTATATTTTTTTCACTCTCAGGTTTTCTCCAGTACACAGACAAAATGTGTTTTCATATTTATTCCTTTCTCACAACTAGATCACTAGCCACAGAATTTGTTTTGTTATTTGCAGGTGTCAAACGCAAGCATGGGAAGAAAGCCAAGCAATTAATGAGCATTGCTTCTGACAAGGAAGATGAAGACTCCAGTTCTGTTCTTTCTGATTCATCTGAAGGTAACAAAGGCACATACAGATGAATCAAATCCCACATTTTTTCTCATTGTCTGGTAGGGTTAGGCGATGTATCGGTATTAAGAGTTATACTGATATATTAATGAATAATTAGTGGTAGGTCACACTCTTCATTTTAGCTTTTACTTGTTATGCAGTGATCTGCTGTCCACTGAAAGCTTGACAGAAGGGCTTTGCCTTCACTGTCAGTTCTGCAGGCCATAATGTCATATTTCCCTTAGTGCATCTGCTTTATCAACAAGTTTTGGTTGGTTGGAAGAGGCCATGTTTATCACTCTCTCACCTCAAACCTTTTTCATTTAATTGACACATTCAGATGCATGTCTTCATGATGACATTTTTTTTTATTACCTGAGCCTGTACTGCCAAAAACAATCTCTAGCTACCCAGGGGGCAAAATCCCAGTTTTTTGAAAAACGGACACGGAGCGTTGTAAAAGGTTTGACACCAGAAATGATATCGAGGAACTTCAAGGATTAAAACCTGGGTGGACAACCCGGTCAACTAGCTGCTGGAAAGCTACAGGGGGGCCAAAACCCCTTTCTTGGGTCATTTTGCTGGCGAAATGATGTAAATGCAAATATTTAGGTACTACAATGGCATAAATAGTCATACAACTATAACATTTGGCAGAGAGTATCTTGACACATAGGGGGAGGCATGAAAAAAAGATTCTGGGGTTTGTTGCAACTCGATTTTAAGATATCACCCTCAACATCCCAAAAAAGAAAGTTTTTTCTATCTCAAAAGCCCCACTTGCTGTGGCCAATGGTCTTCTCTATCTATCTGTTCACTTTGGGGAGACCAGAAATAGAATGGTTTCTGATCATGCCAGTTAACATGTAGTTTTTCACAATAGGTGTTGCATTGTTTGGAGACAGCCTGTAGCTTTCCAGTAGCTAGTAAAGGCTATCTTGGACTCAAATGGAAGCTTATGAATTAAGGACATTTTCTATATACATGTTAGGCATAGATATTCTCCATAAAGTGCTTAAAAATAATAATTTTTATGAGAATTTGTCAGGCGAACAGTACTTTTTTTTGTCTTTTTTGGGATGTTGAGGGTGATATCTTAAAATCGAGTTGCAACAAACCCCAGAATCTTTTTTTCATGACTCCCTCTGTGTCAAGATACTCTCTGCCAAATTTTATAGTTGTATGACTATTTATGCCATTGTAGTACCTAAATATTTGCATTTACATCATTTCGCCAGCAAAATGACCCAAGAAAGGGGTTTTGGCCCCCTGTAGCTTTCCAGCAGCTAGTTGACCGGGTTGTCCACCCAGGTTTTAATCCTTGAAGTTCCTCGATATCATTTCTGGTGTCAAACCTTTTACAACGCTCCGTGTCGGTTTTTTTGCTTTGCCCCCTGGGTAAGCAGCTTATTCCATGGCATTTGTTTATATTTTGAAAGTTGACACTATAATGATCTGTTTTGATCCTCCCTTGATTTCTCTTCTAGATTCATCCATGAAGAGCTACCGAATGAAATCTCCACCCTCTTCCTCCTCTTCCCGCAAAGTTAAACCCACTGATGACCTGATGAGAAGAAGAAGAGGTAATTGCTCATTACAGTTTTAACAAGTTTGCACATTTTGACAGCAAGCTTTTTAAACACAATCTGGTTTTAATGTACCATTTACAGCCAGAAACACCAGGAGCATCGTAGCACGATACAAGATGGCCCTGGATGCCTTCAACCGAGGGGGATCGATGAAAGCAGCATTTGAGACCATTGGTGCTGACAGAAACACCGTGTCCAGAACAGCACCTATTGCTGAACTCAGCATTGCTGCACCGGAGATATTTAGAAATGTGGGGGCCTGGGATGAGCGGAGAGAAAAGCTGTCAACATTCATTGATAGGTGCCGCAGTGCCATGACCCCAGAGGTCAAAGAAAAGATTTTGAAAATGAAGGAAGAGGGCACTCTGCTTCCAATTGCCACCCAAACAATGTGAATTGTTGTATTAAAGATTAGTTTGGCAGTTCACACCTACAGTATGTAGTATGTTGCATTTGTATATTTGTAGTGGCTTGAAGTAGTTTCCATGCCCATGTTTGCACTTTACAGTTTATTAAGAAAGAAGTTAAAACCTGGATTTTTCACCTTCTCACCGCCAGCTCATTCGTGATAGGAGGAAATTCAACACTCATGAATGTAAATAGAGACCAGTGGCTGCATAGTTTCACAAGTAGATGCATCTAAATCCTACGCATTTAACGTTTAAGATGGTAGAACAGTTAACAGTGAAATTAACACAACTGTTTTCATTGGTAAAATAAAGCTTGAAAAATGTACTATGTCTTTTTCTCCCTTTTTGTGTTTTATACCTTAAACAGTAACTAAACCCCAAAACCAATGTTTTCAGCTGTAAACTATTATGTCTGTATTTAGTAGTGTTGGTGATTGATTCAGGTCCAAATCTGTAAATCTTCAAAATTTACATTTTGTGGTCAAAATATGCACATGGATTGCCCCCTACAGGTTGAAACCAAGCTTTACAGTTATATTCCTAATCTTAGTGTAATTCTCTATATTTGGTATCTGACAAAATGACTTATGATGCAGCATAGCTTCTTTTAAATGTATGCAAATGTGTTACACTTTACTTAACGCCAACAATGAAACATCATGATTAGGTATACTGCATTATAGATGCATCAATATGAACCTCACTTTACTTAAAGCATACATTGATAACTTATATATACTTATGGCATCCTATGAGTCCTTATAACAGTTGATTGTTGAGTGTGTGTATAGAGGGGTATAAGTAGTTATAATGTATTATAAGTCCCAGCAGCCAGCCTGTAGTTTATAACCGGTCAAGAGCACTCATAAGGCCCTTGGATTTATAAGTCAGTATAAGCTAGATTTATAACTGTTGATATAGTGCATCATAAAGCTTTATGTGTGTCTATGAGTGTAGTTGTAATGCATTATGATTGATTATGATGAGCATTATAATTTACTATGAATGTGCTCATAATGCACTATAGATGTGGTCTTCATAGAAAGTGTTACCGTATTTTCTTTGGCTTCCAACACCATGTAGGATCATTTTTTGATTTTATGTGTATACGTGCATATTTTCATCTTATCTATTTGTTATTACTTTTATCTTTCTATTCTGTACTTTTTATTGTGTTTTATCTTGTGCAGCACTTTGGAAAACCTTGTGTTTGTTAAAATCGGATCTAAATAAAGTGGGTTGGGATAGATTGGATATGTAATCACAGCGTGTGAAAAATGAGCTTCACCTTTGGTGTGAACACAACCTCAGACCTAAAGAGGACGCGGATACACTGATGATCTAGACCAGACTCTAAACCCAGGATAAAGAGGTTCAGTGAATGTGGTGTTGAAGGTGTGGAGGTGGATCAGTTTGTCAGAGGAGACGTTGTAGAAGGTCAGAGTGCCAGCAGGACAGTCCAAGTACACTGCTACCACACCAGAGGAGGAGGAGGAGGAGGAGATGATGTGTCTGCGTTTGTCATTGTGACAGACAGAGTAATGACCATCATAACAAATCAGACTCCAGGACTGATCATTCCATCCAAACTCAGAGATGTCTCCTCTCCTCTTGATTCCTCTGTAACTCACTGATATATAAACCCTTCCTCTCCACTCGACCTCCCAGTAACAGCGACCAGTCAGACCGTCTGTACACAGCAGCTGAGGCTCTGAGACAAATCTGTCTGGATGATCTGGATATGACTGGCTCTCTGACACACGTGTCACCTTCCTGTTGTTGTCGTCCAGTTTGAGTTCTCTGCTGACTGTGTTTGTGTCCAGTTCCAGTTCACAGAAATCTGATGGAGAGAACAAACACAATGCAGCTAAAGGTTCATCTCTGTCTCCCACTAAACTACGTCCCCATACAACTCATCTACACTCTCTATTACATTTCCAGGGAAACAACATGTTTTCTGGACCGAGCGGTCAATGTTTGAAACCGTCTGAAAAACCGTTAACAACAAAATAAAAACACTACAAAATGACGTTTGTAGTAAAAATATCACAGTTGGGCCTAAAATTAGTAATCTCTGCGTTGACTTTTTTTGTAATTGAACGTGAAAATGTGGCGTTTGGTGTAAACACAACACGACATCTTTACAGCGACAAAGAAACAAACGCTAAATCCTAATAGAAACATGATCATCGCATTTCAGTCATGAACGCGTTCAAATCTGAGGCAGCTGAATTACATTTACATTTACATTTAGGTCATTTAGCAGATGCTTTTGTCCAAAGCGACTTACAATAAGTACATTTGTCAAAAGAAGGAAACAAAGAAACCACAAGTTACTGAAAATATACTCACACTTCCTCAGACCAGGTCTCAGTCTCTGCTGTCCCCCATGGTCCACCCTGCAGGAAGACATTCAAACACCAGTAAACATGAACCCCAGTTCCTCAGTTAGAGACTGTCCTCACCTGAGTGTCCAGTCTGATGTCTGTCCATCTGTCCTCACCTGAGAGTGTCCAGTCTCCAGTGTGGACCCTCCAGTCCAGCAGACAGCAGCTTGACTCCTGAGTCTCCTGGATGATTGTAGCTCAGGTCCAGCTGTCTCAGATAGGAGGGGTTGGAGTCCAGAGCTGAGGCCAGAGAAGAACAGCCGTCCTCTGTGATGAGACAACCTGACAGACTGAAGACACACACACTTCTGTCACTTCTGGGGACATTACATAGACTTGTGTCCATTTGTCCACTTTGAAAATGAGAAAAAGTGATATTAGTGTTTTGGTGTGTTGATGTTGTACTGCATGGCTGAGTGATGGACAGAGATGGATAGAGGAGTTAGATAAAAGAAGGAAAAGAGACGAGCTGAAATTATTGAGAGAGGAATTGAAGCGTTAGAAAATTGAAGAAGCACCAGTTGAAAAAGTCAATGGTCTTTCTTTAGACCTGGTGTGCCAACAAAGATCTGGCTACTGATTTTAAACCAACTAGCAAAGAAAACTGTAATTCAATAACATCTCAACTATGTTTGTTGTCAGTTTTCAGATTGAACTGGAAGAATTAAGTTACATTATTAATTAAATAACAAGTATTCTGAGAATAAAGTAAAATACAAAACACAGCTTTGAAAATGTTCTTCTTCAAGTCTCAGAACATATCAGACATTCATGTGTTCAACTGCTAGTTGCTCAACTGCTCTTCTAGAGCAGCCATGTGTATATTTTAGCAAAATTGTCTTTTTAGGAATAAGAGCAAAGAAGTGAATATTTGGTGCATGTAAACTTGTCACTGAAAGCTTAATAGGTAAACTTCTCAAAGTAGTTGAGTCTGACCTGAGAGTTTCCAGTCGACAGTGTGGACTCTTCAGGCCAGAAGACAGCAGCTTTACGCCTGAATCCTGCAGGTCATTGTTAGTTAAGTCCAGGTCTCTTAGACTGGAGGACTGGCAGCTGAGAACTGAGGACAGACCTTCACAGCTTCTCTCTGAGAGGTTACAGCCACTGAGTCTGAAGAGGAATCAGAAATGTGTGATGAAATAATAACAACAATACAACAACAACAATAACAAACAACTGTTCGTCTCCTTTGAATTAACAATGAAAACTCCTCAGCAAGATCAAAAACAGGTTTTAAAAAGACTTCACTTGCCTGGCGACTGTTCCAACACTAACTTCACGTGTTAATACATGATGAGAAAAACTCTTTGTTTTCCTTGAAAATCATTGATTGTTTTTATGTTATACTAGATAGAATCTTATATAGAATTCCGAGCAGAAATTGAGTTCTTATGCTGCGTTCACACCAAACCTGAAGTGATATTTGAGTTTGACTGCAGGATGAATTGGTTTTATTTGTGGGATCATTTGTGTTTAGTCACAGCACTCATGCTAGACACACCAGCGAGGAGGCAGGTCTTATCTCCATGTAGAAACCCAAACCAGGTTTCCTCCATCACGGATGAAATAACCACCATTGCTGCTTTGTACATGTTGTGAAGTCCCAGATACACCAGGAAACGCCATCCTGTCTGAGTTCATAGCCTCATGACAACAACAGCATTTATAAATGCCAGCTGGATTTGTAAAAATGTTAAAACTTAGAACAGCAGGGGAAAAAGAAACAAGAAGTTTGTTTTCTTTAGTGATTTTTTACTTCTGCTGTTAGATCGTTACCAGCAGGAAATATGTTTCATCAGATCAGTAGCAAAAGTGTCTTCTTAGGAATAAGAGCAAAGAAGTGAATATTTGGTGCATGTAGACGTATCATTGAAAGCTTCATAGGTAAACTTCTCAAAGTAGTTGAATCTGACCTGAGAGTTTCCAGTCGACAGTGTGGACTCTTCAGGCCAGCAGACAGCAGCTCCACTCCTGAATCCTGCAGGTCATTGGTACTCAGGTCCAGGTCTCTTAGACTGGAGGACTGGGAGCTGAGAACTGAGGACAGAACTTCACAGCTTCTCTCTGAGAGGTTACAGCCACTGAGTCTGAAGAGGAATCAGAAATGTATAATAAAAAAAAAAAAAAAACAAGTCTGGCTTACTTCGGTGCTAATCCCCTTCCTTTAATTATCAGATGGCTGACGGCAAGACACACAATGTTAGCTTGTGTCTGGTTGTAGCATTTATTCACCGACAAATATGCTGTACCCACAATACACTGCTGCACACTCTACCATGCTGTAATCTTACCGATGACTTCATACTCACTGTCTCGCACACTCTCTCTCTTTATACTTCAATGTACAGAGACACATTGTCTCGCAACACGTTCATTTTAATGGCCCAAATATTTAAACATCAAACTGCAGAGAAAAGACTTTTGTTTCCTTTATTTTTTCTTTTGCTGGCAAGTTGTGAGCAGCAGGAACTGTGTCATCAGCCATGTAAACAGATTAGAAGAGGTGGGTGGCCAGACACCCAGGGGTCCGTGAGCTTGGGAGTAAGGCCGGCTGCGGGGGCACTTGGTCAAAACATGAAAAAAGTCCACACTGGAAGAACACCAGGGGCACCAAACATCTACTGCATAACCATCCATCCATCGTCTACCGCTTATCCTGGTAGACGCAGTCCTATTCAGGGTTGCGGGGGGGGGGGGGGGGGGGCTGGAGCCGAGCAGACTGACAGAAGCATAGCCATTCTGCGCCTATGGCCCCTCCAACCACCTTCTCAAACATACAGCAGTTATACACATTCACACGAGGCAAGCTGGGTGAAGGGTCTTGCCCAAGGACACAGCGACCATGACACAGTGACAAGGGTGGGGATCGCCCTCCGAACATTGGCCAACCCGCTCTACCACCTGAGACAGAGTCGCCCCGAGTCTGTAGAGACAGACAACCACAATGGACCTATCCCCATTCTGCATGTCTTTGGACTGTGGGAGGAAGCCGGAGAACCCAGAGAGAACCAAAGCTTACACGGGGAGAACATGCAAACTCCACACAGGGAGAAAATGAATGACTGAAGAGAATGTTTTGAACAGAGAATGTTTGCAACTACTAAATTGAGCCAATTTGAGGATTATTAGTGTTTCTTGTGGCTGAATTAGCCTTAATTAATGTTATTTTGTAAAGATTTTGTGGTTTAATTGAAGGGGTATTGTTTGGTAATATCTAAATTTGCACATTGATATTTTATTTTTTTGTCTATTTTACTTTCAGGTTCTGATTATTGAAACAGTAAATCAGCAGTTACTCAGTACTTGAATAGTTTTTTCACTGAATACTTTTTTTTACTATAAGTAACTATTTGGATGACTACTTTTTATTATTTACTTTTTGCAGTTTGGAAACCAATCAAATCATTCAGAATGCAGATAAAACCTTGTAATTCCAAGCTGGTTCATTGTATTTTGAATATAAAAACTATATTTACAGAGCTTTGCTGGAGGCTTGGACCACCGGCAACAGCCTCAGAAGAGCCTTCTCTGAAGCAGAGTATTCCTTCAGGTCAAACACGTCCAGATGTTTTTCTGACGACATTAAGATGAAGACCAGAGCTGACCAATGAGAAGGAGAAAGCTTATCAGAGGAGAGATGTCCTGAAGTCAGGGACTGTTGGATCTCCTCCACCAGAGAACGATCATTCACTTCATTCAGACAGTGGAACAGGTTGATGCTTCTCTCTGGAGACAGATCCTCATCAAGCTTCTTCTTGATGTACTTGACTGTTTCCTGATTGGTCTGTGAGCTACTTCCTGTCCCTGTCAGCAGACCTCGTAGGTGTTTCTGATTGGTCTCTAGTGACAGACCCAGAAAGAAGCGGAGGAACAAGTCCAGGTGTCCATTTGGACTCTGTAAAGCCTTGTCCACAGCTCTCAGGTGCAGATATTTAGACGAGCAGGAGGTTGTTTCTTCTTCTGCCATCAGATTAACACCGGAATTGATGAAGGTCAGATGGACATGAAGAGCAGCCAGAAACTCCTGAACACTCAGATGGACGAAGCAGAACACCTGGTCCTGGTATAGTCCTCTCTCCTCTCTGAAGACCTGTGTAAACACTCCTGAGTACACTGAAGCTGCTTTGATATCGATGCCACACTCTTTCAGGTCTGGTTCATAGAAGATCAGGTTTCCTTTCTGCAGCTGCTCAAAAGCCAGTTTTCCCAGAGACTCAATCATCTTCCCGGTCTCTGGACTCCAGTGTGGATCGGACTCAGCTCCTCCATCATACTTGACGTTCTTCAGTTTGGACTGAACCACCAGGAAGTGGATGTACATGTCGGTCAGGGTATTGGGCAGCTCCCCTCCCTCCCTGGTCTTCAACATGTCCTCCAAAACCGTAGCAGTGATCCAGCAGAAGACCGGGATGTGGCACATGATGTGGAGGCTTCGTGAAGTCTTGATGTGGGCGATGATCCTGTTGGCCTGCTCCTCATCTCTGAACCTCTTCCTGAAGTACTCTTCCTTCTGTGGGTCAGTGAACCCTCTGACCTCTGTCACCATGTCAACACACTTAGGAGGGATCTGATTGGCTGCTGCAGGTCTTGTGGTTATCCAGAGACGAGCAGAAGGAAGCAGCTTCCCCATGATGAGGTTTGTCAGCAGCACTTCGACTGAGGTGGACTTTGTAACATCAGTCAGGATCTCGTTGTTGTGGAAGTCCAGAGGAAGTCGACACTCATCTAGACCATCAAAGATGAATGCAACCTGGAACTCTTTGAACATGCAGTTTCCTGCTTCTTTGGTTTCAGGGAAGAAATGATGAACGAGTTCCACCAAGCTGAACTTCTTCTCTTTTAGCAGGTTCAGCTCTCTGAAAGTGAATGGAAACGTGAACTGTAAGTCCTGGTTGGCTTTGTCTTCAGCCCAGTCCAGAGTGAACTTCTGTGTTAACACTGTTTTCCCGATGCCAGCCACTCCCTTTGTGATCACAGTTCTGATTGGTTCATCCCGTCCAGGTGAGCCGTTAAAGATGTCTTCTTGTCTGATGGTTGTTTCTGGTCTGTCTGGTTTCCTGGATGCCGTTTCAATCTGTCTGACCTCATGTTCCTCATTGACCTCTGCAGTCCCTCCCTCTGTGACGTTGAGCTCTGTGTAGACCTGATTCAGGAGGGTTGGGTTTCCAGCTTTAGTGATGCCCTCAAACAAACACTGGAACTTCTTCTTGAGGTTAGACTTGAGTTTACGTTGGTACACTGCAACGGTTCCTGAATAAACAACAAATGAACCCAGTTAGTGGATCCTACAGACCCTTTTACATTCTATGAATAAGCCATGTATTAGAGCCATGTATTCCTATAGTCCTCAGTATGAGTGACTTGTTGATGATTAAATCGGAACTATTAGAGACAATATCAATCAGGTGCAACATAAAATAAAATAAAATACTTTTACAAGACAAACAGAACTGAAGGATAAAACCCTTTGAAATGCAGCTGCAATATGGCGTTATATTTGTGCCACATTTATGAAGGAGCAATTTGAGATTTTGAGCGCAGAAAAATATATTTTGCGAGCACAGAAATTATATTTTGAAGAGAAATGATACGCGAGCAAAACATCATGTCATTTGAGCAGGCAAAAATATATTACTCTCACTCAGTTTTACTCATGCCCTCTCTCAAACTCTTGCTCACTGCGCTGCAGACCGCTGCACGTGCGCTCTCAATCTGTCCCTTCTGTGTGCGCTCAACTTTGTTTTTACGCTCGCTCAACTTGGCACAGCGTTACAAATGTGCCACAATATCAACCAATCAGAGACTTGGAGAAGCTCAATTCCAATTGGCTGTTTCGTCGCTTCCATAACACGCCGAATTAGTGGGATTTTAGATTTCCAGCCGGCGGTGCTATCGCTCAGCCTGACTGTACTGCCACCATTGCCGCAATGGACTCACATGCCTGTAATTCCTATATGGCTCCTCTTCAGTCCGAAGATGGCCACAACCACTGTCCCTCTTGTCTTGTCCTTGAGCACCTGAGGGAGGGTCTTTCAGAAGACCCCTGCATGAACTGCAGTCACATGCCTCTCGCTGTGAGAGTTGCAAGGCTGGCTGAGGTGGAGAGCCTGATGGTCGATGCTGGCTCCATATTGTCAGGGCGGTCGTCCCCAGCCCTGCCTGCCTGTCCCAAGTGGCGTGCCATGGAGGCTGCCGGTGCTCCCTCCAGGAAAACAGCTAGGTCTGACAAGCTGTCCTCAAAGGTGGATCTGCTGGCGACAAAGCTGGCCCAGATGAAGTCTCTCCTCCTGTCCCTCCATTCTGGTGCTCGTACAGAAATCCCTGTTTCACCCGAGCAAACGTCCATGCCTGAGTTGTTTCCGGAAGAGGATATTGTTTCCGTGGCAGCTTCTGCCACTCTTTTTAATGAGATGTCCTCCCAGGTCTCTGGGCCAGGCTCTCGTTCCTCCACTCAGAGCTCCGTGGAGGGGACGGCAGATGGCTCCATGGGATCCATCATTCGTGCAGCCCTGGCACGCCTGCAGCTGGATCTCCAGCAGGCAGAGCCAATGCCTGCTAGTGCTTTTTTCAGGCGCACTTCGGCCCCTGCCACCTTCACTGTTCCTCCCCCTGAGGAATATCTGAGATTCTTGAAGATTCTACCATACCTGGACGATTGGTTAATTTGTGCGCTGGTCGCCGAGGACACAGCTCGCCTTCTCTCTCACATGTCTCAGCTGGGTCTGAGGGTGCACTGGGAGAAGAGCTCTCTGATCCCCTCACAGACCATAACCTTCATCGGTGTGGATCTGGACACCGTTACAATGGAGGCCCGGCCCTCGCTTCGACGCATGGACGAAGTCCTCCATCATCTTTCCTTGTTCGAAGGGGGCAGGTTTCTGCCCTACAGCCAGTTCCTTTGCCTCTTGGGCAAATTGGTGGCTGCCTCAACTGTCATTCCCTTGGGCTTGCTGTCACTATGCCCACTGCAGAGGTGGATAAAAGCTTCCACTTAGACGCCAAGTGGCACAGACACAGGAGGCTCAGGGTGTCACAGCAGTGCATGCATGCCCTATTGCCATGGAGGGATGAGTCATACTTGACGAGAGGTGTGCCCATGGGCTCTGTTCCGTTTCTTCGCGAATTCATCACGACGGATGCCTGACTCTCCGGATGGGTCAGAACAGGACAGTTCAGGGACAATGGTCTGCTCAGGACTGCACAGAGCATGTCAATGTGCTGGAGCTATGGGCTGTGCACCTAGCCCTCAAGCACTTCCTGCCATATCTGAGATGCAAGCATGCGCTTGTCCGGTCGGACAACACTACGGCAGTCTTCCATACAAACCATCAAAGGGGCACCAGGTCCGCACGGTTACTGCAGATGTCCCAGGCTCTACTAACGTGGGCAGCCCCTCGCCTGACCAGCCTACGGGCGGCGTATTTACCCGGGGATCGGAATCAGGTCGCCAACTTCCTCTCCCGTCACAGGCCTCCACCAGGAGAGTGGCGGCTTCATCCAGAGGTGGTGCACAACATTTGGGGTCTCTTCGGCAGAGCAGAGGTGGACCTCTTTGCCTCGGAAGAGTCAGCCCACTGCCCACTCTGATTCTCCTTAATGGAGACGACCAGCCCTCTGGATCAGGATGCTCTGGCCCATGCATGGCCGGACGGTCTTCTCTATGCCTTCCTGCCACTTCCCCTGATCTTCCAAATGCTTCTCAGGGTGCTTCATCAGGGGCACAGCCTTCTCCTGGTGGCCCCCTTCTGGCCTGCCAGGACCTAGTTTCCCCTGCTGCACAAACTTTGTTGCGGGACACCCTGGCGCTTTCCAGAGTGGACAGACCTCTTGTCGCAGCTGGGGGGTCGGATTTGGCATCCCAACCCTTGCCACCTTCGGGTTTGGGTTTGGCCGCTGCAGGGCTAAACCCGCTGCTAAGCGATTGCATAGAGCCTGTCAGGAGAACTATTCTGAGTGGCAGAGCACCCTCTACCCATCTGCAGTATCAGAACAGGTGAAAACTATTTTCCAACTGGTGTTCAGTTGAGAACGTTGATCTAGTTCACTGCTCCGTGCCTACCATCCTTAAGTTTCTGCAATCGCTCCTAGACAGTGATCGATCCCCTTCTACACTGAGGGTGTATGTGGCTGCTATTTCATTGCAGCACGCCAGAATCGACAATGACACAGTGTCCCTCTTCTTGAAAGGGGCGCTGAGATTGCGCCCTCCTAGTGCCCCTAGAGCTACTGCATGGGACCTGCACTTGATGTTGGACACCCTATGCTCGCCACCCTTTCAACCCTTGGCACAGGCAGAGCTGAGGTGGTTGTCTGCCAAAACTGCGTTTTTCCTTGCCATCACTTCAGCAAAGCATGTGCTGGCATGCTCGCACCTCAATCAGCCTATCCAACTGGCATGGTTTGAACCACCATTAGGGGAGGGGGGTGATAACTGCTACTGATAATAGCTGTTGTGCCCGGTGCGGGCCCTTAGAGCCTATGTAGACGCTACTGCAGGCATAAGGCTGTCTGACCAGCTCTTTATCTGTCACGGTGGATCCAGGAGGGGTCGTGCTCTGTCCAAGCAGCCTGTCCCACTGGATTGTGGACATCATAGCCTCGGCATATGGGTCGAGCGGCCTCTCTTTACCATCTGGAGTAAAATGCCACTCTACTTGGAGTGTCTCCACATCATGGGCAGTCCTGAAAGGAGTACCCTTGGAGGTCATATGTGCTGTGGCCTCATGGGTATCACCAAGCACATTCTCCAGATATTACAGTGTGAATGTGTTTACCCCCCATCCATTGGGCGTGGTTTTTCCCCTGGACTCCTTCCACCTCACCCGTATAGGTGGGTATTCCGGATTCCTCGTGACTCTGTTGGTATGAGTCATCCAGTTTTAAGCACTGCCTCTGACGGTCAGTAAGGATGAAATAGAACGAAAGTTACGAAATGTAACTACAGTTCTATGAATCCTGGATGATTCCAGAAATCCAGGTCACTCAGAATCACGTGAACCGCAAGAAGATTCTGTAGGAAGCGATCTCGTGGATGACACCGGAAGTTATACCTGAGCCGGGGGTCATCTGAGGTCACAGGTGACTTTGTTGGTATTAATACTCGACCTGCGCATGCACGAGACAGAAGATATCCAGTGTTAAGCACTGCCTCTGGTGGTCATCCAGGATTCATAGAATGGTAGTTACATTTCGTAACTTTCATTTCTCTGAAACGGTCGTGATCCTGTCTGAACTCTGTACAACTTGAATGTTGGAATATCGATTCTGACATCCGAACATGTAACAAACAAACATTTAAGTTGTGTGCAGCCTATTAACAGTTTGGAAATGAGAAGGTCTTCATATTGAATCATTCTCTTCTTCCCACCATGTTAAATCTGTTAAAATCCTCTTACTGATCTGCAGACAGTCAGCCAGCTCCTCCTGCTTCATTCTCCTCAGGAAGTGTACTGTGATCTTCTGAAATGCCTCTCTGCTCCTCCTCCTTTGCTCTTCATCCTCACCGTCCAACAACTCCTCGTCCTCACTCTCCAAGCATTCTGGGTAATCTGGACTCAGGACCTTCTGGATCATCTTCAGCTCGTTCTTCACAAAAGTGTTGATGTTCTCTTCCAGAAGCTGGAACAGAAGGATAAACTGAACATGAACTCTAAAGAAGCCAACATGGGATTCATGTGTGAGTCTGAGCAGCGTGGAGGCCGCTAGAACCTGTTCAGCATTGAATCTGTAGATGATGTGGTTAATAGTGAAAGGTGAGCTTGTACATGTACTCACCACAAATATGGAGTCCAGGTCTGTTTGATGCTGCCGGGTAAAAGAAAACTCTGAGATCTGCTGAACTCTGTGGAGAAAACCAAGTCACTAAACCACAGACTGTAGATCAGAAGTGGACATTGTCATGGCGACGTTGCTCGTAGTCCACACCTGATTTGTGGACTACAGTTTTGAAGCCTTGAGTTTGACATTTTGACCGGCACCATCTTGGAATTTTTGGAGCAACGGGTGAATCTGACACACACAAGCGGCAGAGTGGCACCCTGAGCAGCAACCTTACTGGATCTGGATCAATGTGGATTCTGATGTGAAGCTGCTAACAAAGTTAGCTTCATAATTCAAGGTCAACTTTACAGCTATGTGTTACAAGGAGGACACGGGGAGGAGGAGAGGTCACACTAGGGGAAGGAGGAGAGATGTCAGGAAGTCATGGACATGTGTGTGAGCTCTGTGACTGAAATGTAGTTTCACTTTGGATCACACCAGATCAACAGTCATGAAACGTTCCACACCTGCTAATCATTTTATTAATTGTCTCATATGCTCAACACTTAGCACGCACCAATTTCTGTGGTGTGTCGGTCGTCTGTGTCTGTTGCAGAGTCTTTCTTTTTCCTTTTGGCTGGGTTGTTTTCGGGGTTAATACCGTTTTGCAGGTAGACTGGACACTCTTTATGGTCTCTGTTGCTGCATCCTGATACAATAAATACACTTTAAGATTCTCACTAGTTAAGCTTCATCAATCAGTTCGCTTTGATTATATTGATGATTCTTGTTCTGACAGTTGATGCTGGTTTCAGGATCAATACTTTGAATGGATCTGGGTCACATGAGACCACGTTGTGGACATGTGAACGCTCGTCTTAGTGCTACACTCAGGAACAGTGGACGTTTCCGTTGCATTAGAACCTTATGGGGCGACAATGATGGGGGAACAGAGACATGACTCATGAAAAAACTTGACATGTCTGTTGCTCTCCACTGGGCGTCAGATGGTTCTGGCCTCCACGTAGTCCATTACTTCCTGATAATAGACACCTCCTCGGGCATTATTAGTTACATTAAAACCTAAAATAAGAGTTTGCTTGATATAAATTGTCTTATTTCACTACTTTACAACCTTCTTTGAGTGAGAGGAAGACGGTGCTCAAGTTTGCTTTCTCCTTGTTCTTATCTTAGCTTAGCCTCGCTGCTAATCTTCTAGGTCATTAGCCTTCACGTTAGCCAAGTTAGCTTCTCTCTGACTCTTAAGTCTTTTCTTTCAGAAGCTTTTCTCCTCACTGTCTCTTTAAGGTTTGATTGTTAATTTATTATTTTGTAGTTTAATCCCAGTTAAAAAACGATTTAATTGGTCCTTTCTGTTAGACCTTCAGTGAAACACAACATCTCTCTCACATCATCTTGTGCAGGATTCAGGGCTGGTAGACTCGGAGTTAGACCTGATTTATCCTCTAAGGAAAGTTCAGGTTCTATTCATACCTTCCATCAGCAGCTTGTTCAGCTTTAAAGACAACCGGGTGACGCATAGACCCATCACTCTTCATGGACACACAGCTGGGTCCAGGTCCAGGGGAGTCAGGTCTCTGCTGCTGCATCCTGATACAAAAAAATACAATTTAAGATATTCACTAGTTAAGCTTCATTAATCACGATGCATAAGCCACAACACAAAATTACCACAAAACTTTATTATCACAATATTGTTTATTGTTTATTGAGGATCCCCATTAAATACACTAGGATTGAAAAATAAGTCATGATATGAAGGTGTCAAGCTTAGTAATGCGAGGTGAAAGCTGCATTGTGGGAGTTGTTTGGCAGTTCAGACCATGACATTATTCATTCAGCAGACTTGAACTAATGTAGATGGACACTGTGTTTTTGTGGTTCAACAGACCAACAGAAAAGATCTGAGTTTCCCAGTTAAACTTTCATTCCTATCAATATTTGAAGCTGATAAGCCGAAGTGTCAGCTGGTTACAGCGTTGGGTCCAGGTGAGTCTAAGGTAAATATTTAATCCGAATGTCTTTTTATTTGACTTATCAAACTTTACTGCTTCTTCTTCTCAGACAACTAAAAGTACAGAGGTCAATTAAAGCTTCTGGTCTCAGTGATTGTTCACCAAAGGGAAAACAAATGCATTCAACAGGAGAATCTAGATTCAGACCATCCCCCTGTAGAAGAAAATGCGTTACCTTACAATTCTTATTTTAATCTCATACTAATATTCCTTTCTCTTGTACTCATCAAATGTCCTGCTGCCCCTATTTGATTGTGGTTGACTTGTTATTCTTGATGTAAAGATCCTTTGATCTTTCCCCCTTCCTGAACTGTCTCTGTAACACCTTTGTCTCACATACATTGATCAAGGCCGATGAGTGGCCCCTGTTGTGACATTGTCTAGCTGTCCCGAGAACAGTCACACCTTGTAGACATCCATAGATCTCTCTTCCTCTGTAGAGAGACATGTGTTGATTCAATGCAAATCCACTCATGACGCCTTCCCTTTTGTTCTCCAGGGAGTTCTGTATAAATCTCTCTCGGCTAGGCCATTCGACAGAATGGACTGTGTCGCAACGCGGTATTTTCCTTTCTCCACTGTCAGTGATTAAACCTCATCTGAACCAGCCACAGAATTGGACCTGAAGAGTTTTTCTTCCACACCCACATGGTCTATGAAGGTCTGGATCAAGACTGGATTCTTCTCCCCAGGACAGTCAGATAATAACAAGGTTCAGTTTTAAACTGAATATAGCGATCTAGTTAATATTAAATACATTTATGTTGTTCTCCTGGACACCTAGAGATCCTCGTCTCACCTCTGAGCTTTGGTCTGGCTGTCATGTCCCCCATCCTGAGTGGTTTTAGATGGAAGGACTCCGTCCTCTCGGTCCTCACACTGATTCATAGCAGAGTCTCCACCTGCTGGCAGAGACAACACTGTCACTACAGCAACACTGACAACAGAGGCAAAGTCCCGCCCCTTCCTGTGTCTACAATGGGACCGAATTTCTTAACACTATGAACGGTAGTTAACCTTTGTGTCGTGTTCGTTTCTCCCCCCTTACTTTAGTGTTCCCGGTCAAATTTGACCGGCCTGTTTTAACTGCTCTTACATTAACACAAAAAACACTGATCATCACCAAATTTTATTTTACACCCCTTTAAGCTGTTAACAATGTCTCAGACTACTGGTTTACATGAATAACTGCAGTAAATATTGAAATTGTACACTTTATTCCAAAATGTGCGTGTATTGTAAAAAAATAAATCAAAACAGAGACCAAATTCACAAAACATCAGAACATCAGCATGAACACATCATCCATGTGTGTGTGTGTGTGTGTGTGTGTGTGCGTGTGTGTGTGTGTGTGTGTGAGTGTGTGAGTGTGTGTGTGTGTGTGTGTGTGTGTGTGTGTGTGTGTGTGTGTGTGTGTGTGTGTGTGTGCGCGTGTGTGTGTGCGTGTCTTCACACACAGGATTGGCATTTTGCAATCAGGTCGGAATGCGCCTTGCAAACGTAGGCAAGGTCGAAAGGTTGTGAAGTTCTGTCATCAAATCGGATAACTTGTGAGTGGACATGAAACTGTTGCAGGGACATAGTTGACCAGAATATAGGCCTCCCTGACTCCGCATCCCACAGACTTTTTGTAGCCTCATTGTTGGACCGATATACTCCTGCTAAAATCAACAGACCCATGTAGGCTTGGAGGTCTACCTGGTCCAATGCTTTCCATGTGTCTGCAAACACACGCCTCCCCTCCAGGTTTGTCATCAGTATAATTTCTATAATGGACTCTGGTAAAAAGAGTTGGAAGCTGGACTTGATGTCATCCACATGAGATGTTGCGTTCCGTGTTGGCCCTGGCGTCATCCTAACAATATCCTAAACTCTTGCTCTGCCTCCTCTGTCCTGGGTGGATGAATACCAGAGCAAGTTGCCATCCTTGGACTGGAATGTCATCTCAGGTGCCTCTTACTCCGGTTCCTCTTCCTCAGGTGCCTCTTCCCCAGGTTCCTCTTCCGCAGGTGCCTCTTCCTCACCATCTGTTGACTGGTCGGTCTCACAATGGTCTGGGTCAAAATCAGGATCAATGTTGTCTTCTATTTCTGAGACATCCTCCTCTATTTCCGGTTCAACTTCATCCCTTCTTCATCAGTTTGAAAAAAAAGGTCAATAGCCTCTCTGGCAGAAAATCATCTGATCAGGCGCTTACTCATTGTGTTCAGAGTAAAATGACAGCAGTACACAAATAAAGCTTTATATAGGTGGTCTGTGTGAAGATATGATGCATTTTGTATCAAAAAGTGTGGTTCACGTAGGGGAGAGGCACATAAGTGCAGGAAAGAGGTGAGAAGAGGAGACACCTAATTATTCAGTCTGAAAGGGGTTCACGTGGGGTGTAGTGTGTGTGTGTGTGTGTGTCTGTGTGTGTCTGTGTGTGTGTGTGTGTGTGTGTGTGTGTCTGTGTGTGTGTGTGTGTGTGTAGTGGTGGTGGTGGATTTGTGGTTGTATACTATCTGATGGATGAACACAAACTAGGGTCACCCATTCATTTCCTATGGCGGTCATTTTTGACCGGGAACACCACAGGTGTTACAAAGTTGATTTAACCACTCAAAATTCAACGAAAGTGGTGATCATCAATTGTATATGTTCAAATGTCTAGTGTGGAGGATATCATAAGGCCTTGAGACGATAAAATGTAAAACACAATATTTATAATTGATGAAAGTAGGAAATCGGTCAGATTTGACCCGAACACGACAGAAAGGTTAAAGGCAAGACCAATAATGTTTTGGTCGCGTTAGAGTTGTACAGCGTCCAGACAACAGCAATAGAATCTCAAAGGCTTTCAGGACACAAGACGACATTAACCAACGTAAGCTTTAGACAAAAAAAACAACGTTAGCTTTAGACAACAAAACCAACATCAGCTTTAGACAACAAAACCAACGTTAGGTTTAGACAACAAAAACAACGTTAGGTTTAGACAACAAAACCAACGTTAGCTTTATATAACAAAACCAACATTAGCTTGAGACAACAAAACTAACGTTAGCTTTAGGCAACATTATACAGCACTTTACCGTTAAAGTGTATTAGATAACAGTATCATGCATTATTTTTGGCCTTCTGGGAAGAGCATTGCCTGAGCTGCACATGTGAAGCTAGTGACCTGCCATTCCTGATCCATCTCCATCTTACTAATTATTTGGTGAGTAGCAACTTTATTTGATTGTTTTACATATTATATTATTGTTTGATTTGATTAGTTTTGTTAGCATTGATGATTACAGCATATGCACATGCTAGAATGAGTTTGGTCAGAATCTAGCTAAATTTTCAAAGATGATAGTCAAACAACACAAGGGGCCCTAGTTTCGTGGCGCAGCGCAGGGCGGCGCAGGGTGGCGGAGCCGGCGTAATGCAAGTTTCGACCCGCGCAGCCTTGCGCACGGTCAGTTTGGCAGTTTGGTGGATCGCCTGCGCCAAGATGGGTGTGGCGGCGCAGCAGTGGGAGGCGTCACAGATTCAGCTTGGCGTAGCGGAAGTTTCGTGGCAAAAAGCCTCGCTGAGACTTCGCCGAAAGCCCGCCAGCTCCAACCTGGTCTACTCTCGGCGCAAGGCGCAAATAAAGTCCATTCATTCAAGGCGAACCACAGCTGGCAGAGTGGAAGTTTGGCTGACGGCGCGCAGTGCGTACACGTCACCGAGACCTCACAGGCAGGTTTCCACAGTTCCAGGCACATTTAAATGCAATAAATAATCACAACAAACACTATTTAATGCAACTAATTGAATCAACACGTGAATTTATATCTATATAGATTGTCCCGTCACATCTGGCGTCAGATCAAAGGCGGATGGCACGCGTAACAGAAACTCAGCCTCTCGGACCAAAACATCTCCCTCTCTCTCTCCTGTTTTTTATAATATGGGCATTGTTATTATTATGATACGCACGCACAGCACGTGATGCGCGTGGTGGGAGCGGCGGCGCTGCTTCTGTCATCGGGTTGTCAAGTGACGGTACTTGCACTGAACCTCCCCTTACGCATTAAAGGTGAGGAGAGGAGCTCATTTGATTGGTGAAGATTTGAATCGGCTGTATTAATCCCAGTCCACGCCTCGTCTCCTCCTCGTCTCCCACTCACGCCTTCTTCTCCTCCCTCTTTCCCACTCGCGCAGGTGGGCGAGACCAGAGGAGTGCCTGCGCGAGCCTGCGCGGTGCACGAAACTTGCAAAGTCCAGGCGGACACACCCCGTCGGCGCGGCGCAGGTGCGCTGAGTGCTGACTGCGCCTGGTCTACGAAACTAGGGCCCATTATGTCAAGTTGGTGGTGGACTTTGTTTGGGTCTAAATGTGCATCACAGAAACGGAGATTGAATCATTTATAGTTGATTAGAAGTACTCAACTTCAGTTATTGCATTAAAAACTGAAATTTCATCACATAGGCTACATTGAATTGTTATAGTTAGTTAGTTTTACGATTTTTTGTCTTTTACAGTTTATTACATGTAATTCTGTAGTTTGTTTTTTTTACTGTAATTCTGTCATGAAACTTTTTTTTCACAGTAAAAATTATTTGTTAGTAAATATGAAAGTTCTGCTTTGTTATTAGCTGAATGTACATAAAGTATCCACAGTAAAAGTACACAGAGCTGTGTTGTACTATTATACATGATATCTTTGGATCATTCTTACTGATGCATTCAGGTGGAAGCTGTATTTTACAGCTTCAGTACTTTTACTGCAGTAAATAGTGAACATTCTTGTATGTTTGAAATATCAAAAACTGTCACTTACCAAACGTTTCACATAGAGGAGAAACGACGAGACGATGTGAAGCAGATCTCAGACACCAGGAAGTAACCAGGGATCAGAGTCCTTCAATCACCATGGCAACAGGTATATGATATATGGCACCATTCGTATACAGGGGCAAGGGCTTTGCAGAAAAAAACACAGTAAAGGTAAAACACAATTAAAATCCAACAGAAATACAGACAAGTCCACAAGATTAAAAAAGGGGGATGAGAACAGTGACAATATATCAAAAGTAAGAAAATACGAACAGATTAATAACAACAAAAACTAGATTCCTTAAAAAGTCCTGTTTTAACAGAAACGTTTTAAGAGCAGATTTAAGAGATTGTAACGTGGAGGCAAACCTCAGGTTTTCTGGAAGTTGCTTCCTGACATGATGAGCATGAAAACGGAAAAGCTGCCTGTCCAGGCTTCGTTCTTACTCTGGGGGCAGGAAGCAAACCAGCACCTGAAGACCTGAGGGGTCCGCCGGGCTCATCACACAGAAGGAGATCCAGGGGCTGGAGCCGATCCCAGCGTCATTGGGCGAAGGCAGGGTACACCCTGGACAGGACGCCAGTCTATAGAAAATCATTCTAAACTAAATTCTAAGAAACACAGGAAGCCAATGCAGCAATTTCAGTCCTGGTGTGATGTGTTCTGCTTAGAATCCTGATAGCAGCATTCTGGATTAACTGCAGTGGTTTAACAGGAGACCTGTAAAGATACTGTTACCGGAGTCGAGTCTCCTACAAATAAATGCATGAAGAAGTTTGTTGAGGTCGTACTGAGACATGAATTCTTACATTTTTGTGAAATTTTTGAGGTGATAGCAGACAATTATCGTTACTTTCTTTATGTGTTTGTTGAAGTCAAGGTCAGAATCCAGAACCACAACAAGACTTCTGACTTGGTCTTCTTGAGTCTCCAGTTAGAGGTTCAAGGTGAGCGGTGACTTTAAGTCTGTCCTGTTTGGCACCAAAAACAATTATTTCTATATTGTAAGAAATTGTGGCCCATCCAGTCATCAATGTGTTAAATGCAGTTAATTTATTGGGTCATAGTTATCAGTTGATTAAGCTATATAAATCTGTTTATCAGCTTTATCTGCAGCTTTCTTGGCCCATGAGAAAATGAAAGGGTTGACAAAATGCAATTAAATCATTAAACATCCTTCATAAAGTGCATTGGTAAACTGTCAAATCAACAGGACTTTGGATGCAGCACCAATACTGCTAGTGTTTCATAATCAACTGGATTAAAGTGTGACACATTCACTAGGTGTATTTATTTGATCACAACAGAGAAGCAGACATTTGACTCGTAGTGGAGCTGCTGACTTCTTGTATAAACATTTTACTTTTTCCTGTAACCTATGAAGCAAAGTTGTTGCATGACGGAGTGGAGAGCAGTTTAGGGGAGACTTTCACTCAGGGGTTAGTTCGCCTTTCAACAGCAGAGAATAAGGTGCCGTTTACACGAAGGGAAAACGCAGATATTTTCACGCGGTTTGGCCTCTCATTGAACACAGAAAACTATCATTCATTCATCTGAACTGGTGTCAGCTTGGGCCTTTCCAATTGATGCACTTGATTGGGCACGTGCATACAGCACCTGAGTAGAAGAGCTTCAGAAGTAGAGATTTATATGTCAGTGACACGATTGTCTGCAGTGATTGCAATAACTAGCT